>NC_080682.1:60121646-60490396 GCF_030445035.2 Dasypus novemcinctus
GGAAGTTTCTTAAGTGCAGGGGTTTTGTACTTGTAAAACTAAGTACAAGTTTCATTCTTGAAAAATTATGTCTAACTGAAGTTATGAATTGGGATATACTATTGGGTTTATATTTAAATGGATTCTATTATGCATCTTATCTAAAGTTAAAAGACCTTTTGAAATACAAATATTCTCTTGCAATGTTTTCATAAATTCACATTTAAAAAATATCCAGCATACTTAAACTGATGAACATTTATACTTAAGGAAAAGGACTGCCAAAGCATGGATGATAAAGTCAGAGTGGCAAAGGTATAATCCAATCTATTAAGCTGGAACTGCGAGTAATTTTATTTTGAGGAACAGAGGTTTCCTGAAAAGATCACAAAACTTGTAGGAAAATTAGGAATAGCCCCTTTGGGCCTAGAATGTCAAGGTTACATTTAAGGTTATGATATGTGTGTTTTAAAAGTTCTACCATTTGGAAAAAGCAGTCTAAAGAAATAAGTATTGCTCAGCCCAACTTTAGTTGTTTTTCTAGTGCTCTTGAAGCCAGGGCAGGTTTATATAACCATAGCATTGGAAGTGCTGGTATATAATTTGTTGGGAGTCTAGGTGATATACAGTCAATCCCATGAAGGTGGATGTAAGGGCATTTATCATTTAATTAAGGCAGTTAGGTTTGTCAGTATCTCTGATTCTGACATTAATACAAGCACTGTGGTTGATGAATAGAAGTTACCCGAGTTGGTAATTAGAAAATGCTTAAGAAAGGTATGGAATATTATATGAAAAACAATGCTACTAGTGCAAAAAAATAAGCATTAATAAAAACAAAGCAATAGGCTGCTTTCTACTTTGCAGAGGTTTATGAGAAGAAATGAATTACATTGTATTGGAATTAATAAACATTTTTGAAAGCTTGAGAAGGAAAGTAAATTGTATTTATTTCAGACATCTTTTACAATTAAAAATATCCCTTTCTAAAACATGAAAGGATAATCTGAATATTCATAAATGAGACATTTTCTTACTCTTATAAGGTAATGCTAATGTTAATATAGATACCTCAGTCATTTAGGATAGGCCCAATTGCCTTTTTTTTCTTAAAGATCCATTTTATTTATTTATCCCTGCCCCCCATTGTTTGTGGTCACTGTCTGCTCTCTGTGTCCATTTGCTCTGTGCTCTCTGCATCTGCTTATCTTCTCGTTAGGAGGCAATGGGAACCGAACCCAGGACGTCCAATATGTAAAAGAGGTGTTCAATTACCTAAGCCACCTCAGCTCCCTGGTTTTTTGTGTCTCTCATTGTCTTTCCTGTTTGGGTCTCTTTTGTTGAATCATCTTGTTGTGTTAGCTCGCTGTGCCAGGAGGCACTGGGAATTGAACCCAGGACCTCCCCTAGGGTAGGTGGAAGCTCAGTTGCTTGAGCCACATCTGCTTCCCTCAATTGCTTTTAAGCAGAGGATTCTTGAAGAATTATACACTAAACATTCATGGTGCCTCAGAACAAAACATTAAAAATTTAATAAATTTTCTAATTTTCTTTTCTATTAGAAGGAAATTTGTATGGGGGAAGAATTTATTGATTTACAAATTAATTACTTTGTAGGAAGATTAATACATTATGGGGGAGTGATAGGCAAAACTTCCTTTTACTATTTGTTCTATAGGTGCCAGAATACAAGATTAGTTTCTTAACATGCGCAGTCATTTATATGAAATTATATTAAGCAATTTCATTAATTTTCACTGAACAGGACAATGGATGAAAAAGTCATAAGCCGTTATCTAGTATGAAGGAGACAACTTGGTATACATAATATGACATGGTCTTGTTATTTAGGATTGTTAAATGTTATTTTTTTATTAAAAAGTTCCACCCTCCTTGTCAACATATTAACAATGGAAAGAAAATCAAAGCTTTAATTATTTCATCTAAAATGCTTAAGTATGAGGTGAGGTCTTGCACAACATCTTGTGACACATACTGCCTGACAAAACTTGTGCTAGATGAAAATGCAAAAGAAAAGAACTTTCTAGGTTTGACAAACTCCATGATCATACATAAAATCTTGGATTTATAATCTTAAATTCCTATAAGTCTCTTTGAATTCAACACTCATTAACCTCTTAATTACATTACTACACAACTCAAATAGACTCCATTGCTGGAATGATAAAGTATAAACATAACCCACAAATTAAATTAGAAGAAGAGATATTATAATAAATCCTTGAGGAGTTTACCTATCGGTAGGAGACTCAGCTATAGATAGAGTTGTTAATACTCTCTGAGATTAGAAGGTGAAAACAGAGTTGAGTAACTTTAAACTGTATTGGGAAACTTTCAAAACCACATTGTAAAATAATAATATTAACTATGTTTTTGACTTGGAATTAAACATAAAATTTACCAATGACATTAAGCACATAAAGTTGTTTAATACTGTCCTAAACTTTTGTAGAAAGTTATAATGATTAGGAAGGGAAAAGAGGTAACACTAGAAACCAAACCAGAAACTCAGGGTAGTAAGTCAAACAGACTTTGAATTCTTATTTTAAGCCTAAGGAACGATGAATACTTTTCTAGTACATAGACTCTAATAAGAAGTTTTGTAAAGATTCTGTTTTAAATGATTTATCTAGGATACATGTACATAGAAATATAATAAACTATTAACCTCCACTTCCATGAGCCATTTTTACCAAGACCTTTTCTTCTCTTAGACCAAAGTTTCAGCAAACAGTTAGGCCTGGCATCTTGTGTAATGAGTCCTATTAAGTCCACGATTCTTTTAATCATATTCAAGTGGCATTTGGAAGTACTTCACCTCTGACAAGGTTTAGTGTGCATGTGTGCACATGCATGAGTGTTTTCAACTTCAGAAAATGAGCACTGAAGAGGGATATTGAATAACCCAAGAGCTTATTAACCAGTTCTCCTTCTCATCTCCTTTAAAGAAACACGGAAAGCTAAAGAGCTCTGTGAGGATGAGTGGAGAGAAAGATGTGTAGCATATTGTGTGTAAGAGGAACAGTATGCTTATTTGTCAGCTCTCAGGCAATGGGCTCTATCTCTGTATTACTGTTACTAAAAATACTGTGCTTGGGTTGGTAGGTGTGAAAATAATCTGTAGTCTGATTTGGAAAGAATTCTGTGAAGTGCAAATGTAAGCAGGTTCTTCCCCGTTTCATTAGCCTCAGGCTTTCCCCTAGTTGCCCCTAGAAATTTGTTTTACTATACCTTAAGGTAGACCCAAAACCCTCAAGGTATTATAATTTAACCCTTCCCAGGTTTTCTACACTTTGGGCAGAGCAAATAAATGCCAAATTTCTCAGCACAGGAAACACAGCGAATAATTAGAAGGTAAATTTTGATTTCTTTGCATTCCTTAAAATGGCACATTGTTTTAAAAACATACTTTTTGATGATATTTAAAGATTTTACTAGAATTTTTTCAACAATTGGAATTGTTGAGCTGAAGATAGCTACAAAGTTAATAATCTAGATACTATATCAGATTCTCTAACAATTAAAATGAAACAAGCATTCCACAATCTCATTCTGGCTCAATTACCATCTTTATTAGAAATTGTTTATGTCAAAGTGGAAGCTTTTTAATATTCCTCAGCTGATGGATATATATGTTTTACTCTGTCAAGGACAAGCAGAGAATCAGGAAAAAAATTATACAATATGTAAGAGCTTGAAATGACGGTATACAGGAGAAAAGTTAGGAAAGAGTTTATTTGCTTAAATTTACAAAACTTAAAACCTCCCTTTCCTCTTTCTTTTTTGCCTTCTGTCCTTTCTTTTACAACAAACATTTACTGAGTACCTAATATATACTATGCAATAGACTGGCTGGAGATATGAGTCCTTGTCCTCATGAACCTACTGAGAAGGTTCATATAGAAGGTAGTGAAAGCACACTGAGAAGAGAGACTTTATCAGACTATAAAAGACTCTGAAGAGGAGCTACTGTTCCAGTGGAGTTTAGAGGGCAAGTTACGGCTAGACAGGAAGTTAGGATCTTAGGAGAAGGAAACAAACATCACATACAAAGTCAAAGAGGTGCGTGACAAACCTCTGGCTCCTACTGATATGATTCCTATTGGTTCTTACTGGTATGATTGGAGATTGCGCAAGGAAATAGACAAAGATAAGGCTGGAAAAGTAGGAAGGGGCTAGAAAATGTAGGGCCTTTATTCTGAAAGTAATGGTGAGTCATTGAAGGATTTTAATCATGGGAAGTGACATGAGCAGATTTATTCTCTGGAAATAATAATCTGGTTAATATTGATAGCACAGTAAGAAGGGGAGGAAGGGACAAGACTGGATGCAGAAAGACCAATTAGGAAGCTTTTCGGCAATCCAGATAAGTAATGAAGAGATCCCATCCTCAAACTGGCAAGGATGGAGGCTTGTTACTTCCTTCTGTGGTTTTCAATAAATTTTCCACACCCTTCAATATTTATTCCTTAAAAAGTAAATCTTATCCTGTGTATTAGGGAGATTCACACCTGATTTACCAATAAGTCACTGTTGTATTGCTGATATTACTTTCCATGTAGTCTTTCTCTGTGAGGAACTATGTAGTTAAAGAAACAAAGAGCTGGTGACAAATTGCAAGTGGAGCAGGAGGAAAAGGCAGGTATCAAGGAGAGACAGATAGATTGGTGGATAGGTAAGTGAATTCAGAAAATATTAAACCCCTATTATGTGCCAACTATTATTTTAGGTAGCAGGTTCATTACTGTGCTTTATCTATTCCAGGATTCCACTTGCATTTAGTTATTATTTCTCTTAAGTCTCCTCTAGTCTGTAATAATTCCTCAGCCTTTCCTTGCCTTTTATTACTTTGGTAGTTCTGAGCACTATTGATCAGTTATTTTGTAGAATTTCTGTCAATACAGGTTTGTCTGAATTTTCTAATGATTTGAGTAATGTTATGTGTTTTTGAAAAATTACCATAAAAATGATGCTGTATGTTTCTCAGTGCATCATATGAAGGGGTTCAGGGGCGCTGGGTTTCTTCATTGTAAAGTTGTTTACTTTCCCTTTGTTGAGAGACTTTGAAATTATGACCATCCTTTTTCTCCTCAAAGATTTGTCCATTCATTTTCACATCCATCAAGAGATCTTGTCTGCAACATTTGCTATTGCGGTGTTTGTGTACTAGTGATTCTCTATTTTCCTCTTTCCTTCTACATTTATTTTTATTTCTGATTTATTTCTCTCCCCTTCTCTCACCTCCCCCCCCTCAGTTGTCTGCTTTCTGTGTCCATTCTCTGTGTGTTCTTCTGTGACTGCTTCTATCCTTATCAGCGGCACCGGAAATCTGGGTTTCTTTTTGTTGCGTCATCTTGTTGTGTCAGCTCTCCGTGTGTGTGGCACCATTCTTGGGCAGGCTGCACTTTCTTTTGCACTGGGCAGCTCTCCTTACGGGGCGCACTCTTTGCACGTGGGGCTCCCTACAGGGGGAACACCCCTGCGTGGCACGGCACTCCTTGTGCGCATCAGCACTGCACTTGGGCCAGCTCCACACGGGTCAAGGAGGCCCAGGGTTTGAACCATGGGCCTCCCATGTGGTAGGTGGACGCCCTATCCATTGGGCCAAGTCTGCTTTCCATCCTTCTATATTTATTAATTGGAGTCTATTGGGAGGAAGAGGTATCTTCTTCCTCATTTATTTATGTGATAATATCAGTATGAACGCATAGATACTTATTTTATTCTGTGGGTTGAAATTTAATACTACCATTATTTATTTTGTTGCTCAAATGGTCCCAGTTTTGGTCATTAGTAGCTCCTTCAGGTTGGTTCCTGTTGTTGCAACATGTCCCCATGTTTTCTCAAAAATTTTTTTGTATTATTTCCTTACTTTTTGGTACTGCAAGATGTTCAGTCACATCTTGTATTTATTCTGCCTTAGCCCAGGAACGAACCACTTCTCCTAAAAGCCCTGGTGTTTTTTTTTTTGAAATTGGTATTTCGAAACAAGATCTGGCAATTGTCATTGTAATACAAGTGTCATTGCTTCTAGGCCCAGGAGAGAGTATTTTTAAGACAGGTTGGTCAAGGAAAGCTTCTCTGAGAACATCATTTGAGCACACTTGAATAAAGTGAAGGAGGGAGTACCCTGCAAATGACATGGGAAGAGTTTCCCAGGTATATGGTTCAGTGGGTACAGATCAATGGGGTAGGTAAGGAAGAGCAAGAAAATGAGCATGGTTGCCACTTATTGGGGTAGGGGGTAATGAGTTCAGATAATAGACAGGATTTTTGTAAGTTGTGTAAAGAGTTTGAATTTTTAAGTTTGATGGGAAGTCAAGAGTGTTTTCCTCAGGAAAGTAACATAATCTAGCTTATTTTGTGACCACTGATTACTCTAATTGGTGGGTGGCAAACAAAATGTGGACAGTCAAGTTAGGAGGCTACTGCAGCAGCCCCTGTGAAAAATTAATGATGGCGAGATAAAATGGGGGTTAGGGTGAGGATTGTAGCTGCAGAGGTGGTAAGAAGTGACTGGAATATGTATGTATGCATTTATATTAAAATACTTCAAACGTAGAGAAAACTCAGAAAATAACAATATACAAAATACCCATGTGCTCATGACTAATACATTCTAACATTATAACATTTTGCCACATTTGCTTCAGAATAAAACAGTGCAGATAGGGTGAAGATCCCTGTGTATCTCGCTCTAATTCATACCTGTTCAGAGGTGAGCAGTACAGTGAATCCAACATTTATCTTTATCGTGGACAGTTTTAATCCACCACAAAATATACCTATATACAATAGATGATATATAATGTTTTATATGCTTAAATTTTTACATAAATGGTATAATGCATAAATTATTTTGCAACTTGTTTTGCTTCGTTCAAAATTAAAATTTGGAGATTTGGCATGTTGCCACAGGCAACTCTAGTTCATATATTTTCAAGCTGCTTTATAGTAGTGCTTCATTATGTGAATATACAGAATTGATTTATTCATTCTCCTACTGATAGACATTTATGATGTTGTCAATTTTCTGTCCTATAAGAAATGCTGTATTCAAAATTCTTACATTTTTCTTATTGTGTGTATGCTGAAGTTTTCTAGGTTGTGTATCTAGAAATGGAACTTATATGCCAAAAGACATATAAAGTATAAACAGTATAGATCTTGCTAACTTGTTCTCAGAAGTATTTGTAGCAATTTATGCTCCCAAAATTAGTGATCTTGCCACCTTGTTCTCAGAAGTAGTTGTAGCAATTTATGTTCCCATTAGTATTATATGAAAGTTCCTATTTCTTTGCATCTTCCCCAACTTACATAACTTTTGGCAATTATGATGGGCATGACATGATAGCCATTATTTTAGTTGGCATTTTTCCTTACTACCAGTGACAGTGAAACTTTTTTGTTACGTTTTCTATGTAATACATATTCACATTATTTGCCCATTTTTCTCATCTTTATACAAAATACTTATTTTGGATATTAATTTTTTGTTGGTGATATGTACTGCGAAATCTTCACTTTTTGCTTAGTTTATGGTGTCTTCTATTGATTAGAGGTTTTAAATTTTAATATGGTCAACTACTATTCTATTTAATTACCAGAAGTTTTTTCACACTTAATTCTTTTTTTTTTTTTTAAAGATTTATTTATTTATTTAATTTCCCCCCCTCCCCTGGTTGTCTGTTCTTGGTGTCTGTTTGCTGCGTCTTGTTTCTTTGTCCGCTTCTGTTGTCGTCAGCGGCACGGGAAGTGTGGGCGGCGCCATTCCTGGGCAGGCTGCTCTTTCTTTTCATGCTGGGCGGCTTTCCTCACGGGCGCACTCCTTGCGCGTGGGGCTCCCCCACGCGGGGGACACCCTTGCGTGGCACGGCACTCCTTGCGCGCATCAGCGCTGCGCATGGCCAGCTCCACACGGGTCAAGGAGGCCCGGGGTTTGAACTGCAGACCTCCCATATGGTAGATGGACGCCCTAACCACTGGGCCAAAGTCCGTTTCCCCACACTTAATTCTTTAAACTAACTGGGATTTAATTTTTGTGTTTCTAAAAAATATTTTTTCATAAGAATAACCAATTATCCCAGCACCAATGACTGAAAACTCAATCTTTCCTTACTTTACTAATCTATAATGCTACCCCTGGCATTTTTCAGTTTTCTCTACACAAGGGGGCTGTTTCTAGACTTTTAAAAAAAGATTTATTTTACTTATTTCTCCCCACTCCCTCATTGTTTGCACTTGCTATGTCTATTTATTGTGTGCTGGTTTTCTTTTTTTAGGAGGCACCAGGAACCAAACCTCCCATGTGGAAGGGAGGCACCTAATTGCTTGAGTTACCTCTACTCCCTGCTTTGCTGTGTCTCTCATTATGTGTTTCTCCTTGTGTCTCGTTGTCATCTTGTTGCGTCATCTCACTGTGCCACCCTGTTGCATCAGTTTGTTGTCTTGGTTGTGTTCTTTAGGAGGCACCAGGGACTGAACCCAGACCTCCCATGTGGAAGGCAGGAGTTCAATCACTTGAGCCGCATCCACTTCCCTTTCTTTTTTAGATTTGTTTTTATATATTTATTTCTCTCCCCCTTGTTTTGTGCTTGCTCTCTGCTCTCCCTCCCCCTCAATGTTTTGTGCTTGCTGTCTGCTCTCAGTGTCCATTCATTGTACACTCTGTGTCTGCTCGTCTTCTCTTTAGGAGGCACTGGGAACTGAACCTGGGACCTGCCATGTGGGAGAGATGTGCTCAATTACTTGAGCTACTCCAGTTCCTGTTTCTAGGCTCTTTATTCTGTTTTACTGGCTTATTTGTCCATCGTTGTACCATTATAATTTCTTCGCTACTTATGCCCTTATAAGAATATTTGGTATTTGGTAGGACAAAGTTCCCTCCTAAAATGTTTTAGTTATTCTTGACTCCTTGCTTTTCCGATTGGACTGAGGATAAATTTGTCAAATCCCAAGAAAAACTCCACAAGGAATCTGGCTGAAATTACACTGAATTTCATATTTTTATGATATTGAGTCTTCCTAACCTATAGACATTCCATCTAAAAAGTCTTACTTTAGAGACTTCAATAAAGTTTGGAAATTTTTCCATACAAGGCTTACGCACATCTTATGTTACTGTTAATCTCAGGTGCCTTACAGTTTCTGCTGCTCAGTGTTCCGTTTTCTCATCAGTAAACTGGAGATACTAATAGTACTTACTTCAAAGGGTTTGTTGTTGAGGATTAAAGTATAAAGCTATTTAAAACAATGCCTAAGACATAAAAAGCTCGCAGGAGGTTTTCTTTTTCTTTTTTTCATCCAGTAAATATTTATTAAGTTCTAAGATGTGTCAGGTACTGTTTCTAGCACCAAGGATATAGAAGTGAATGAAACAGACAAAGCTTTCTTCCCTTCATATTAATAATTAATGTGATACACTTCTTAGGACTGACAATAAATTGTAGCAGCTGCTATAGGATGATTTCTGAGACCTAAAGAAAGTGGGAGAACAAGCCATTTGTATATCTAGACAGTGTCCCAGGCAGAGGTAACAGTAAGGCCTGGGGAGGGAGTTTACTTGGCATACTTGGGAAACAGTAAGGAGGCCAGCATATCTGAAGTGAAATGAGCAAGCAGGAAAGTAGGAGGAGATGCAACAAGACATGGGGGGCAGAGGGAATTGGGCAAAATCACACAGTGGGCCACTGTAGTGACTTCAGTTTTATTGTGAGTAATTTGGAAAGCAGAGGTTTTTTTATGAGCAGAGTGACACAAGCTGATTAATCACTAACTGTTATTATTATGTTTTCTAATTAGGTATTTTTAGTGTACTGTATGGCTACTGAATATAGTATATTTATTTAATAGTAATAGTAATAATAGCTAGTACATATGGTAAGGGAAGTAACTTATGTTTTATGGCCTGGTATCTGTAAGTTCCTACCCCAAATAAAAACCCTTTATAAAAACCAACTGATTTCTGGTATTTTGCATCAGCACTCCTTTGGCTGACTAATACAGAATTTGGTACCAGGAGTGGGGTAGGGCTTTTGCAATTACCAAAATGCTGGAATGGTTTTAGAAATGGGTAAAGGGTATTTTTGGAGGAATTGTGCGATGCTTGATGGAAAAGGCCTAAATTGCTTTGCAGAGATTGTTGGTAGAACTATGGAGCCTAAAGTTATGTTTGATAAGGCCTTAGAAGGAAATAATTGTGAGACAGATGCTAAAGAGACTTTTTAAAAAAAAAAGATTTATTTATTTAATTTCCCCTCCTCCCCCAGTTGTCTGTTCTCAGTGTCTATTTTGCTGCATCTTGTTTCTTTGTCTGCTACTGTTGTCGTCAGCAGCACGGGAAGTGTGGGCGGTGCCATTCCTGGGCAGGCTGCACTTTCTTTTCACGCTGGGCGGCTCTCCTTATGGGGCGCACTCCTTGCATGTGGGGCTCCCCTACGCGGGGGACACCCCTGCGTGGCAGGGCACTCCTTGCACGCATCAGCACTGCGCATGGGCCAGCTGCACACGGGTCAAGGAGGCCCAGGGTTTGAACCGCGGACCTCCCATGTGGTAGACGGACACCCTAACCACTGGGCCAAGTCCGTTTCCCTAAAGAGACTTTTTATGATGCTTTAGAAATTAATGATGAAGCTATTATTGGAAACTGGAGGAAAGGCAATCTGTGTTTTAAAGTTACAGAGAACTTAGCAAGGTTAACTCCTGGTGTTTTATGGAATGCAGACTTTGAAAATGGTGAACCTGGGCATTTAGCTGAAGAAATTTCCACAGTAAACCTGAGGAGTGCAGCTTGGCTTCTGCATGCAGCTTACAGCAAAATGCTAGATGAGAGAGATATGCTGAGGACTGAACTACTGGGCACAAAGAAAACAGAAACTGATTCTGGAAATTCCAAGCCTCTGGAAATCAAGCTCCCAGATGAAAGTGCCCCATTGGAGGACTTAACTAAACTTGGAACTGGTAAATCGAGATTGAAGGTGCAGTTATCAGGAAAGACTTGTGGAAAGTCTTACTGTATGATGGCTTGGACCCTTGCTTCCTGCATGCTAAACCAACAAGGTTTTTGAGAGCTGTATGAACAAAACCACTGTCAGCCTGGAATAAAAAGGACATGGAAAGGAGAGATTGAAGAAGAAATAGCTTTAAGAGGAAAACCATGGCAGCTAAGATCTGGAATTAGGACATCACTTTGGGCCAAGAGAAGAATCCCACCCATGCGTACAGATAGGGTGAGTTTGCCCCAGCAGTTGAAGAGGGTGGATGTTTCTGTCCAATGCTGTGGGAGAGTTTTGCTGCCCCAGAGAGGGTGGAACACATTCCCCAAAGATTAGGGGGTTAAGGTCAGCATCCCACAGGTCTGAGAGGGGTGGACCTGTCCCCCAAGGTTAGGGAAGGCTAGGTGGTCAACTCATTGATCTGAGAGGGTTGAGCCTGTATGCCAAAGGTTAGGGGGAATGTTGTCTTCACATCACTATGCTAGGGGGGGTTAAGATGCTAACCCAAAGATTGGGTAAGGTGTGGCAATCACCCCAACACTCTTGAAGGGAGAGGTCCAGATACTTGATGAGGGTGGAACCAAGGAAATGGCCATTGGGCAAGACTGTGGAAAGAGTGGGTCCCCATATGGTCACAAGAAGAAACCATCTTCTTAAGAATGACTTCCAGACTTTGATATCAAACAGAGGATTCCCTGCAGGTCTACTGACCTTTAGAGAAACTGTGACTCATGTTTCCCTCTCAGGTTCTCCTTATTGTAATGAAAATATTTATCCTTTGTCCATTTGTGTACTGGAAGTAGATGAATTGTTTTGTAAGTTTCAGAAGTCTATAGTAGACAGGACTTTGCCCCAGGACAAACTGTATTTCTTTAAATTGATTGTGATATGATTTAGTGCTTGCATTGTTACTGATTTAAGTTTTTTTTTTAAATATTGGAATGCCTTTTTGGAATTCAGAGGGTGGAGTATAGCAGTTTGATATTAATTCCAAAAAGAAATATTGGATTATATTTGCAAACTGATCTTTTCCTCTGGGCATATTAGATTATATCAGTTTTATAGGTTTACTTGATTAAGTAATTATGTAAACCTCTTGCACCAGTACGGCATTGAGTCCCCAACTCTTTGGTGGATGGGGACTCACAGATAAAAGGCATGGCAAAGGACAGAGTTAAGGGTTTTGACACTGGAGTTTTGATGTTGGAGTTTGATGCTGAAGCCTAAAGCTGGAGCCCTGGGAAGTAAGCTCACGGAGGGAACAGAAGCAAGCCCCAGAAAGAGAGGAATCCTGGACCCCCCTTCCCCCAAAAAAAAAACTGAGGAAGGGAGGGAACCCAGGAAGCCTGAACCCTTGCAGACATCAGCAGCCATCTTGCTCCAACACATGGAAACAGACTTTTGTAAGGGAAGTATCTTATGCTTTATGGCCTGGTATCTGTAAGTTCCTACGCACTTAAATACCCTTTATAAAAACCAATCAATTTCTGGTATTTTGCATCAGTACCCCTTTGGCTGACTAACACAATAGGTAAAGCTTATAATGTAACAGGTACTTTACATAGGTTAAGTCATTTAATTTTTTCGACAATCCTTTTATAGATGAGTAAACTGCAGTATAGATAGGTTAATATGTAAGGTTGAATTGGTGGTTAAGTGGCAGGTGTGGGGTGTTCTATCTGGCAAGATACAAGTTTGCCCTGATCAAGATGGCAAAGTGAGAAGCTTCAAGGTTCAATCCCTTCACAGAAGTTGTGAACAACCAGTTAAGAACTGGTAGAAACCTTTTCCTCAAGGCTACAGAAAATAGTGAAGGGGCTGCAGTAACAGGGCAAGTGCCAAATCAAGAAAAAGGCTACTTAAAAGCAGGAGGTTCTTATGGTGCCCTAGCTGATCCTTTCTCCACCCCTTACCAGCTTGTTGAGGAGTTGGCTGCACTCCAAGTGTGGATCGCTGGTTCTGTTTTTTTTTTTTTTTTTAAGATTTATTTATTTATTTCTCTCCCCTTCCCCCACCCCGCCCCAGTTGTCTGTTCTCTGTGTCTCTTTGCTGCATGTTCTTCTTTGTCTGCTTCTGTTGTTGTCAACAGCATGGGAATCTGTGTTTCTTTTGTTGCGTCATCTTGTTGAGTCAGCTCTCTGTGTGTGCGGTGCCATTCCTGGGCAGGCTACACTTTCTTTCGTGCTGGGCAGCTCTCCTTATGGGGCGCACTCCTTGCACTTGGGGCTCCCCTATGTGGGGACACCCCTGTGTGGCACAGCACTCCTTGCATGCATCAGCACTGCACATGGGCCAGCTCCACTTGGGTCAAGGAGGCCCAGGGTTTGAACCATGAACCTCCCATGTGGTAGACAGACGCCCTGACCACTGGACCAAGTCTGTTTCCCAGGTTCTGGTTCTTGAGGGAGCAGATTAACCCTCATGCACATACTGGTAGCATGTATGTCTGGCCCAAGCCTGAGGGGCTTGCTTTCCCATAACTTGCCCTGTGTAAAAGGTGGTTCACAGAACTCTCCTACAGAATGCTGTGGGAAAGCAGTCTGGTGGCTGCCTGGAGCAAGGGACTGTCTGTAGGACATTCAGTGCTGTGCCTGGGACCATACAGAAATTGTTTTCTAGGGAAAAGGGATTATTTGGATCCTGGTAAATGGGGGATTTCCTAGGGCTAAATGCATATGCCCAAGACATGCATGCCTAAGACAAGACACCCTATGCTTTGGCCTGAAGTTATTTTCTAAACTCATTGTATGGATAAGCTGTGAAGGAGAACAATTTACAAAGACTGGGAAAGATGTTTTCTTTTTTTCCTTTTATTTATTTCTTATTGTTAGCTCCTGGCATTCAAGGAAAACTCTGTCATAATACTAGCTGGATACAACTTAAGTAACAGGTACCTCAGAGTCTAAATTCCAGTGATAATACATTAAATATCAAAATATCCAGGTGTGGTAGTTTGTTCTTAAACTTAATCCATTCCTGTGGGTGTGAACCCATCTTAAGTAGGACCTTTTGATGAGGTTATTTCAGGTAAGGTGTGGCCTACCTCAATCAGGATGGCTCTCAATCCTATTACTGGAGTCCTTTATAAGCAGAATGAAATTCAGACAGAAAAAAAGCCACAGTGGGAAAAGCGGAACCTGGAAGAGAAGGAAGAGACCGTGTCTCTTCGTGTTTTGTTATGTGGCAAACTAAGAATAAAGCTGTAGAATGCCACAGTCTTCAGGGAGAAAGCATCACCTTGATAATGCCCTGATTTGGGCTTTCCCCCCCTGACCCCAAAACTGTGAGCCATTAAATTTATATTGTTTAAGCCATCCCTTTTTATGGTATTTGCCTGAACAGCCAAGGAAACTGAGATTACTCAGTTTTTGAAACTGAGGTTTCAACAAGAGATTACTAAACATACAAAGAAATAGGAAAAGGTGGCCCAGGCAAAGGAGGAGGATCAGACTTGGAACATTCTAGACTTTAAAGAATGGTCCTGAATATATTCAAAGAACTAAAGGAAAATATGGCTAAAGAACTAAAGGAGATAAGGAAAATGATAGATGAACACAAAGAGAATATCAAAAGAGAGATGGAAATTATGAAAAGCACCAAACAGAGATGAAGACCACAGTAACAGAAATGAAAAATTTCTATATGGATTCCATAGCAAATTGAAGCTGGCAGAAGAAAGAATCAGTGAACTTGAAGATATGGCCATTGAAGTCATCCATTCTTGGGGACAGAAAAACGAAAGAATGAAGAAAAGTGATGAGAACCTGAGGAACCTGTAGGACACTATCAAGCATACCAATATATGCATTATGGGAGCCAGAGAGAGAAGAGAGAAAGGAGCAGAGAATATAAAATAGCCAAAGAAATAATGACTGAAAGTCCTAAATGTAATGAGAGACAGGACTATACACACCTACGATGCTCAATGAACTCCAAACAGAATAAACCCAACTAGACCCATACTACACCATATTAAAATCAAACTGTCAAAAGACAAAGAGATAATTCTGAAAACTCCAAGAAGCAATGTGTCACAAAAGAGCCTCAATAGGATTAAGTGATGATTTCTTATCAGAAACCATGGAGGCAAAAAGGCAGCAAGAGGACATATTTAAGTGCTGAAAGCAAAAAAAATGCCAACCAATAATTCTATGTCTGGCAAAAATGCCTTTCAAAAATGAGGGAGGGATTAAGAAATTCCTAGACAAAGAAAAAGTGAGGGAGTTCATCACCGCTAGACCGGCCCTACAAGAAATCCTAAAGGGAGTTCTTCAGGTTGAAAGGAAAGGACATTAGACAATTGACTGAAGCCCTATGAAGAAATAAAGATCTCTTGTAAAGATAATGACATGGGTAAATATAAATACCAGTATTACTGAATTTTTGATTTGTGACTCTTTTTATTTCCTACAGGATCTAAATGTCAAATGCATAAAATATAATGATCAATCAATATTTTTCAAGTCATAATGCATATATATGTAACTTGTGACAAGAACTACATCAACATAGGGGCTGGAGGAGTATAGGAACACAATTCATGTATGCTATGTTAAGTTAAGTTGGTACCAAAGTAAATGAGTTTGTTATAGATTTAGGATGTTAAATTTAAGCCTCATGGTAACAGCAAAGAAAATATCAAAGAATATGCAGGCTTATAGAGACAGAAAGTAGAGTACAGGTTACCAGAGATAGGGAGCAGAGGCATTGGGAGATAATGCAAAACAAGTGTAGGGTTTCTGCTTGGAGTGAAGACAAAGTTCTATAATGAGTGGTGGTGGTGGTGGTGATGTTGTTGGTGGTGGTTGACTACTGCAACTTTGTGAATGTGATTAATCCCACTGATTGGAAGGGGTTGTATTGGGAAGATTTATGTTGCATACATGTTTCCACAATTAAAAAAAAAGAAAAAGAAACTAAAGAGATAATGAAAAATAAATGAAATATATGATACTGGGTGGGATCTAGAAATTGAGGAGAAAAGGCTCAAGAGGACATTATTGAGACATAAGAAAAAATTGGAATATAGAATGTAAGTTGTATATCAATGTTAAATTTCTTGGACTTGATAACTGTACTTAAGGTGATTGCATAAGCAAATATCCTTGTATGTATAAAATTTACATGGAAGCATTATGTGCTCAATGAGTATGATGTTGCAACCTGGCAAATGTTCAGAAAAATAGAGGCAAAAAAATAGGGAGATGGATGATAGAATGATATTGCAAAAGTGGCAAAATGTTAAAGTTAGTGGATTTGGGTATCTGGAAGAATGGGGCTATGATGGAGTTCTCTGTTTGGGATTTGCATTATTTTTGCTATTGTTCTTTAAGCTTGAAATTACTTCAAAATAAAAAGTAAAAAAAATTGTTTGTGGATTCTCTTGGATATAGACAGTCAGGTCAACTGACGATAAGAACAATTTGGATTTGTCCTTTCCAATCCGTATTTCTTTTACTTTTCTTTTTTTTTTTTTGGGGGGGGATGCTATTAAAATGGTTATCATCTCTAGTAACAATGCTAAATAGACTTAGAGAGAGTAGACATTCCCAATCTCACTTCTAACTTTATTTTTTTTTATTTTTTATTTTTTAAAGATTTATTTATTTAATTTCCCCCCCTCCCCTGGTTGTCTGTTCTTGGTGTCTATTTGCTGCATCTTGTTTCTTTGTCCGCTTCTGTTGTCGTCAGCGGCACGGGAAGTGTGGGCGGTGCCATTCCTGGGCAGGCTGCTCTTTCTTTTCACGCTGGGCGGCTTTCCTCATGGGCGCACTCCTTTGCGCATGGGGCTCCCCCACGTGGGGGACACCCTTGCGTGGCACGGCACTCCTTGCGCGCATCAGCGCTGCGCATGGCCAGCTCCACACGGGTCAAGGAGGCCCGGGGTTTGAACCGCGGACCTCCCATATGGTAGACGGACGCCCTAACCACTGGGCCAAAGTCCGTTTCCCACTTCTAACTTTAATAGGAATGCTTCTAAATTTTTACCATTAAGAATAATGTTTACTCTTTATACTTGATGTTTACTCTTTATCAGGATGGGAACTTTCCTTCTATGCTCATTTTCCTAGGAAAAAATGTTTTTTAATTACTAAGAATGAGTGCTAAATCTTATCAAGCACTTTTTAATATTCCTCATGATGTTGAACCATTCCTGTTTTTATGAGAAGAAACTCCACTTGTTAATGGTGTGTGTGTGAACAAAGTGCTTAATTCTGACAATGTTTTATTTAGAATTTTTGTATTTATGTTCTTAAGTGAGACTGATCTATAGTTTCTATTCTAGTATTATCCTTGTGTAGTTTTTTTTTTATTAATTAATTTATTTTATTATTTATTTCTCTCCCCTTCCCCCCGCCCTGGTTGTCTGTTCTCTATGTCTATTTGCTGCGTCTTCTTCTTTGTCCGCTTCTGCTGTTGTTAGTGGCATGGATATCTGTATTTCTTTTAGTTGCATCATCCTGTTGTGTCAGCTCTCTATGTGGGTGGTGCCATTCTTAGGCAGGCTGCACTTTCTTTCGCACTGGGTGGCTCTCCTTATGGGGCACACTCCTTGTGCGTGGGGCTCCCCTACGCGGGGAACACACCTACATGGTACAGCACTCCTTGCGTGCATCAGCACTGTACATGGGCCAGCTCCACACGGGTCAAGGAGGCCCAGGGTTTGAACCGCAGACCTCCCATGTGGTAGATGGACGCCCTAACCACTGGGCAAAGTCTGCTTCCTCCTTGTGTACTTTTGATGACACTTGTTTCATAAAATGTGTTAAATAGCATTCCCTTTTCTATTCTCTTAAATAGTTTTTACAAGACAGGGATTAAAGTTGTGATAAAATTCATGTGTAAAACTATCTAGATTTTTCTATCTTTTTTGTCAATTAAAAACCCATAGTACCATATGTAATATAAAATGTAGCTGTTTTTATGTATCATTTATGTATATATTAGCCATATATTTGTATGTGTTAATACATTCACAATGCTGTCCTACCATCACCTCTATCCATTTACAGAACTTTTTCATATCAACTCAAACAGAAACTCTGTACCCACTAAGCATAATTTCCTATTACCCTCTCTCCTCAGCCCCCAGTAACCTCTAATCTACTTCCTGTCTCTTTAAATTCACTTATTCTAGATATTTCGTTGTAGTAGAACCATGTATTTATTAGTCCTTATGTGCTTTGCTTATTTCACTTAGTATGTTTTCAAGGTTCATCCATGTTGTAGCATATATCAGAACTTCATTCCTTTTATAGCGGAATAATATTTCATTGTATATATATGCTTCATTTTGTTTATTCATTCATGTGTTGATGGACATTTGGATTGTTTCTACCTTTTGGCTATTGTGAATAATGTTGCTATGATCATTGATGTGCAAGTCTCTGTTTAAGTCCTTGTTTTTAATTCCTTTGGGTATATACCTAGGAGTAGTGATTTTATGTTTAACTTTTTGAGAAACCATCAAAATGCTTCCACAGTTGCTGTACAAATTTTTATTCTGATTAGATCTGGGGTACTGGAAAGATAGAGTTGATAGGACTTGTTAAGGGATGGGGGATGAGAGTAGGAGGGGATGACTACGTTAGTGGTTTGGGTGATTGAATTCATGCTAGGCACCAAGATAGGGAATATTAGATGAATAGGAGATGGGTGGAAAGGAGATAAATTCAGTTTCAGACAAGTTTGAGTTCAAGTTTCTTTGGGACTGTCATATGCAGATATTCAAGAGATACTTGGGGGAAGCAGATGTGGTTCAAGCAATTGGGCTCCCATCTACCATATAGGAGATCCAGGGTTCAATACCCAGGGCCTCCTGGTGAAGGCAAGCTGGCCCTTGTGGCAAACTGGCCCACGCGGAGTGCTGGACGCTGCCCCACGCAGGAGTGCTGGCCCATGTGGAGAGCTGGCGCAGCAAGATAATGCAACAAAAAGAGATGCAGAGGAGAGAAAATAAGAGGCACAGCAGAACAGGGAACTGAGGTGGTGCAAGAGAACGACAGCCTCTCTCCCACTCTGGAAGGTCCCAGGATGGGTTCCTGGAGCCGCCTAATGAGAATACAAGCAGACATAGAAGAACACACAGCAAATGGACACAGAAATCAGACAATGGAGGGAGGGGGGAGAAATAAATAAATAAATAAAATCTTTAAAAAAAAAAAAAGATACTTGGGATATAGGAAAGGGGCTATGCTGGAGATAGAGCCTTAGGTCTGTGGTTCACTGGTTCATTTCATTTCATTCATTCAAGAAATATTTATTGTCTGCTCAATGGCAAACTCTGGACACGCTTTCTTTCTCCCAGTTCAACCTCTCTGACAGGGATGATGCTTTTTTCTTTTTCTATATGGTATTAATGGCAACTATATTTCTTGTCCTACTTGTCTCTAACATCAGTTTTGTTCTCCTTCTCTCCCCAAGAGTTTTCAAAAAGTAGAGCTGGGAAAGGATACATGGTTGATAGAAACTGGAAAGAAGAATACATGTGGTGTTTGAAATTAGTTTTTAAGTTGTAAGAGTGCTAGACTCAAAATAGGAACGTAATTATGCTTGTTGAATAAATATATGGTCCTTAAAAGAGCTTTGGGCTTTGTTCTTGGCTATAGCCAGAGCTATTTTTATGAATAAATGCCAAAGCTAATTTCCATCAGTAGACTAGTTAGAAAGCCACAATTTAAAATGTGCATATTACCATGGGTTGAGGAAAGACTTGGGATATATATTGCATCTCTCTCTCTCTTTTTTAAAAGATTTATTTTTTATTTATTTCTCCCCCCTGCCCCCTTGTCTTCTCTCTGTGTCCATTTGCTGTGTGTTCTTCTGTGACCGCTTCTATCCTTATCAGCGGCACCGGAAATCTGGGTTTCTTTTTGTTGCGTCATCTTGTTGTGTCAGCTTTCCATGTGTGTGGCACCATTTTGGGGCAGGCTGCACTTTCTTTCGTGCAACAAAGAAGGTTAAGAAGTTCTGCTCTAAGACTTAATCTTTTCACATATAAAATAAAAAGTTAGGGCTCGGTGATTTTGTAGATTCTCTTTACCTTTAAAATATTAAATAACTTATGTGTAAAGATAGTAAACATGAAATATTAACTACTACAGACTGAAGAATTCTATCCCGTAAAGGTCTTTAAGAAAAGATAAATTATTTCTGCATATTTCAGTTAAATGCACGTCTGCCTAAAAATGAGAGAAAGGAAAGTTAAGACAAGAATACAAGGAACTAAAAGTGGACATACAGATGAACAGGGAAATCATAGGGAATGAAAGACAAAAGCCTGGATTTCACCAAAGAAGACATTTAAATATGACCACAGGAAACATGCTATCAGAAAGAGATTCTGGGTAGGTGGGCAGAGAAATAAGAGAATATAAATTTCTTATTTGGTGAGGACTCTGGAAGTTTTGGGCAGAAAGAAGATAAAAAAAGTTTTTTGTTTTTTTTTTGGGGCAGAAAGAAGAAAAAAAGAGTTTTTTAAAAAAACACTTCTGGAAGAAAACCTCTGTTAGGAAGTGAATTGAGCAACAGGATAAGGACAACATGTCATATCCATCTAGGTCAGGTTGTACCTTCAGGCAAGACATTCAAGGACTCTGAAAAACCTCAGACTGCATCCCAGGTAGCCTGAAGGAAGGATTACTTGACAGGGAAGAAAGAAGTGCTTTGAGCACACAATGTGTTAACTATGCACTAATAAGAAAGCAGTTACTTTTCTGGAGGCTTCGGTGCTCTGAAAAACCTCAAAAAGTTTCTCTAGAATCTAAAAAAGACTTTAATATAACTCTTGAAAATCTTTGCTATCCACATTGAGGTTGGCTTCCAACACCAATCTGTACCTTCTTCCTGGGGTAACTACTCTGTCAGCTACAAAGTAGGAAGACTAATTATCAACCAAACCATCTGCTTCCAGGAAGTACTTCCATCAACATTATACAAGTCATAAAGGGAATAAAGCAGCTTAAATGACCTTGATGATATCCAATAAAAGCATCTATTTAATTTTATTTTCTAGTTACAGGAATTACTAGGCAGCTAAATTTATTTATTTATTTTGAATATTATACCCTTTTTTCTTCTCTCACCCATAATTCCTTCCCTCTTTTTACCTAAACTTCCCAGAGACGTAGTATAAATACATGTAGATGCTTCCAAATTCCAATGATAGACTATAAACCGAAATTAAATAATGGATGATTTTAAGATTATTTGTTAGAATTAGAAATCACTACTACAGTTGAGTCCTGAGTCTTAGCAGAGTTGCAACACCTACTCTCTAGTTCATTGGACTCACCTAGGACAACTAACTTGGAGATGATGATGGACGACCATCCTGTGGAACAGAGAGTGTCTGCAACTGCAATTAAGATAATTCCATCCACGTGCCCCATGGAACCTAGGCCCCCTCTCAATTAGAAACAGAATGGGCATCACCATCCCCAAATTCTCAAGGTTGGGGAATGAAGAATGGACTAAAATAGACTTATTATTCTATTATAGACTTATTGTTATTCTTGCAATGGAAGAACTTTTATCATTGATATAAAGACAGTGGCTACCAGAGGTTCTGAGGGGAGGCAGAAGGAAAAGGTATAATATGGGGGAATTTTTGGGATATTGGAATTGTCCTGCATGCATTGTAATGACAGATACAGCCCATTATATATATTTTGTCATAACCTACAAAATTGTACAGGATAGAGTATTAACTATAATGTAAAGTATAGTCCACAGTTAGTAGCAATGCTTCAATTTGTGTTCAACAGTTTTAGCAAATGTACCACACTAATGAAGACTGTTGCTGATATGGTAAAGTTTGCAAGGGGGAGAGGGTGAGAAATATGGGAAGCCCCTATTATTTTTATGTAACATTTACGTAATATAAAGCTTCTTAAAAATAAAAACCAGAAGATTTGTATACCTTACAATATGTCAAGTTATGCTTCAATAAAAATGATAATCCATTAAAAAAAAAGGAAATCACTTGGCAGAGGAAGTAATTTGAGGTAATAGCTGTATGGATATGTATAAAAGATTTAGATCCAACTTACTGGGGGAAAACATCTCTTAGCAAAGCCAAAGCTACTATACAAGCCCATATATAACAGCTTTATTTTTTAATCATATTTTCTTTATTCTTTATAACTAATCTATGTCTAAGGCCTGTAGATTATTTATGTGTTCCTTTCTTTCCTTCCCCAATTTTACTATAGTTGTTGACACTCTCATAGCCTCACACTTAATATAACTGCATCCTTTTCTCTGCCTCCACCAATATCTTTATTAAATGCTGCTTTTAGCCTACCACCAAGACTCTGATGCACTGTTCTCCATATACTCTATGGTTTCAAGGCATTCCAAAATTAACACCATCTTAGTTATTTCCTCCCATATAACCTTCTTCAGCCTGGTCAGTTTCTACACTGTTTCCAAGTATGCCATTTAGCATTCATATCTCCTTGCTTTTATCTGTGCTTTTGTCTATCAGGAAGACCTTCCTCTTTCAATGGTTGTATACTAATTATCTTAATTCTACCAGACTTCAAGTTTTGGCCAGGCCCCAGCACCTTCTCTATTCTAGACCTAAATGACCTTTTCTTTGTTGAGCTATAATCATAGACCACTCTGTACAATTTTACACTTATTATAAATGCCTGTTTCATATCTCCTAGCCTTTTTTACTCTACTATACTGTAAGCTAGTGAGGGTAGAAGAGATAGTCTGATGTGTGAAAAAAAAAAAGATGCCAATAATTTTCATAGTTTAGTGTTAATTAAAGTAAATATCAACTAGAAATCTATGCTATAAGATTCTGGTTTACTTTGCTTTATAGGAATTTGTTTAGATGTATTAGAGTTAAGAGTTAATAATATTAACCACCATTGTAAGGAAATACAATTAAAGAATCTCCTCACTGTAAAAAGAGAATACAATTGGAGGATGTGCTAAAATTATTTTCAGCTGCTTATCTCTAAAAGGAATTGTAATTTACAATTGTAGAACATTCTGTTTTGCATATTATAAGGAAAGCTCTTTGTTTGGATATTCCAAATATAATTTAAAGTAATAATTTATATGCTTTAATATGCATTGTCCTAGAGAAAAGCTACTTGGCACTAAATATAAAAAAGCCTTTCATTACTTGACAGTAACTTATTGTCCAACTTTACTTTCTACTATCTGACTCCCTAGGTTGCTTGCAAAAATTATTAATCATTGCTAAAGAAGTAAATCTCTGCTGCCATTCACCCTGGAACATGATATGAAGAACTGTCTATGAGAGAAACAGCCAAATTTAGAGCATCTATCTTGTGACTTTTTAATTTGGGGTTCATATTTAAAACCACTGGAAGCAGACTTGGCCCAATGGGTAGGGCGTCCACCTACCACATGGGAGGTTTGTGGTTCAAACCCCAGGCCTCCTTGACCTGTGTGGAGCTGGCCCATGTGCAGTGCTGATGCGTGCAAGGAGTGTCATGCCACGCAGGGGTGTCCCCCGTGTAGGGGAGCCCACGCTCAAGGAGTGCGCCCCAAAAGGAGAGCCGCCCAGCGCGAAAGAAAGTGCAGCCTGCCCAAGAATGGTGCTGCACATACGAAGAGCTGACACAAGATGACGTTACAAAAAGAAACACAGATTCCCGGTGCCTCTGATAAGGATAGAAGCAGTCACAGAAGAACACACAGCGAATGGACACAGAGAGCAGACAATGGGGGGGGGGGGGGGAGAGAAATAAAATAAAAAATAAATCTTAAAAAAAATAAAATAAAACCACTGCTGCTTTGAACCATCTATGGAGACTTACTACTGATGGATGTCTCTCCAGAGTGACAGACACTACTTTCTCAGTGTACATCTTTTGGCTGTTCTGGAGGATGACTGCCTAACTCTTTGGGATTAACTACAAAGTGAATTTTACGTAGGCCATGGAAAACTAATATGTTACAACCATGTTAAATATAGCCTACATATTTTCTAAAATTCCATCTAGTTCTTTCCCCTAGATTTGATACAGAGAGAAGCTTACCTTTATTTATATAACTTAAACCTCTTCCACTTCATCTTCCCTTTACTTTCTGGCTTCTATTCCTTTGCTCCCCCTAGCATGGGGTTCATTTGTTAAAATCCTCTTAAGCTCTTTACATGAGGGTCCCAGGTCACTCTTCCTAATAAAGTCTTCACTTCCCCTTCCCAATTCCCTCACTTATCCCATATTAACCTTAGGGTTTTACTTCTATTGAAAGTCACTGTCTGCTTTGTATCTGAGTAAACATTTGCATGCTCTCTCTCTCTCTGTCTTCCTCATTTAACTGTAAGTTCCTTAAAGGAGGAGATTATATCATATTATATCAAACTGATCCTTCTCTCTATGTTTATCTTTCCAACCAGGAATATTTTATATATATATATATATGATGTGGCTCAAGCGATTGAGTGCCCGCCCCCCACATGTGAGGTCCTGGGTTTGGTTCCCGGTGCCTCCTGGAAAAAAAACAAAACAAATGAAAAACAACAACAAGCAAAACAAATGAGAAAGCCAACTCAGGGAAGCTGATGAGGCTTACTGGTTGAGTACTGGCTTCCCACATACAAGGTCTTGGGCTGAATTCCCAGACCCCGGTACCTCAAAAAAACAAAACAAAATAATATTCTTATGGTCTATTCAACTCTAGTATGACTAATAATTCAATATCATATATATCTGCTAATGCAAAAGTCATGCCTCTATTATTAAAGCACCATAAGGCATAACTGAATCTAGATGATTCAGAATGAAACACACACCAAACTGTTTTTGCTGAAATCAGCTTATGTAGTTGAACAGTTATTATGTACTATTAAACATTTGGCACATCTCACATCTTTGGCATGTAAAAGCCAATTTGAGTTTAGACTTATGCCATTTAAATTATGCCAATGTGTACTTCTCACCTTCTTAAATATACTAATATTCCCAAGTATGCCAAACAAAATCTATCCTCTGGGGGCAAAATGTGCCAACAGTTTAATGATACATGGAAGCATCACACACACACACACACACACAAACCTTGACAGGGGAAAAAAGACTCTTTTCCTAATAATTGACTAAAGTCTCATAAGTGAAAATGAATTACAGAACTGGAAATTATCTGTTAACTTTAGGCTGAAGAGCCAAATCAGATAATTCAGTACAACTTTTAGAACATCTATATAATTTCTTCAAATGTATAACCTCTGGATACAAAACTGACTTTCTTTAAAGCTTCTCCTGGCAACTGTAACTGCTATTTTAAAGCTTGGGAGCAAAGCATGTCTAAGAATTTAGAAAGAAAGATTCTCTTGATTTTCATTTTTAGAATTGTGGTGGTAGTATGATTAAGCAAATGGGGACTCTATAGACAAATATTCAGATAAATATGTTCTTTACATACACAGTAAATGGTAAGGTTGAAAACTAACCTTGTATGCAAATTACAAAAGGATTTGCTTGTGCTTTGGCAAGCGTGTGCTTGATTTGTGCAAGGAGAAAGTTTAGCAAGTAATAAATATAACCTACGGTATCTGTAGGTAAGCACGTGGTACTTAAATATCATTTATTTATTTATTGGTATTTTAAACTTATTTATTAAGAACTCATATAAGCTACACAGTTTTTAAATAATGGTAATACAGCATGAATTTCAATGAGAAATTCTGTATAATTAGTCATTATTAGCCAAAAGAAAAATAAATATAAATAGTACTAGGAATCACTTAATAAAGTAGTTTGTCACTACTTTTTAAAAAGATTTATTTATTTATTTATTTATTTATTTCCCCTCTCCCCACCCCCCACCGCCCCAGTTGTCTGTTCTCTGTGTCTATTTGCTGTGTCTTCTTCTTTGTCCACTTCTGTTGTTGTCAGCGGCACAGGAATCTGTGTTTCAGCTCCACACAGGTCAAGGAGGCCCGGGGTTTGAACTGTGGACTTTCCATGTGGTAGACAGATGCCCTAACCACTGGGCCAAGTCTGCTTCCCAGTTTGTCACTATTAATAACCTTGGTCATCAATAAGAAAGATTTGAGGACGAATTGTGAACATATTATGTATCAAAAAAGTTTCTCTAATGTGTCTAGCTTGACACATTATTTAAAATAGTCCTAAGAGAGAACAAATTGCAGATAAAATAGAGTTAAAACATAGGCCCAAAGTGAAGAAAAAATCTCTTGATACCTATAATAAATATTGATTTTACACTTTTGTAAATAAACACGTAAGCAGGCCTAGTGACTGCAGTAGAGTCATGTATATTTCTCAGAAATCATCAGGCTTGGAGAATTTTAGTTGTCTCACTCTTTTTTTTCCATTGGTCTTTTCTAATTCAAAGCAAACCGTCTCATCTTAACATTGCCTGTCATGAGAATGTTGGTTTGCAAGATCAAAATAATTAGATATTTGCTCAGTTGGCCTTTTTATTGATAAGACAGTCTCACTAGTTTTAATAGGTACTAAACTATCTGAAGAAGAACAAGTCTCAGCCAAACTAATAGTGTTGTTTTATGTGGCTGAATTATATGTCGATAAAGGAGAAGAAAACACAAGGATTTTTGGCAAGAGCTCTCATTTAGGTTGTGTCACATACTCATACTCATAACCAATTTGATAATTTTAATTAAGCCGACCAGTTGTTTGATGGAACTGACTGGGTGTATAAGCATGACACTTAGTTTTTGGATTGCAATAGTAAATGGATCAATTCATCAAACAGCTGAAGCAGTTATGCATACAGAAAGACCCAAAGCTTTCCCACTAACATAGATTATCAGGGTAATCAAACAAAATGGGAGAAGAATGTAACAAAAAAATTTTCCATTACATTAGCATTGACGTCTATTATTAATTACATTTATCATTTTGACAATTTACATTCTGCTCCTAAAATGATTATTTACCTATTATTTCATTTTATTTTTTGCAGCATCCCTGTGAGTTAGACCCCGAGTAAATGGCTCATATATATTTTTATTGCTAACTTAGTACATAGATACTAATTGTGGAAACAATCTGTTCAGAGACCCTGGAGCTTTTGTATCGACTGTTAATATGGTATAATTCAGCCATTATGACTGACAGTAGATATTGTATCTTATAAAACATATGAAATATACTGCATTAACAACTTTCTTGCCTCTCAAAAATGAACAAACCCATTCTAATAAGAGTTAGAATTACAATATTTTGTTTTACTGATTAAAAATTTTCTTTTGCATTTGATTTTCTTTGCATTTTGGTAGACAATGACAGCCAAGAATAATTTGAGACTTTCTCTTTTAACTTATAAAACTATTCTGTTCTTTAATATAAATGAATTATTCAGTAACTTCATTTTATCTGTTAGGAAACAGTTCAAATAGAAATCCCAATGTACCTTCCTAAGGTTCATGGTCCTATTTATCATTAGGTAAGGTGATCATATTGTACCCTTTCAATCTAACTTTAATTTTGGTTTCCAAACAATCTATATCTCTTTCAAGGTTAAAAGCACTGAAAGTACACATGAGTGCTAAGGAAAATCTTAAAATTTCCTGAAATGCATTAGCCATCCTATTTATATAACAAATATCTTGTTTGTTTATGATGGTCTACATCATTAATCTAGATAAATAAATGTAGAAGTGAAGGGAGCTGGGTGTGCTGTCTTGTCCATTGCCCAGCAACCAATGGTTACAACTGTTTTGCAACAGTGCACTGTGGCAGAAGACAGAGCTATTGCAGCATATGCCACTTTCTATACCAATACTACTGATTCAGTCAGAAAAGCTAAACTCACATTTACCATTGGCTAACAGGGCAAGTCTGGAGCTTTTACTTTGAAAAATTTTTTATTCCTTCAAATGTTAATGCTTGTCATAATTAGGTGATGGCTGGACACCTATGTATATTGGAAATATTTCTTAATTGAGTCCTCAATAATGAATTTTAACAAGCAAGTTACTTCAAAGTTGTATAATATAATCAAGATACACTTGAGGCAGGAAAAGGAGATTTGACAAAGTACAGTGGAAAGGCGGAATATAGCAAATAAAATTGTTTAATGTGTATACTTCCCGAGTTGAGATTCTGCAATCAACAGGTTTGTCCTGGTTCTTATTTCACACTTTTCTGCTATGATATACTATAGTCTGGGGTAAAACAAAGTCAGAAGAGAAAGTAAGAGTTGTGGCCTCTGGCCTGGTCACTTGCAAATGCTACAAAGTTAATGAGAGTTATTGGGATCTATCCAATTGGTGGCTTGAAAGCACAGTTGTGAAGGGATCATACTTATATTATCATTTGAATTCTCCTCTTTTGGAGAGATGAGTTAGATAAGTTAGTCTGACATACCTTCCATTATAATTAGTCAAGATTTTATAATAGCAATTTCAATTAAAATAGCAATTTTATAATAGTAATTATGATTAAAATGAAATGCTGCAGTTGACAATAGTATTTACACAAAGAAACATGAAATCATTTTTAATGAGGAAGATAGAAAGACAAATAAAATTAGCTGTAGGATAGATATTGATTGACAGTTACTCCACCTCTTCTTCCTGTTCCACTCTTTCTCTTCCCAGTTCAGCCTTCTGAAGGAGGGGTCTAAGCATGTACTAAGAATATACTGGAGGGAAGCAGACATGAATCAAGTGATAGAGCTTCTGTCTACCATATGGGACGGACTGGGTTCTACCCCTGGGGCCTCCTGGTGAAAAAGAAGAGAAAGCTTTGAGCCAGTGCTCGTGCAAGTGAGTCACACAGCAAGATGATGATGCATCAAAAGAGAGACAATGGAAGAGTCAAGGTGAAGAGTAGCAGAAACTACTGAGGTGCAGGAACTGAGATGGTGCAGTTGACAGGGAATCTCTCTCCACATTAGAAGTCTCCAGGATCAAATCCTGGTAAATCCTAGAGGAGAGAAAATGAGAAGAGAAGACAACACAGACAGCAAAGACAGTAGGGCAGGAGGAAGGGAAGGGGGAAAATAAATAAATAAATTTAAAAAAAAGAAAAAAAGAAGATATTGGAGATGCCTGGTAACTTTCTTTCTACATCCTTGCCCAGGACAAAGAGGCTTGAGGCCTAGTTCTGTCATTACTTAGCTGCATAACTTTGGATAGTGTAATGGGGTGGGAGTTGGAGTAGACAACTAAAGATGGTTTCAAAAGTTTGCAATTCTAGGGATAACTTCAAATCCCCTATATTTTCTATTTCATCTCTCCAGTCCTTTAACATTGCTTTAGAGAACGCTATTATTGGATAGTTGCTTTTTTTTCCCGTCTTTATTTTTTTAATGTTACATTAAAAAAATATGAGGTCCCCATATACCCCCCACCCCCCTCACTTCACTCCTCCCCCCATAACAACAACCTCCTCCATCATCATGAGACATTCACTGCATTTGGTGAATACATCTCTGAGCACCGCTGCACCTCATGGTCAATGGTCCACATCATAGCCCACACTCTCCCACAGTCCACCCAGTGGGCCATGGGAGGATATACAATGTCCAGTAACTGTCCCTGAAGCACCACCCAGGACAACTCCAACCCCAGAAAATGCCCCCACATCACATCTCTTCCTCCCACTCCTACCCTAGCAGCCACCATGGCCACTTTCTCCATATCAATGCCACATTTTCTTCGATTACTAATCACAATAGTTCATGAATAGAATATCAGTAAGTCCACTCTAATGCATACTCTATTCCTCCATCCTGTGGACCTTAGAATGGTTGTGTCCACTCCACATCTTTATCAAGAGGGGGCTTAGATTCCACATGGATGCTGGATGCAATTCTCTTGCTTTCAGTTGTAGGCACTCTTGGCTCCTTGGTGTGGTGGTTAACCTTCTTCACCTCCATGTTAGCTGAGTGGGGCAAGCCCAATAAACCAGAGTGTAGGAGTTGCAAGTCTGTTGAGGCTCAGGACCCGGCTATCACATGGTCAGTCCAGAGATTCAGGTCCCCTAGGTATACACTAAACCCCAGCACCAACTACAGATCCATTAAAAGTAACAGGAGAGGCTTGTGGACAAAGATATATATTTGGCTTCATTTTTGAAGACGTTTTAGATCACAGAGAGGTTCAACAATGGCATGGGAAGGAATACTGATGTGGGATGTTACTGACAGGGGACACATGGTTGGCAGGGAGTTCTCCAGGGCATATATCCAGGGTACATAAAAATGTTTGGATATTTTCATAGTGGTTACAATTAAAAACAACAACTGAGGGAGTGCTGAGTTCCTAGCCAGGAGAGCTCTATCACAGTCCCTAAAGGAACAGCAACAATCCCCCTAGTGTAATGGCAAAAACCAAAAAAGAAGGAAGGTCGAACAATGAGCCCTTGATACTAATGACTATGCTTGTAAGCCTGTGCACCTGAAATAAGAATAAGGCCTAGAGCTGCAGGGTGCCTAAGAGTTACCTTCTGAGAGCCTCCATGTTGCTCAAATGTGGCCAGTCTCGAAGCCAAACTCAGCATGTAAATGCATTGCCTTCCCCCCAGTGTGGGACATGACTCCCGGGGATGAGCCTCCCTGGCACTGAGGGATTACTACCAAGAACCAGCTGATGATGTAACTAGAAAATGACCTTGAATAAAAGGGTCAACTCAGACCAGCAGAATATCTCAGGCTACATATAATACCAGGAGTTAAAAATGCTTTTTGACTTGAATAAAAGGGGAAATGGAAAGGACAAATGAGTTTATATGGCTATGAGTCTCCAAAAAGAGCCGGGAGGTTATTAGAGGGGTCACCCTTATGCACACCTCAGCAGAGTCCCAGAGACAGCTAAAGTAGATACAACCCCAGGTATTGGTTCTTCTGAGGGCTACAGAGACCCACAGGTTCTATGGTCATGGCAGATGGAGTTCAGTGCCATGTCAGTTGGCCCTACTTTGGAGTTTGTATTTCTGTGTGATGGAGCTGGACTCAGATGTGATCTTTGACAGTTGCTTTTAATGCCTAACCAGATTAAGGCAACAGTCTATTAACACAGAGGACCGAGGCACCCACAATCAGTTGGGATTTTATCTTTTGGAAAATTGTTTTAAGACAAAGCCTCCAAAATTGCAGGGTTTATAAGTATTATTTGCTTTTCTGTGAATGTCTAGATTATTTACAGTTCTCTAATAAGAATCTTCTGGAAACAGATTGCCTGGGTTTGAATTCTCAATATTCTTGATATGCCTTTTACTACAGTGACCTTGGGCATTAGTTACTTCATTGTAAAACAGGGATAATGATACATACTTTATCAGTGGTGTGGTTTTGAGGGTGATGAGTAAATACATATAAAGTGCCTAGAACAGTACTTGGTATAATACATGATAGCCATTATTTTATTATTTTATGGTAGACTGGGTCTTGACTGCAGGCAGGGTCAGCTTTATAGGCATCACAGAGACTCTATATTTAGTAAGGCTCAGTCCTTGGAATTTAATGCTCTATGGTCATTGTCTTAAAATTCTTAATCATTTTATCTTTGAATTTGTGTTCTGTAAGTGAAATCTGATGGAACAATGGAGCATGCACTAGGTGCTTGTGGAGCTTGGGGTCTTAGGTACTGTGCAGTTTCTGTCTCCTGGCCTCCCAGGTTGAGTTGTTGTCTGCCTCCTCCCGATCACTTGATGTTTTTGGACCTGACTGACCTCCCATTCCCTGCCATGCCCAGCAACTGTTGCCACTCTCTGCCCTCAGTTGGGGCCTGGGTATGGGTGTGGGTAGTGTCAAGGTTAGGCACATCCCCACAGCATCTTGAGGTGGGGCAGAGAGACAGTTGTCCTGCACTGAGTAGCAGTGGGCGACTTGGAAGGGCAAATATCTTGCCCACCTCTGATCCAAGAACCTAGTATGTCCCAGCATGGAGGCTGCAGTACTCTTGTGAGGGATGGGTTGGGCACGTGAGTGTCGCTTGGGGGAGTGGACCTGTAGGAAGGGGAAATGCCCACTTGACTTCCCAACCTCTGGAATGGGTATGACAAATAATCAGATGGCAGACAAGAGGGGAAAACTGGTAGCTGTTGAGCCATAAGTGCCCTGAATCACGGGGTGAGACTCCCAGGTACCTATGAAAGTCTTTGCTCACTCTGAAAGTATCTTGTGCCTGAAGAAATGCAACTTTAAATAGCAAATAAAAACACCCTTATAAATTGAGAGAGACTGAAGAAGAAAGGAAAAAGCTTTATATTTTAATACCATTAATGGCACTTTTTCCTGGCTTTTTCACAAGGGGTTCTACATTTTTATTTTCAATAGGCTTTGCAAATTATGTAACCTGCCCTGCCTATAAAGCTTACTTTCCACACAGCAGAAGCCTCCCTCTTCCTGAATTCTTAACTCTTAATCATTAGTGCTTTGGACAAAAGAACAAAACATTGAAGTAAACAAAACAACAATAAAATATTGCAGGGACAGATGTTGGACATTATATATCCTGCCATAACCCACTGAATGCACTGGGTTAGAGTGTAAACTACAATGCAAACTATTATCCATGTGGTGCAGCAGTGCTCCAAAATGTATTCACCAAATGCAATGAATGTGCCACAATGATAAATAGGTTGTTGATGTGGGAGAGGTGGGGTGGAACTGTGTGTGGGGTATATGGGAACCTCTTATATTTTTTAATGTAACATTTTTTGTGATCTATTTATCTTTAAAAAAATACAATAAAAAAAAATGACGGAGTGTGGGGGTGGGAAGTGGGGTATATGGGAACCTCTTATGCTTTTTAATGTAATGTTTTGTGTGATATATTAACTTTTAAAAAAGACAAAAATAAAATTAATTTAAAAAAAGTAAAAAAGAAAAAAAATATTATTTTAAAAGTTTCCTGTGGGAGGTCTTTTCTTCCAGTAGCCAACCTGGGTACATTCATCTCAGGAACATTTAAAATATTTGAAATACTATGCTTGTTTATATGAAGATATTATTAAATAATAATTTTTTCACCCCAAATTTGAATCACTAATATTGCCCACAACAACATACTGTGGAAGCTGCTGGCAATGGGGCTGTTTATCATGTTGAGATGGGTATAAATAGAAGTGAGGAAGTGAGCAATGGAGAGGGCAATGGCATCAGTCAGGGGGTAGTACAGGTGAACTCATTAGCAATAGAACACTTAATAAGTTATTGCCAATTATTTAAATTATAAAGGCTGAAAGATCAACCCTGAGGAAAGCACATTAAAAACGAAATCAACAGTACTAGGAATCCGACAAATTGTAAATGTGTTTTTGGGTAGGTCAACCTTTTTTTTCCCCCATTTTACTTTTATTCTCAATTGTGCCATTTCACCTGAGAAATTACCTGCTCATTTATATTTTCTGATTGATAAATTTCCCCAGGGTGCTGCCAAATTTGAATTTGCTACCCCAAATATTCCCTACAAAAAAACTTGCCACTAGTTCAAAAGTATGCTGAATGAAAGAAAGCAAATCCAGATTCCAGCTGAGCAGTTGGGAAGCATCATGATAGGTTGAATGGAAAATCAGGGGTTGTATACATAGTTTTAGAAAACAGATTTTGTTTTTAATGTTAACATAGTTAAAAATTCTAACAAATCAAGTACAGTGTTGTGTTATAGTACTAATTATATTTGTGGTTACAATCTATGTTACATTACACAATCTTAAAATTTTCTGTTTCTCTTAATGGCGACAGGTTAATAGCCGCAAGGAAATCCATGCACACCAAAATCAAAAGGAATTTACTGGCATAGGGCAACTTGGCATCTACTAGATTTACACTTGCTGACATGTCAAACCTTGAACCAGAAGTTCCAGAACTTCCTCATGAGTGCTGAAGGCAAGTCATTGACTTCATACTAGCTCAAAGACACATCTTTCCAGGGATAGCATTCAACCACACAAACAACAAAACTGGGCAACAAAGCCTGAATATGTATTTGGAAGTCAAAGTCTTAAGCAGAACAAAATAGGAGTCAGTTTTCAAAGCTGCCAAATTTCAGATTAGCATCAGAGCCTCAACACAGGATAGGGAGTAAGAAGCGTGTTGAATAGCAGTTTTGCCTGAGGGGGAAGATCAAGCATTGAGCAGTAGTCCCCATTTCTGAACCAGGATCCCAAACTCCCTTGGCCAGGATTCTTAGGCTGGGCAACATAGCAAGGGGAACATGATTTCTTTCCATCTGGTACCTGGCACTGAACTTCTTTGTGCTTTATCTTACAGTACGAATCTGTACATGCCCTGGTGTCCTCTCCAACTTTCCTTCCTAGCTATGCTGCTTGTGTTTCTTAAGAGCAAGGGTTCTGTTCACAGTAAGTACCAGGTATTGGTACTTATGGGCATTTTTAACTGTAGTTATTCTGGTGAATGACCTCAGTTGATGTGGAAGTACCATTCTTAGGTAAGGTATAAATGTTTGAGTGAGCCCAAATTTTACCAGAGGACTTAAAAACTGTAAAATTTCCTTTTCCTTACCAACTACCCCTTTGCTTAGCAAGTGTTAAGAGCCTCATTCCTTTAAACTTTTTTTTTTTTTTTTTTGGCCTGGCTATAGCACAAGGGTGCTGCAGTGTAGGCCTCCATCAGCGGGTAACCATTTCAGTACAATTCAAGCAAAACAATTTGAGAAAGTGCTGAACTATTTTGGTATTGGGCAGACAATAGTAACCCTTCATGATTCCATGAATAATGTAAACAAGGAACATATTGCTGAGATCAAAGTAAAGGAAAGAAGTTAAAAGTAATTGCCCAGAGAGAAAGAAGTGTGAGATTTTAGCAGGGTAAATAGCATTAGATATGGAGATCATGCTCTGTTTACACATTTAGAGTTTTCATTTTCCAATGGCAAAATTATGTTAATTATAATTATTCAGCTCAAAGGTTTCTGACTTTGTAGTCAAAGACTGTTGTGGGGTTTTGTGCCTAATTCTTTCTTTCTGCTTTCTAATTACCCAATTGACTTAAATAAAAGTAGGTGATATGATTAAAACTACATAAAAATTTTTAGTGAAGAAAACACTTGAAACTACAACAAAACTTTTGAAAAACCATTCTAAGGCGTGTGTAGTGGTGTCTTATTAAGATCTTTCCCAACGTTTTTTTAATGAAAGTTTTCAAACATATAGAAAAGTTGACAGAAATTTTTAGAGCATACGTATACACACCATCACATTCTACAATTAACCTTTTTCTATACTTGCTTTACCATCTGTCTAAACATTTATTCATCCCTCTATCCATCTACCAATCTATCTTATTTTTGGTGAATTTAAAAATAAGTTGCAGACATCAGTTCACTTTATCCCTAACCACTTCAGCATGCATATTTCATTAGTTAGAAGTCAGTATTTGTTTATGGCTCTTTTTTAAACAGCTTTACCGAGATATAATTCATCATTCTTAAGTTTCCTTTTTTTAATATCAAAACATTTAGTGGAGAAAAGACGAATATTCCTTTCTCTGCTTTTATTATATGTGTCAGATAATTTTTGTGGCTTTCAGATCCTCAGCAGAGCTACAAGTTTTGTAAAAATCAAAAATTCAAATGTGGAAAAGATCATAGATTCTTTCCGCAACCCTAACAAAATGAGAAGTTTCATTGCTATAATAATAGATAACATAATTATAAACCTCAACTTCAAATGAGTCATTAAGAAAATTATATTAGATCTATAATCATTCCACAGAAACTGTCACTGCAGGCTGTGGGTTCAAATACTTTAATCTAATGCAGTTGGACCTATGGACAGGTTTATATTGTACAAAATACAGATTGTATTTTCCAAACACAATTAAAAGGCATTACCTGTTCCACATGCTCTTCTATAATGTGACTTTTCTGTTCTACCTTCAAGTGGCAGAATCTAATTCTTCTCACCTTGAATCTGGGTGGGCTTATGACTGCTTCAATCAATAGAGAATGGTGCTATTTCATGAGTAATGAGGATGGTCCATAAAATGCAATGCAATTTCTACCTTGTGTACTACACACTGGCTTTTGGAGCCCTAAGCTGCTGTGTAAGAGGTCTGTCCACCATGTAAGAAGAGGTCACCATGCTATGAGGAAGCCCAGGCTACTTGCAAAGTCACCTGTAGGTGTCTGGAGGACAGCTCCAGTTGAGTTCTCAGCTGACAGCAAACGTGAACCACTAGACATGTGACTGAAGATGGGTCTCATTAATTCCAGTTTATAGCCATCAAATCTTTCCAGTGGAAGATCCAAACATCATGGAAGAGTGTCCCATGGAACATCCCTGATGTGCCCTGTTCAAATGTCTGACACATACCATCCCTGGGCATAATAAAATGATTTTTCTATCTCACTAAACATTGGGATGGTTTGTTACATAGCAATAATATTAATAATTAGAAGGGTTGCTCTCTTCTCCTAACTCCTGCAAAATGAACCAAAAAACACCAATATTTTTGAAAGAAAGGTAAGATTTTGTTTGGCAGACATCTGCATAAAGAAAGTGTCTGTCAAAATATCACCTCATGCATGATTGTTCTGTAACCTACAAATTCTCTAATAATTAAAAAAAGATTATCACCTCAGGTGGTTAACATTAAGTTAGTTAGCGAAAAATATTGTTATAAAGAGCTTCTCTAAGAATTTCATGATATTTGTCAATCAGTTCCAGCCACCCACCAGCTGGATAGTAATGCCTGTTGCCTATATTAGGGAATAAATAAAGCCTTAACTAAGATGTGCTAAAAGGGATTTTAATTGACTATAAGTGTAACATGAGTTAACTATAGATGTTAACAAAAACAAAAAAACAAAACAAAACAAAACCCCCAAAACACCAACTAATATATCCTCCTCAGGTCCTTAAGAAGAAGCACAATACTAGTGCCATGAACTCTTTTGGAAATGTGATGAAGTGTATGGACTCCTTTTCAGAGTAATGTTTTAAATGTATAAACTAAAATAAATCATATTACAAAGGAGACCAACTGCACTGAAACAGTTATCAAATAATTAAACTCATTTCTGAGATAGTAATATATGTGCTTTTTAAATGGGGGCATAGGGATGCTATTGGGTGGGACTTTGCAGGTTTGAGGGGGGCTAGGGTTGGGAGGATGGGGCAGATGGTCCATGGAATTGGGGGGAGGGTTTGGGGTGAGCAGGTGAACATGGGAGAGTGTCAGGTATGTGGTTGAAACTGTAATGTTGAGAAAACTCTTTAGAAAATATAATAAGGAAGGGTTATTGGTTTGGGGTGTTTGACGGGGGCCATCTGGCATAGGATGCACCTGGGGCAGGCTTCTAAGGAATGTGTGAGTGCTCATCTTGTCATATTGTGTTTTATCAGTGTGTGGAGACACATACCATGCACAAAAAATGTTGTACCCCCATCCTGGGGTGAACTTATGTTCTCAAACACAGGAGAGGGTGTCTTTCGAGAGCATGGGTGGCTACCAATGGGGTAGGACAGACTAGAGTGTCCAGCCCTCAGTATTGTTATAAGTATCTATGAATCTTGTCCTTCTAGCAGTGAAACTTGGTTGTCACTGTGGGCACTGAGGGGAGAGGGAAAGAGGAAGAGAATGGATGGATGTAGGGGTAACTGGGGCGCAATGGGAGTGTTCCAGAAGTTCATGCAACAATGGATATAGCCATGTTAAATTTCACCAAATATTTATGGAAGTGTATAATCTAAAATGTAAACCATAATACGAACCATAATGTAACAAAAAATTTAGAAAAGAGTATAATCTAAAATATAAACCATAATGTAAGCCATAATGGAACCATGGTTGGTAGCTATGTTTCAGTATCTGTACATCAGCTGTAGCAAATATAACATCCACATGTAAAAAGATCATTGCTGGGGAAATGGGAAAAGGGTTTGATGTTGGGTATATGGGAATCCCCTCTATTGTATATGTGACTTTACTGTGATCTAAAACTTTTTAGAAGACAAAATTAAAAAAAAAAAAAGGATGTACACACTGAGGAAGGAATGGAGGAGATTGCCTTGCCAGTGTACATGCAGGGCAACATCTATTACTGTGATGAAAGGTAAAACATCAAAAACAAAGTTTTATGATATTGTTACTTTTTAATACCCCAATTTATTTTTTACTTTATTTTAGTTTTTCTAAATTATTATGTATTCTATTTCCAAACTTTAAACTTGTCAATACTATTTCATTTTCCTACTAATTGTATTTAGCAATATATTAGGCTTCATTTTTGAAGTTTTGGATCACCGATGGGTTCAACTATGCCAGGGGAGGAGCATGGGTGTGAGATGTCATTGATGGAGGGAGTTCTCCAGGGCATGAATATAGGGTATATTGATATGTTCAGATGTTTGTTGGGTATTGTCATAGTGGATAGAGTTACACATGACAACTGAGGGAGTGCTGAGTTCCCATCCTGGGGAGCTCTGTCACATTCCCCGATGGAACAGCAACAATCCCCCAAGTGCAAGGACACAGAATGTGAAGAAGGATGGTCCAATGATGGGCCCTTGATACTGATGATGACTATGCTTATGACCTGTGTGCTTGAAATTTCAACTAGGCCTAGAGCTGCAGGGTACCTAAGAGTTACCTCCTGAAAGCCTCCTTGTTGCTCAAATGTGGTCACTCTCTAAGCCAAACTCAGCATGTAAATGCATTACCTTCCCCCCAGTGTGGGACATGACTCCCAGGGATGAGCCTTCCTGGTGCCAAAGGATTACTACCATCACTAGTTGGTGAATCAACTAGAAAAAGACATTGATTAAAAGGGGGAAATGGTAAAGACAAATGAGTTTTTATGGCTAAGAGACTTCAAAATAAGTCGGGAGGTCATAAGAGGGGTCACGCTTATGCACGTCTCAGCAGGATCCTAGAGACAGCCAAAGTAGATACAACCTGAGGTACTGGTGCTCCTGAGGGTCACAGAGACACACTGGTCCTACAGTCATGACATATGGCTCTGGAATTCAGTGCCTTGTCAGTGGGCCCTACTTTGGAATTTGTCCTCCTGATTGTGATGGAGTTGGACTCTGATGTGACCTCTCTACACATGCCTCCTCTGTCACTTTTACTGAACCTGCGATTGGTGCTGGGGTTTGTATATGCTCAGGATACTTGAATCTCTGGATTGTCCATGTGCCAGCTGGGCCCTGAGCCTCAGCAGAGTTGCAACACCTACTCTCCAGTTCATTGGACATACCCAGATCAGCTGATGGGGAGGTGAGAATTGTCAACCACCACACCAGGGAACCGAGAGTGTCTATAACTGCAAGCAGGAGAATTGCATCCATCAGCCATGTGGGATCTAAGCTCCCTCTCAATTTAGAGGTGGAGAGGACATCACCATCCTGGGGTCCACAAGATGGAGGAATATAATATGGATTGGAGTGGACTTGTTGGTATTCTACTATAGAACTGTTGTGACTCTAGCAGTGAAAGAAATTGTATGATTGATCATGGAGATGGTGGTCATGGGAATTGCTGAGGGCTGGGAGAGGGAAGAAGAGTGTGATACGGGGCATTTTTGGGACTTGGAGTTGTCCTGAATGATACTGCAGGGATAGATGCAAACATGTTTATCCTGCCATAACCTACTGGATGGACTGGGGGAAGAACGTGAACTACAATGTAAACTATGGTCCATGCACTGTGGCAGTGCTCCAGGGTGTATTCACCAAATGCAATGAATGTGCTTCACTGATGAAAGGGGATGTTGATGTGGGAGGAGTGGGGGTGGGGTATATGGGAATCTCTTATGTTTTTTAACGTAATATTTTGTGTGATCTATTTATCTTTAAAAAAAGACAATAAAATTTTTTTAAAAATTAAAAAAATAAAAGTTATAACAGGTCCAAACAAAAAGCAAAAACAAAAACAAAAAAATAGTACTTATGTAGTGAGCTGTGAAAATGGTATCTTGATTAATTTGGAAACCTAAGTTAAATGCATGATTTATTCACCCCTATGCACTTATGTTGACTTACATACATTGTTAAACACAGATCTCACATGAGAAGTGTAAAAATACTATCATGATTACTTTTGAAAACTAAGTAAAATACATATTTCTTTACCACTAATTACTTATATTGACTTCATTCAATGTTAAAATACAAAATACTGAATTTTGAGGTCACTGTCTTGATTAGTATTGAAAGAAGTAATATACATGCTTTATCTACTGCTATGTATTTATATGACTTAACAGTGTTAAATTGCAGCACTCTGTGAACTGTAAAAACACTGCCATGATTAGATTTGAAAACTAAGTAAAATTCATGGTTTATTCACTACTATGTACTTATATTGAATTACAAAGTTAAAACAACTCACAAATGAACTGTGAAAATGCTATTATGATTAGTTTTGTAAACTAAGTAATATATATATTTCTTCACCACTAAGTACTTGCATTGACTTGCAATCAATGTTAAAACACTGAACTCATTTAGTGTACTGTGAAATCACTATCTTGTTCAGATTAAAAAAATAAGTAAAATACATGTGTTATTCAGAGCTAAGTACTTATATTGACTTAGTATCAGTGTGAAAACACAGAACACTCTCAGCAAACTGTGAAAACACTACCTTGATTAGTATTATAAACTATGTAAACTATAAGCTGTATTCACTGGTATGTACTTATATTGACTTGAAATCAATGTTGAAATATAGAATACACTAAGTAACTGAAAAAAAAAGTGCTTTTTATTAAATGATTAAATAACCAGAATAGAATCAGGCTTATTATCTACCAAAGGAGCTGGACATAAATGAGGTTTTAAGATACCTGCATGCACTATATAATCTTATATGAAAATATTTATGATTTTTAAAAAAAATTTTATAGCCAGTGTTCACTACACTTTTTACAATTTTTAATTTAGCTTCTACAACACTGGGTGCCAGGCACCATTCATTAATCCATTTAATCTTTTTTTTTTTTAAAGATTTATTTTTTATTTATTTCTCTTCCTTCCCCCCCGCCCCCAGTTGTCTGCTCTCCATGTCCATTCACTGTGTGTTCTTCTGTGTCCGCTTGTATTCTTGTCAGTGGCACCTGGAATCTGTGTCTCTTTTTGTTGCATCATCTTACTGCATCAGCTCTCTGTGTGTGCAGTGCCACTCCTGGGCAGGCTGCACATTTTTCATGTGGGTGGCTCTCCTTATGGGGTGCATTCGTTGCGCTTGGGGCTCCCCTACGAGGCGGACACCCCTGCGTGGCATGGCACTCCTGTGCACATCAGCACTGTGCATGGGCCAGCTCACCCACGCGGGTCAGGAGGCCCTGGGTTTGAACCCTGGACTTCCCATGTTGTAGGTGGATGCTCTATCCGTTGAGCCAAATCCGCTTCCCAATATTTATGATTTTTGATGACAAAGTTATGGTTACTGCTAATGCTACTGTGGTTTGTTGCCTATATTCACAATTAAGAAAATACTAAATTTCTGGGGGGATTAGCAAAAAAAAGATGAAAATTTCTCCACCCAAGTTCTTGGAAGCCTGAATTCTATTCTATATATGGACTCCCTATTTCTAAACCCCTTCAACAGAACAAGAATTTAGTAAATTTCTTTTAATTTTTATTTTGAATTAATTTCAAACTTACAGGACTGTTTAAAAAGTAATACAGAATTATAATGGGAACTCAAACATAACCTTGACTCTGATACCCAGACCCACCAACTTTGAACACTTTGCCATATTTGCTGTATCATTCTATCTATCCATTATCTTTCTCTCTCTTTCTCTGTCTCTATCTATTCATCAGCTCTTTAAACAGTAGTTGAGAGTAGGTTGTAAATGTCATGTTCCTTGAACATTTAGTACTTCCATGTAGTTTTCCTAAGAACAAGGATATTCATTTATGTTATCACCTTAAATGCAGTTAACAAGTTCAGGAAATCATTGTTATAAAGCTTACCGTCTATATTTCAGTTTTTTCTTATACCCTAATAACATTCTTTTGGGTATTTTCTCCATTATTATATCCAGTCCAGGATCTCAAATTGATTTCATTGTAATTATCTCTTTAGTCCTCCTCTCTCTCTTTTTTAAATTGTGGAAATATATCCAATATGAATTTTTCTATCTTAACCACTCCTAAACCTACATTTGCAATATAATGCTTTCCTTACCACCATTCATTATCAGAATTTTCCCATCATCCCAACCATAAAATCTACACCCATTTTGCATTAATTCTGTATCCTCTTCCCTGATGAGAAACTTTTTGTTTCTATGAATTTGCATATTCTAGCTATTTCATATGAGATGAACCATACAATATCTTTCCCTTTGTATCTGACTTCTTTTGCTCATTATGATGCCTTCAAGATTCATCCATGTGTAGCATGTATTAGAACTTCACTTCTTTACTGGGCTGCGTAATATTCCATTGTATGTATAAACCACATTCATCTGATAGACATTTGGGTTGCTTCCATCTTTTGACATTGTGAATAATGCATCTGTGAATACCAGTGTGAAAATATCTGTTTGACTTCCTGCTTTCAATTCTTTTGGGTATTATATTAATCAGCCAAAGGGGTGTTGATACAAAATACCAAGAATCTGTTGGCTTTTATAAAGGGTATTTATTTGGGGTAGAAGCTTACAGTTACAAGGCCAACAAGCATAAATTACTTCCTTCATCAAAATCTGTTGCCACGTGCTGGTGCAAGATGGCAGGCGATGTCTGTGAGGGTTCAGCCTTCCTCCTCCTCCTGAGGCTCCGTGGTCCCAGCTTCTTCAAGTCTCAGTTGCAGACTCCAACAAGTCTCATCTCTCTCCTGGGGCTCATTTCTCTCTGGCTCAGCTGCTTTGTTCTTCTCTGCAAGGTCAGCTGTAGAATATCAGGCTGTCTCTCTGTCAGGGGCCTCTACCATGTCTAGGGATCCGTCTCTTCTCCACTGTGCTCTTCTCCTATGTGTTTACTTCCTGGGACTCCAGCATTAAAACTTCAACCTCCCTTCTCTGCAGTGCAGTTTCTCTGTGAGTCCCCTGGGTGCGCGGGGACTCAACATCATACTAATGTGGCCCAATCATAGCCATAATCATTATTTAATCAGGTAAAAGTATAACTTCTGAATCCAGTATAAAATAATATGCCCAGAGGAAAAGACCAGTTCACAAACATAATCCAATATCTATTTTTGGAATTCATAAATCATGTCAAACTGCTACAGGTATATACTCAGAAGTGGGATTGCCAGGTCATAAAGAAGGCAGTATGAGAAGGACTGTACCCAACATTGCTGGCTTTGAAGACAGAGGAGTAAGGTTATGATCCAAGAAATGCTGCTAGAAGCTAGAAAAGGCAAGGAAATGGAGTATTCTCTAAGGCCTTCAGAAGGTACTCAGTCCCTTAATTTTAGCCCTGCCAGACTCCTTTTGAACTGCTGCCCTCTATAAGATAATAAATTCATATTGTTTAAGCCACTAAGTTTGTGGCAACTTGTTATAGCAGTAATATGAAACTATACAATATGTAAATAATACCACAAATTTAGAATTGTCCAAAAACAGGTAGGTTGTGGTTTTATATAACTTTCAAGTGACCATATAAATAACAACACTGATATTTCTCTTGATGATATTGGATACAGAAGTCAAGTAAAATGAAATGTAGTAGAAATTCATCATTACAGATTTATTACTAACATTTATTTTTAATTAGCTAGGTTAGAGATAAAAAAATCTTCCTTTGCAATTCATCTTTAGTCACTGGAAATATCCTATTTGTAAGCATGATAAGAGAATAGGAAGGAAGCAATTTTCAATACAATAGGGAGGATTTTTGTTTGGACAAGAAGAAGACTTTTTTTTTAGATTTAAAAAATATATTTTTTATTTATTTTTAAAAGATACAAAGATTACATAAAATGTTATGTAAAAATATATAGGGGGGAGCAGCTGCAACTCAGTGATTAAGCACCTGCTTGCCATTTAAGAGGTCCAAGGTTCAATCCTCAGGACCTCCTCAAAAGAAAAAAAAAATTTATATATATATATGGGGATTCCCATATGCTCTGCTCCCACTTTTCTCATATTAACATTAGTTATTTCATTAGTGTGGTGCATTCATTGCAATTAATGAACATATTTTGGAGCATTGCCACACAGCACAGATTATAGTTTACAATGTAGTTTGCATTCTCTTCCCCCTCCATTCTATAGGTTATGGCAGGACATTAATGTCCTGTATCTGTCCTTGCAATGTCATTCAGGACAATTCCAAGTCCAGAAAATGCCCCCATATTGCACCTCTTTTTCCTTTTCCTTGCCTTCAGCAACTCCAGTGGCCACTATCTTCACGTCAATGATATAATTTCTTCCATTGCTAGAATCACAATAAGTCTATAGTAGAATACCAGTAGGTCTGCTGTAGTTCATATTTTATTCCCCAATCCTGAGGATTCTGGGATGGTGATGCCCACTCCACTTCTAATTTAAAGGGAGCCTTGATCCCATATCGCTGATGGATGGGACTCTCTTCTTTGCAGTTGTAGATTCTCTCAGTTCCTTAGTGTGGTGATTGTCCATCCTCACCTCGTTAGTTGTCCTGGGTGAGTCCAATGAACTGGAGAGTAGGTGTTGCAACTCTGCCGAGGCTAAGGGCCCAGCTGGCACATGGACAGCCCAAAGATTCAAGTCTCTTGGACATATACCTATCAACTCCAGCATCAACTATAGGTTCCATAAAAGGGACATAAGAGGCATGTGTAGAGAAGTCACATCTGAGTCCAACTCTGTCACATTCCGTAGCACAAACTCCAAAGTAGGGCCCCCTAGGAAGGCACTGAACTCTGGAGCTATTGGCCATGACCGTAGGACACAGGTGTCACTGTAGCCCTCACGAGCCCCACTATTTGGGGTAGTATCTACTTTGGCTGTCTATGAGATCCTGCTGAGGCATGCATAAGTGTTACCTCTCTGATGACCTCCCGACTCACTTTGAAGTCTCTTGCAGTCACTCCCATGCTTAAAATACATCTTTGACTAATTACTACTAAAATGTATTGGTTTGTTCTTAAATCGTTCCATCTTATCAAACTTAAATACTTCTATACTAACACAGTCTCTCCTGGACAGGAAGAAGTCTATCCTGTTTTCTTAGGGCATCTCTACTCTGCCTGGAATGTTCTTTTTTTAAAGTATTTTTCTCTGCCTATTCAGCAAAAACTGATCTCTTCCTCTAAATATCCACAGCAGTCTTTTCTCTAAGTACATTCTTAGCTTCTATTGCACATTTTTGTCTATTATTTGCAAATTACTCATTATTATTTCAGGTTTGCATGTCTTGTTTCTCTGTTAGCTCCGTGATGACCAAATATGGTTGACGGGCCCATTGGGGCTCATAATATTCTCCACTTTTGTTTATGTTTGAAATTTCCTATAATAAAATGTTGTTGTTTTTTTTAAAAGAAAATAGGAGAGGCACACTTCTATCTGGAAATCATCTTTCAATTTATAGTTTCTTTTTCCCTAGGACTTCGTTGAGTTGGTTTGCCTCTTAGTTTTACTTCTTTCATTGCAGAAACATGATGTGAAAGAAAGGTATGATACTATGCTCAAAGACTCATGGCTTTATCCAATATAACAGATTAAAAAAATTTAGTGTACATTATTCAATGTAAAACTCACTATTGCTCAGTAAAGAGAAGCACAAATAATTCAATTCACTGGTTAATTGTTTACATATAATTTCTGTATTTTGAAATCTTTACTTCAAACATTATTGATGGAGGATTCCTTGTTAGCATATTTCTGGCAAGAAATAGATTGAGGCAGAAGGTTTTCATTAATATTTAAGAAAGAAAAAGTTAGAATCAACAACAAAACTTACTAGTGCTAGTTTATACTATATAATAAAGTATTAGTAACACAAAATGTTAATTAATTTCTAATTCTCTATTCTATTATTTAGATTTCATGAAGGTTGATTGGACTTGATCCATCATTTTACGGAAAATTAATTATTTCAAATACATGCACCACTTTATGCAACCTGCCTGATTTGCATTGAGGAAAATTCAGCAGAAGTAATTGAGGCACAAGCAAATACTGGCACTGACTGAACTCAATTTTCATTCCAAATTTCTGCAAAATCCCAAGGCACAACAATATCAGATGCAAGGGGGAAAACAAACAAAAGCAATGTGAAAAGGGAACATGAAGAGAGAATATTACAAGAATCAGAGAACAAAGGGATTGCAAAACTATTTTAGTGCCATAGATGAGCAGTGAGGGCTTCATTCAGGCAAGGTGGAATAAGATATCATATGGCATCCTGACAATTGATGTCTTCATTTAAATGTAAGAATTTACATTCTAATTAGAAAGAATTTACATCTTAATCAGAGGCAGCTGTATTATCTTGTTACTGTTTTTTTCAAAGGTAATGAACTAAAGTACTGCTGTGCTTTTTCAACCAGAAACTAAATAGACAGCATCCAGTGTTATTTTATAGCTTACCTGCTGTAGGCTGTTATTAATATTTTCAAAGATTAAATTCTAACTAAAATCTTTTAAAAATGAGAATTGTATTTGACATCAGTAGATGGTATGATAACGACTTATTTAAAGTATTTAAGCAGAACATTTTCTAACTCATATTTTAAAGGACTTATTTGTCATGTTAATAGAAGCCTCTTATGATTTATTAATATAATATTGTTTTCATTTGTAAAGACTGTAGAAAAGCTACTAAAGTAGATATGTGTCCCATTTTGGTGAAATCCTGTTGTTCCCAAACTTAAATCTGGTTATAAGAAATTATTTGCTAAATACAAAACTTTATTTATTAAGACTGCTTAAAGTACATTTTTTTCTTACTATAATATTTAACAAGGAAATACCAAATATGTATGAGAGAATAACAATTGCAATATCCTCATATTTTGTTTACATTTTTATGCTATTTTGTTACTACTATATTAATAACATTCCAAAACATAATGGTTCACAAATATACACAATTCTAATGGGACCCAGGATTGTCATAGTGAAAGTAAAGGAAATAATGCACTCAAATTCACACTGTTCTAGGTTGTTCATAATGATGGTAACTCTACCTAGGTATAGGTAGTTGGTGATACCTTTGCAAAATCAAGCCCATCATTTATGAGAACCAGCATGAGCTCACTGACCCATGGTTTAGAAGAAATTGGGCTTGGCCTAGAAGAAATCAAGCAGGAGAAAATTATAAGAGTTAATAAAAATGTAAAATGCCACCTTTGTCCCTAGCACTATGCATCTTGAGGTTGTTGATACTTAATTTCATCAGTTGCATCATTATATGGAGCTGTAATATGGGCCAGTTGGTAATCTGCAGGTTTATCATTTAATTTATTATGTAATAGAATTTTTAAAATTAAAGTGACAAGAAGGAAAATAATAAAAAGACTAAAGCTCTGTATATCAGTCTATTAAATACACGACCAATTTGGTCAATTCAGTAAAAATATTTGATTTAAAGAATTATAGACACAGTCTAAGATATTTCTGAGGTACATATTTACTTTATCATCATACTGACTTTCTGGATCCACACATATCTAAGAAAAAGAGGTCACATACAAATGTAGTATATTTAAAAAAAATAGTAATATTCTATCTAGGTAGATAAAAATGACGAAAATAATTTTAAGGTGGTGTTTTCCTAATCTAAGCCACTCTGATGACAAAAGAGGAGATAATTATTAGTTTAGTGGTGCTTCCTCTTGTATTTCCACTAAAGACAATTTATAGAGGAAATGATTCAGATGGGCTTGACTGAATTAATGGCTCTGAAAGATGGCTTTATATTGCTGTCAGAAACCATCAGCCCACTTTTGAAAGGTTTGTCTATGGCTCTTCTGTGTATGATTTGTTATGAGGGCACCCAACACTTACCACATAGTACACGCGGTGCCTTCCTTTTCAAAAGTATCCCAGAAAAGTTTTTGATTATTCCTAGATTTTAAAGAAACTGTTTCCTTTTTCACAAAGACTCTTTGAAAATAAAATGTATTTTGCTTTTTATATTTATGTATGGTCCAAGTGTAATATAATAGATTTATTTTTTTAAGGAAGCACCTAGGGATTGTACCTGGAATCTCATACATAGGAAGTAGGTGCTCCTGAGCTACACCTGCTTCCCAAAACAAAAGATTTTGAGTTTTTAGAATATCAGAGTGTTATATCCAGCTTCATGTTTACTGTAACTATAAATACTCAAATCCAATATAAAAGAGCAAAATAAAATAAATAAATAAATACACACACAGACGCACGCACACATATAGAATATAACTCTTTTTCTTTTGTTTCTCGTTTCACTTTGGGTTTGGATTACAACAATTGTTGCCTAACCAGATTCCTCGCTAATAGTCTCTTCCCCATCTAATTCCTACTACCTAAGTCATGGATTCTAGTCAACTCTACTGTATTTTAAGCTGTATTCGTGACATAATATAGAAAAGACATGTATTCCAATCCTGATTCTGTCACTATCTGGATCTTACTTTTTGCATCTGCAAAATGGAGTGGTAAAGTTTATTTCAATGGTCTCTTTTCTCCTCAAATTCACCGACTCTATTCTTACTCCTTGTGTCTTAGTAATTTCATACCTATTAACAAACCATTCTTCCCTCAACTCCAACCCAGAATGTGTTTTTGCCCTCCTTTGTCCATTCAAATCCTAGGCATTTTTTTTTCTTTTTTTCTAGGCATTTTTCAAGATCCATTTCAAATTGCATCTTTACAATTTTGCTCTGATCAGGCTAGCCAACAATAATTTCCCCCTTCTCTAATTCATGTCTTGAACAAATATCTTTTTGGTGTCTACTCTGTATCAGGCACTAGATTGGGTGCTGGGAATGCAAGGGATGAATAAGAAAAGCATGGGTTCTGCACTAAAGGAGTTTACAGTGCAAAGTAAGGTAAGAAACAAGTAGCAAAGAAAGATTAAAGATAGTGATAAGTACAAGGAAGGCAACAAATAGGTTGTTGGGGGAGTGTGGATATATACATTATTTATACAGTATGATCAGAGAAGGCTTATTTCCTACTACATTCTCAACAAACATTAAGAATTTAATCTATTACATCTTGAATTGTTTTTTGATTTATCTTGTGTATAAATCTTGTCTATTAAACTAGATTACTGTAACAATGATAATTATTATTGTAGCTAACATTAATTGAATATTTAAAGCAATTCACCTGAATTTTACCATTTAATCCTTAGAACATGATAGGTATTATTATTATTATTAGCTCATTTTACTCAAGATGAGGAAACAGGGATTTAGGATTAGATTAAGATATTTGCACAATTATTAAGTGGCAAAATTGAGACTAAATTTCCTATCTGAAGATACTAAAGTATATTATATAAATTACCATGATAAATTCCTTCTTTGAGAGAGGTATCATATTTTGCAGAGTTTAGTATCCTCACTGGGTAAGAAACAGTATTGTACACATACCAGGTACTTAACAAATATTTGATAAATGAATGACTCAACAGTGAAAAAGTAAACCTTGGCACTTTTAGGTAGCCTCGTGACATTCTTGTTCTAGCAAATTCTTAATCAGCCTCCAAGGAGTTTCCTTGGAGAAAGACAGGAACAGTTGAACTGAAAATCCTGTTTAAAGGTATTTCAAATCTAGTTTCAAACATGGCTTCTTATCTGGGCTTCTGTTGGTACCATGTTGTTGGTATACTAGATGTTTTCCTATTCAAGGATACTTGGTTCTGGGTGAACCCCATAACCATCGAGTGCTCATTTTGAGCTTATATTCTTTTACTCAAATAATTTTGACTCAAATAATGAAAATATTCAACTATAGGATATATAGATCAGCGAGTTGTTACGCAGTAGGAATGTTAATAAAATTCATTAATCAAGGGACCCCCTTTCATAGAGTATGAGTTAGAATCCTGATATTTTAAAGACAAAAGGATGTATTTCTAAAGAAATGACTAAATTTTAACTTCATATGTAAAAAAAAAATGGGGGCAATAAATCAAATTTAATTTAAAGGTATGAAATCAATTCAATTAACAGAATCTTATTCATGGGTAATTCAAGAAAAGTGGCTTAAAGAAAAAAGTATATTTGATTCAGAATATACTTCAGAATTATTTTTATTGTGGTTTTCAGGAAAAAGTTAGAAGTTAGCTGGCTTCTGTGACTGGTTTTATTGCTCAAATCTTCTCCATGTTAGGAACAAACAGCAGTGTCTCTTACAGAATTTGTACTGAAGTACTAGTTGAATTTGGAGCTTAAAAAACCAGTTTGTAAATTTGGCTCACACCTTTACTGGAATTGATAACTGTTTTTCTCTTTTAGCTCTGCCCAGATTATAGTATTTTATTTAAATGAAAATGTGCTTAGTTTAGGAAAACAGGTGACATTGTTAATAAAACTTGAAATCTTTGATTCAGATATTCTGAAATGTGGATAAGATACTTATAGATAACTGAGAACTGGTTTTGAAATGATGCTTTGAACTACATGCTGCTAAACTTTTAATATCTAAATTTAAATATCAGAGTTACATTTATGAGCTTATATGTAAAGGTTCTCAGATAAATGACAATTCTCAATTTGTCTGGTTGTGTCTCAAGAGCAGAAAAAGAACTTGCCTACAGGGTAATATTAAACATAAGGAAAAGGAAAAGGAGGAGTCAATGAGAAATTAGAAAACAAAAAAAGTGATTGTAGAAATAAAACATGGAGCTATGTTTGCTAGCCTATGTTACTGGCAGAAAATCTTTAAAAATAAAAATAAAATGGGAGAGACAGGACAGTGCTCCCAAGTAGCTACTGAACCCTCCAAAGACACTAGGAAATGCATTTCCATAAGCAACTACTAGTATCCTCTACCTGGAAGTAATTCCTGTCCTTCAGATTAAAATTGGCTATAGAAAGAAGAAATAGGAATGTACATAGGAGAAGGGTTCCCTCAAATACAAAGACAAGAGCCTAACCAAGAATCACCTAACTTAAGAAAATCAATACTATGGATACTCAACAAACAGAACTCATACTTAATGAAATAGTTTATAAAGTACACAGAAGATAATAAAATAGAATTGCCATGCTTAGATAAATAAGACAGGCTGTTATAAATATAACCAATTAAAAAAACATGGAAAATAAAAATATGACTGCCAAAAAAATTTCAATGCACTAATAGATTGCACACATGTGAGGAAGGAATTAGAGAACTGGAAAACAGAGTAAAGGGATTCTCCCACAATGTAAATCAAAAGGGCAAAGATAATAAAATATTAGAGAAAACTTAAAAAATATGAACTCCAGAAACTCCAAAATCTCTCCAAAAGGAGTTGCAGAGAGAGAAAAAAGAGAATAGCAGGGAGGAAACAAGCTAGATCTAAGAATGGGAATTCACTATGTTGACAGACTGAAGCAGGAAAATCAGATGCAAAAAAATACTCGATTAAAAACTCTCATTAAGGCAAGCGGATTTGGCTCAACGGATAGAGTATCCACCTACCGCATGGGAGGTCCAGGGTTCAAACCCAGGGAATCCTGACTGATGTGATGAGCTGGTCCATGTGCAGTCCTGATGTGTGCAACGAGTGCCATGCCACGCAAGGGTGTCCCCCCTGCAGGGGAGCCCCACGTGCAAGGAGTGTGCCCCGCAAGAAGAGCTGCCCCATGCAAAAAAGGCGCAGCCTGCCCAGGAGTGGTGCCGCACACACAGAGATCTGACGCAGCAAGATGACGCAAGAAAAAGAGACACAGATCCCCTGTGCTGCTGACAAGAATACAAGCAGACACAGAAGAACACACAGTGAATGGACACAGAAAGCAGACAACTGGGGGGTGCGGGGGAGGAAGAGGAGAGAAATAAATACAAAATAAATCTAAAAAAAAAAACCCTGTCATTAAGCTAGAAAAGAGAAAGAAACATCTTTTATCTGATAAAAGGATCTATCAAATATCTAAAAGAAATTTCTTTTTTTAATAATAAAATAATGCGAGAAATCACATTAAAGTCAGAAACAATGATTGTGATTCCCAATTTCACCACTATATTTAACATTATTCTGGAAGTCCTGGTCAATGTAATAAGTACAATAAAAAGAAATAAAATTTATAAGTATCAGAGAGAGACAATATATTGTAGACAATATGATCAACTACTTATAAAATCCAAGAGACTCAGTTAAAAAACTATTAGCGATAATGAGATGGTTCAAAAGAATGGTTGGATATGAGATCTACATTTAAGAATCAATACAAAAACATAATGAAACAAAAAAGGACCCCATCCATTACAGCTTAAAAAAAACACAAAAATATAACACAACTCACAAAATATTTTGGAATAAACCTGATATGAAATGTGCAAAGACTATACACCCCTTTCACAAAATATTTACTGAACAGGCAATAGGAAAACAAAGGTAAGGGAAAAAAAAGACAAATTCATGGTACCTTCCCTTAGAGCATTAAAAAATATATTGGGGTGAAATACCTCAACCAAAGAATCATACCAGTAAACAAACAAACAAAAACAATAAACTGATAAGTACTACAAAGAAGTACATGGTGCTTTGAGAGAATATAAGGGAAGCTGATTCAGTCAGAAAGGTTATGGAAGGTAGTTCTCTGGGAGAAATTATTCTGGGAGCTGGAAGGAAGAATTATCTAGGTATTGGGTAATGTAGAGGGTATTCCAGGAAGACTGAATAGCAAGTGCAAAGGCCATGTAGTAAAAGAAAATAATGTTATTTTAAGGAATGAAAAACTGATTTTTAGACATCAGAAAATAATCTTTAAGTCTATATACTACTGAACACTAAACAATTATAAAGTATTTTTTTCATCTAAATTAGAATGTTTCAAGAAATTATATCAGAAGTTTTGTTTTTTCTGCTTGAATCAGGCATGTATGGTTTTTTAGTAGCTGAGAATTCTTTCTATTTTCTAACAGATACAAAACTCATAAGAACAAGATCTGCAATGATAAGAGATAATTTTCCTTGATGCATTTGTGATAACATGATTGTATTGCAAACTAAATGTACTGCATTTTGTAATACTATTACTATTGTAAGCAGAACAAATGCACAGATGGTGTGGGCCATAAAAATATAGTTAAGCTTTACAATATTGTTCCTATCAGATTTCAGAAGTGTGCTCTGGCTTATGTTAGAGTGCTGAGTATGTGAGCACATTTAACAATTTTGAATTTTAAGTTTTTAGACATATAGATAAAAGCTGACATATATTTAGTTGTTTTAAACTGTTTCCATTTCCCTCCATGTTCTTGTTCTTCAGTTTCAATTTAAGAATCATTTTGGGAGTGGATATATTAACTTAAAAAAAACCCAAAAATTTATCTTTTTGAATTAGAAAATATTTTGCTTTCCTTAAAATCCTTCTAAAAAATAAAAAATAATCAGGGTATAAGTAGAAAAGTTATGTTAAAAATAGTGTACTAATACTTTGAAAACTACCAGTGGATCTATTTGACCAATATAACTGCTTAAAACTGGTAATGTCAGGAAGTGGATGTGGTTTTGGTGGTAAGGCCTCCGCCTACCATATGGGAGGACCTGGGTTTGATCCCTGGGGCCTCCTGGTGAAAAAGAAGAAGAAAAGCGTGTCTGCACAGTGAGCCAGTGCCCATGTGGCGAGCTGAGTGCCTGCACGGTGAGCCAAGTGCTCATGTGGTAAGCCGAATGCCTGTGCGGCAAACCAAGTGCCCACGTGGGTGCCTGCATGGTGAGCTGAGTGCCCATGTGAGTGCCCGTGCAGTGAGCCAGTGCCTGCGCAAGTGAGTCACGCAGCAAGATGCTGATGCAACAAAAGAGAGACAAAGGGGAGAGTCAAGGTGAAGCGCAGCAGAAAACAGGAACTGAGGTGGTGCAGCTGACAGGGAAATTCTCTCCACATCAGAGGTGCCGAGGATTGAATTCCGGTGAATCCTAGAGGAGAAAAAATGAGAAGAGAAGACAAAAAAGAGAAATAGATACAGAAGATCACACTGTGAATGGACACAGACAGCAAAAACAGCAGGGAGGGTGAGGGGAGGGGAAGGGGGAGAGGAAGAAAAGAAACTGGTAGTATCATGGTATATATAAATAAAGAAGTTATCTAAATCTGATGTCATAGCTCTCTCAGGTTTCCTGGGGATAGCTGGGCAATAAAAGTTGTTCTACAGAAATACTAGGATGTGGAATGCTTGTCTTCTTTCTCTGTTTCTCTTGCTTAGCAATCTTGTTGACTAAGCCAGTGGTGCAAGGCCTGAAAGGCTGTAGGGGTCCATGAGACCAAAGAGTCAAAGGATTCACAGCATGTGTCACGTTTAGCAAGTCAAGTAAACAGAGTAAACAAAAGGAAGGGCAGAAGGCAGTGACTATAAGATAACCCAGATATGCTGCCCCAAGAAGACAACCAAGAACTGAAAGGAGCTTTGGTGTGTTGTTTAACACATTGAGGAATAATTGTAGCAAATGTAATTTGCAATGTCTAATCAAAAGTGCTAGGGAAGTGGATTTGGCCCAATGGATAGGGCGTCCGCCTACCACATGGGAGGTCCAAGGTACACACCTAGGGCCTCCTGACCCATGTGATGAGCTGGCCCATGCGCAGTGCTGATATGAGCAAGGAGTGCTGTGCCATGCAGGGGTGTCCCCTGCGTAGGGAAGCCCCACACGCAAGGAGTGTGTCCCGTAAGGAGAGCTGTCCAGCGCAAAACAAAGTGCAGCCTGCCCAGGATTGGCGCTGCACACACGGAGAGCTGACACAGCAAGATGATGCAACAAAAAAGAGACACAGGGAAGCGGACTTGGCTCAATGGATAGGGTGTCCGCCTACCACATGGGAGATCCGCGGTTCAAACCCTGGGCCTCCTTGACCCATGTGGGGCTGGCCCATGTGCAGTGCTGATGTGTGCAAGGAGTGCCATGCCATGCAGGGGTGTCCCCTGAGTAGGGGGGCCCCACGCACAAGGAGTGTGCCCCGTAAGGAGAGCTGCCCAGCATGAAAGAAAGTTCAGCCTGCCCAGGAATGGTGCCACACAGAGAACTGACACAACAAGATGACGCAACAAAAAAAAGAAACACAGATTCCCGTGCTGCTGACAACAACAGAAGTGGATAAAGAAGAACATGCAGCAAATGGACAAAGAGAACAGACAACTGGGGCAGGTGGGGGGAGGGGAGAGAAATAAAAAAAAAAAAAAAAGAAAGTGCAGTCTGCCCAAGAATGGCGCCACACACACAGAGAGCTGACACAGCAAGATGACACAACAAAAAGAAACACAGATACCCGGTGCTGCTGATAAGGATAGAAGTGGTCACAGAAGAACACACAGTGAATGGACACAGAGAGCAGACAACTGGAGCAGGGAGAAGGGGAGGGAAATAAATAAAAAATAAATCTTAAAAAAAAAAAAAGAGACACAGATTCCGAGTGCCGCTGACAAGACTACAAGTGGACACACACACAAAAAAACACACAGCGAATGGACATAGAGAGCAGACAACTGAGGGGTGGGGGCGGGGAAGGGGAGAGAAATAAATGAAAAAAAAAAAGTGCTAGTAGCTAAAATTTCTTGAGTTCTTTCCATGTATTAGATGTTTTACTCAGTACATTACATGTATTATATTCGTTTTCCTAAAACAAATTCAAGGTAAATGTTTTATATTAATTGCTTCCTCTAACAACCTTTTGACATAGGTATCATTATCCTATAGTTGGGGACTTTGTAGTCATTTCCTTTTCCTTTTTTAATATCTTTATCTTAAAGGGAAAAAGAGATGAAAATATTTCTGGATATAATTAGTTTTAAACCTTATATAGATAAGTTCCTTTTGAGGACTAAGTATTATTCTTTGAACTATCACAATTGCTTAAGTGGGTTTACAGTAAATTCATTCTAAATTTCAAGATCCAAAAATTACTGAAAACTTTAACTCATTTTGTGGTAAAACTACCCTGAGCTGACATAGGCTATTTACAGTTTTTATAAACCCACTTAGTGTGACTACTCATGTATTTTACCGTAGAATTATTAATGTGTTCCATGATGAAGTATTTGCTATATTACTTTTTTAAGGAACTTTAAACTACTTTATAAACATAATTTATTACAAAATACTTTCAAAGGGAAAAATTTGCAAGAAAAATACAAAGAACTCCCCATATTCCTCTCACCTAGATTCCTCAACTTTTAAGACTTCACATATGACACATCTCTTTTTCTCTCTCTACATATATATTTCCCCACATATATACACACACACCCATATTAGTCTTTTTCTGAACCATTTAAGAATAACACCCAATATGATGCCTGAGTCATCCATACTTATTCTAGTGTGCTATTTCCCGAAACAGGGCCATTCCATCATAAAATGCTTCAAACCAGGAAATTAACACTGATACAACGCTACTGTGAATCCACAGACTACATTCAAACTCTGTTAACTGCCCCAGAGATGCACTGTCATTCATTCTCCTATCACTCTCAATCTTTCCCTGTCTTTTATGCCCTCGACAGTTTTTTCAATATCATATGCCTTTTATTTTGTAAGCTAACCATAAACCTGCTTCTATCTGATATTTTCTCATGACCATGCTTTTTAGGCAGGAATACCGCTAATATGATTAAGTGTTCCTCTCAGTGTCACATAAAGGGACACATGATATTAACCTACCCTCCAGTTTGTGATATTAAACTTGATCACCTGGTCATGTTCATCAGGATTCCCCACCACAAAGTCACCACCTTTCCCTTCGTAACTGATAAGTAGTTTGTAGGGGAAAATTACAAGATTATGCCTATATCTTCATCGAACCTCATCAAACCCACTAACTGGCTGTAGCTTCCACTAATACAATTCCCATTTGAACTGGCCACAACTATGATGATAGCTAAATGATAACTTTCTACTTTTATCATCCCTTCAATGTTGATTAGTTGGTATTGTACTATCAAGAAGAGGTTTCTCTTCTACTATCTACCTACCTACCTACCTACATTAGTATGGACTCATAGATACAAGTTTATTCAATGGGTTATATATTCCATATCATGTTCCCATTATTCTTTGAGTACCTCCTTCCTTTCTGGCACAGATTCTAGTCTAATCTTATACCTTCTATGCCCCAGCCCTAGAACCAGCTATTTATCCAAGAAGCCTCCCTCTTCTCTTTTTGTTAGGTGGGGATGATATTTGAAAACCAGTATCTGGGTGCCTGGAGTGTTCCGTAGGTTTTGTTTGGCTCCTAAGCCCTCCAGAGAACAAGGTTTAGAGAGAGAGATACATACACATAGATATATTTATAATTATTTCTACATTATCTGTGTGTATTGTTTATAATCAGCATTTCTATATATTTGTTCTAAAATTACCATTTTCAAATTTCAAGCTATGTTTTCTAGTATAGTAAGCTTTGTTGAACAAGTTTTTATCCACTATATTAATATACTACATGGTTACATATATTTTGATCTTAATACCTTTTAAACTTAATCTTTTTTTTTTTAAAGATTTATTTTTTGCAATGGATGTATCATGATGATGGGAGTGAGTGTTACTGGGGGGGGAGTGGTGGGGTGGGGATGGTAGGGTTGAATGGGACCTCATATTGTTTTTTTAATGTAATATTTTTACAAAATCAATTAAAAAAATCATTATGAAAAAGAAAAAAAAAAAGATTTATTTTTATTTCTCTCTCCTTCCCCCACCCACCCCTGTTGTCTGCTCTCTGTGCCCATTCACTGTGTATTCTTCTGTGTCTGCTTGCATTCTTGTCAGTGGCACCGGAAATGTGTCTCTTTTTGTTGCATCATCTTGCTGCGTCAGCTCTCCATGTGTGTGGTGCCACTCCTGGGCGGGCTGCACTTTTTTTCACATGGGGCGGCTCTCCTTGCTGGGGTGCACTCCTTGTGCATGGGGTTCCCCTACACGGGGATGCCCCTGTGTGGCACGGCACTCCTTGTGCGCCACAGCACTATGCATGGGCCAACTTACCACACGGGTCAGGAGGCCCTGGTGATTGAACCCTGGACCCTCCATATGGTAGACGGATAATCTATCAGTTGAGACACGTCTGCTTCCCTAACCTTAATCTTGTAATATTAAGAAGTACCAGTCTTTTATTTTGCCTTCAGCAATCAGCTCCTCCCCATTCCATTTCCATGATTATGCTAGTAAAGATGATTCTGTTGGGGTTAGAGAAGCAGGTAGGAAGAAATAAAGGAAAATAACATAATGCAAAGTTTCCCATGAACACACAAATACAATTACAAGTATACACATAGAAAATGTATTTTTCTTTGTTTATTGCTAATACATAAAATAAGATATGAATTAAATGGAAAGGGTTTAAAGGTATTCTAATTAGTTAAAATCTGCACCCAATTAAAAAATGGGCAAAAGTTTTGAATAGACATCTCTCCAAAGAAGATACAAAAATGGCCAGAAAGCACATGAGAATATTCTCAACATTATTAGCAGTCAGAGAAATGCAAATCAAAACCACAATGAAATACCATTTCACACCCAGTAGAATGGCTACAATTAAAAAAACATGAAATTATTAAGTGTTAGAGAAGATGCAGAGAAAAAGGAACACTCATTCACTGCTGGTGGGATTGCAAAATGGTGCAGCACCTATGGAAGACAGTTTGGCAGTTCCTCAGAAAGTTAAGTATAGAATTACCATATGACTGGTCAATCCCACTTTTAGGTATATACTCAAAAGAACTGAAAGCAGGGATTCGAACAGATATTTGCACACCAATGTTCAAATGTTCATAACAAGTATTCACAATTGCCAAAACATGGAAACAATCAAAGTGTCCATCAATTGATGAATGGATAAACAAAATGTGATATATACATACAATGGAATATAATTAAGCTGTAAAAAGGAATGAAGTTCTGATACCTGTGACAATATGAATGAATCTTGACAACATCTTGTTGAATGGAATAAGCAAGACAGAAGAGGGCAAATACTGTATGATCTTACTGAAATGAACTAAATAGAATAAGCAAACTCACAGAGTCAGACTCTAGAATACAGGTTACCAGAGGGCCAGGTGGAGATAGGGAAGAGGGAACCAAGGCTTAAAATGTACAGAGTTCCTATATGGAATGATGGAAATGTTTTGGTAATGGATTGAGCTGATGACAGCACTACATTGTGAAGGTAATTAATAACACTGAAATATATATCTGAATGTGGCTAAAAGGGGAAATATTAGGCTATATATATGGTAATAGAATAAACACAAAAAATGCCATGAAATTGTATTATACAAACAGTGAATCCTAAATTAATCTATGGGAAGATATACATTTCAAAAATATTTTATTGGTTTGGGTAATGGATGGTGATAATAGTAGCACAACATTGTGAACGTAATTAACAGTACTGAATTACATATTTGAATGTGGTTAAAAGGGGGAATTTAGATAGTATATATGTTACTAAAATAAAAATTAATAAACAAACATAGGACTATACAACACAGTGAGTCCTCATGTAAATGATGGATTATAGTTAACGGCACAATTATAACAATATACATTGTAACAAATGTATCACACCAATGCAAGGTGTTACTAATGGGGTGGGAGTCATATAGGAATCCTAGTTGATGCAAGATTCTTCTGTAAATCCACAACTTCTCTAATAAAAAAAAACCCTGCTCAAATACCCAATATAGTTGAGAATAATAAATAGCTTACAGAAAAATAAAGGGTTTATCTAAAACAGGCTTATATGACTAAAATTTATCAGTTTAATACTCACAAATATGTGTTTAAAGTTTCAAATTTAAGTATACTATGCATATTTCATACTAGATCAGATGAACAAACCACCCCCGCTACAGCTGGGAAGGTTAAACAACAGTGTTCATATCTGATTTAGAGATAACAGCTGTTCAAATGCCAGGGCGTACTTTGCTTGAAAATGTGACCATTTAGTTTTGTTAAATATAAACTGCTGTTCTGGCTATGTGCATTATTTTCCCCAAAAAGTCCTACCAAAAAAAACCAAACATTTGCTGATATGTAGTATAATCACTACTAAATTTCAGTGGGTCTTTTTCCTGAACATAACTTTTTCTTTCTCAACTTTCTGAAAAATTGAGTGGACAATTCTCTTAATCTCCTGCATCCTATTCATTCCAACTGCTGTTCTTGCCAATGCAAAAATAAAATAATTATAATTGATAATGCTTTTGATGAGACCCTAATTAGTTGTATTTAAATTCCTCTTTTTTAATAGAAATAAGTAAGGACATTTTAAATTTCAGACAATAATTCCATAATAGCTACATGGTACATGTGTTAAATTATGATTTGTAATAAGTACCATTCTCAGGGATGAAACAAAGAAATAAAATATTAAAGTCCAAAGAATAACTATAAATATATTATTTTTAAAATGTTACCATCATTAAAGGTCCATGGGATTGTTTGAAAATAAATTAGGTGGCCCATTATTCAATCTCTCAGAACTGGGGAAAAAATAAAATGAGTTTAAGAAGTTACTTTCCAGAGAAAGCCTCTTTAGTCTGGGATCAAAAGGAAAGCATAGCTCCATCCTCTCTTATACCTCAAAAACTGAGATGAAAGCTCTGATATAGAGAAAACCTTCACTTCAGTAGAAGGAAGACAAAAGGTAGGCACAGCAGGTATTATCATCATTGTAGGAAAGGGAAACAAAGACCTAAAGGTATAATAACTCTTCTGAAGGCATACAGGAACTCAGCGACTGCTTCTCAACAAGAAACAGTTTAAGACTCATTCCATTCAGCATGTTACGTCCTTTGAGAGGGGTGTGATGCCTACGTCCTTGTCATCTTCCTTCTTTAGTAAATCTATAGTACTAGCCATGTGCCCCACACTCTGCTAGGCCTTACAGCTTTGATGATAAACAAGTCAGTCATGATTCCATGCTTACGGAACTGAGCATGTCTAAGAGGATGATAAAAGTAACTGTAATGCAGTGTGATTGCTGCTATGATAAAGAAAGTTCAGGATGCATAAAGAGTGCAAAGGAGAGGCATCTAATCCAGACTTGGTGTGGATGGATTAAAGAAGTCTCAAAGGAGGCAGTGACATATTAACCTGAAGGATAAATTGAAGTTAGTCTGGTTAAGAGGACAGTAGTACGAGGTGGAGGAGCTGTAAGAAGGAAAGTACCAGGAAGGAGATTTGGCTCAACTAATAGAATGTTTGCTAGCATATGGGAGGCCCAGGGTTCAAACCCAGGGCACCCTGACCTGTTTGGTGAGCAGGCCGACGTGCAGTGCTGATGCATGCAAGGAGTGCCCTGCCAAGCAGGGGTATCCCCGGGTAGGGAAGCCCCATGCACAAGGAGTGAACCCCCGCAAGGAGAGCTGCCCCGTGCGAAAAAAGCACAACCTGCCCAGGAGTGGTGCCATACACATAGAGAGCTGACACAGGAAGATGATGCAACAAAAAGAGACACAGATTTCCAGTGCCACTGACAAGAATGCAAATGGACACAGAAGAACACACAGTGAATGGACACAGAGAGCAGACAATGGGGTGGGGGGGAGGGAAGGGGAGAGAAATACATAAAAAATAAATCTTTAAAAAAAAAAAGAGGGAAGTGGACTTGGCCCAATGAATAGGATGTCCGCCTACCACATGGGAGGTCCACGGTTCAAACCCTGGGCCTCCTTGACCTGTGTGGAGCTGGCCCACGTGCAGTGCTGATGCGTGCAAGGAGTGCCCTGCCACTCAGGGGTGTCCCTCGCGTAGGGGAGCCCCATGCACAAGGAGCGCACCCCATAAGGAGATCCGCCCAGCACAAAAGAAAGTGCAGCCTGCCCAAGAAAGTGCAGCCTGCCCACATGGAGAGCTGACACAACAAGATGACAGAACAAAAAAAGAAAACACAGATTCCTGGTGCTGCTGATAAGGATAGAAGTGGTCACAGAAGAATACACAGCGAATGGACACAGAGAGCAGACAACTGGGGGGGGGGGTGGCAAGGGGAGAGAAACTGAAAAAAAAATAAAAATAAAAATAAAAAAAGGAAAATACCAATCAGAGGTAGCAAAGGAGGAACTGAAAGAATTTAAGTATGGTATGGGAAAATTCCTGTTTTCCTGATTTGCTTTCTCCCGCTCTTTAGCAAAGCTAGAGCTGAGAACCAGCACCCACCATTCCACTGTATTCCAAAATGAGCAATGGGGAAAGAAGAAAAGAGTATTTTGGGGTAGGTAGGACTTTACTGTGTCCTTGAAAAAGAACAATCTATGACTTTTTTTTTTCTGTTCAAAGGTTAGGTCAATTGAGAAACTGGTCTGTAAGTAAAGAGATTAAGCATCATTATTTACTGTATAAGGGCAATGGGGTATAGTGAAAAGATTTCATTTTAGAAGAACTATAACTTTTTGGATTTTAGATCATAGGACTTACTGACCACATGAAGTTTTGCTGGTTACACCTGTATATTTGCACTGCATATTTTGATGTTAGGTTTTTCACCATTAAAATGAGGCAGCTGAATAGAGTATGGATTAGAGTGGACTTACTGGTGTTCTGCTGGGGAACTATTGTGATTAGTAAGGGAAGAAATTGTAGTAGTGATGTGGAGAGGGTGGCCACAGTGGCTGCTGATGATCGGGAGAGAGAAGAAGATATATGGTATGGGGGCGTTTTCAGGATTTGGAGTTGTCCTAGGTGGTGCTGCAGGGATGGATGCTGGACGTTGTGTGTCCTGTCGTGGCCCACTGGGTGGACTGGGGGAAAGTGTGGACTACATTGTGGACCACTGCCCATGTGCTGCAGCAGTGCTCCAGAATGTATTCGCCAGGTGTAGTGGATGTGCCACAATGATGGAAGAGTTTGTTGATGTGGGAGGGGTTGCGTGGGTGGGGTGGGGGGTATATGGGGACCTCATATTTTTTGAAATTAACATTTAAAAGAAAATAAAGAAGAAAAAATAAATAAATAAAATGAGGCAGCTGATAAAAGATGGTAGGCATTCTTCTTTCCTGTGCTAGTATTGGGCTATGTTAATAAAACAACCTTAAGGATCATAGTAGTAAAATACCACTCCCAGAGAGCCCTGGGTTCCTTCAAGATACTTCAAGAATCTTTCAATTTAAGCAGGACAACTCCGATTTTATTAGATTTCTTTGTTGGACTTCTGAGTAAGATTTTGTATAAAGAAAAGGTCCCACCACTTAAAAATTTGAAAACCACTATAACTGGCATTATTTATTACCTTAATTTATTATTTCATTGCCTTGTTGCATAGGACCCCAACTCTTAAATGCCTTATTTAGTTACTTAAAACATGTAGGTATTCTTCTGTTGGTCTAAGTATGGCTAAATCTATGAGTTCTTGAATAATGTTCAATTTATTATTCAGTAAGATATTTATTATTGAGTAAAAGGCTAGTCTTATTAAAGGGCATCAAAAATTCCGTCAAAATAACCAGCTTTGTATCATCTCAGGAAATCTAATTAGGAAAAATAGTATTACAAGTATTTATCTTCAGAGTTCAAACCTGTCATTAAAAACAATGTGTTTACAGTTTTAAATTCAGAAATAACAAAGAAACATCAGTCATTAAGTATGTCTATGGAAATATAGGTACCATTTTTACTTGGTAAGGTTAAAAAAACATTGGTAGTTAGTAAGACAATCCTAAATTTACTATGGGCTATTTTATTTTAAGCTTGAGGATAAAACGGAAGCTTTACAAGTGAAAAAATGATGTGCTAAAGGTAAGACACTAAATCAATTTTAAACACCAAACACAATTTATGCCTGACTTTAAAACTCATCCACAAAACATTAATCTACACAAAGGCCAGAAGCTGAATGAAGCATAATTTGTGAAACTGATACCTTTCATCACAACCTCTAACTGAAAAGGTCATTAGATATATTATATCTAAGTGAGCAGCTTATCCCTGCTTCATTACTGATAATTAAGACAAGTAATATTTTCGTGACAGTAATGTGTCCGTTAACAGATATAGTCTAGTTTGCATAAAATAAGCATTAATTACCTTAGTACTACCACAGATAAAAAAAATTAAGTACCTGTGTAACATGGCTTCATTTTTTCCCCCCTTAATTTCCTTAAAGAATTAACGGGCTCAGAAAACATAATGTGCATATTAAGAAATCCATCTTTGGTCATGTTTTAAATCCATAAGGTATATAACAAAATAGGTATTCTGAAACAGAGATCAATGAAAATGAAGGTACCTATGACTGGGTGTAATTTAAATGATCTGCACTAACTTGCTTAGCTGAGCTATTTAAAATGTCAGAAGCAGTTGTTCTTTAATGTTTAAGACTTTTTAAGTCTCAATGTAGGAAATTTAGGGAGGTACTGAATGGCATTCTGGTGTTTGAAATAAAGTCATTTCCAAAGCATCTGACTGAAAACCAGAGACCAGGGAAAAAAAAAAAGAGACACAGAAGTGCTTAAGAAAGGCCTCAAATGAGGAAGCATGTGAGACTTTGTGCTCAGTAATGAAGACCACATCTACTGCTACTCCTACTACAAGTGACTAATATTTACTATACCAAGTACTCACAACATTATCTCAGTTAATCCTCACAGTTATTCCATGGCACTGACACTATTATGGTTCCAACTTTATAGACAAAAGAAAAAAGTGAACTGATTCACATATATTCACATAACTAGTATGCAGTGGGAAAGACCGGATGACTTCAGAGTCTGTACTTTTTAACTATTATATTACACATCCTTGCCTACAAACAGATCTAGTTCTTTTTCAAGTGTTCCCTTTTTTTAGGACAGTCAACCAGACACTATTTCTTAAGTATCTATTTGTAAAAGTACTAGAAGTCAACAGGGCATTTGTATAGTAGTCTGTAAGGAAATTGATAGTTGAAAATAAGTGAGAATGGGGATAGTGTAGTAATTTATGACCTGAAGAATTGTCTTGCTAATACTATCAACTGTTATTATTGAAGAGCACATTAAAAGCTCATGAAAGGAAAGGGTGTACCAATCACCTATTGGGATTTTTCAAACTACATTTGTTCCTTTTCACCTACATCCTGAAACACATCCCTTGAGAATCCATGTTAAGCCACTATTACTAGTGCAAGTGTGTCATATCCCTCAGGTGTGCTGAGATGGAAAAAAGGTTGACAACTTTTCAGGGGGACTTAATATATTTCTACCCGTAAGAACAGTTGGCTGGGAGTAGAGTTGGGAGGGGTGTATTGGAGGTGTGATTATGTGAGTAGTATGATAAACATCTCTCCCCAAATTAATGTTCTAGAAGCAATGTGGGTGGAAGAGGTAGGAGGCTTTAGTAGTGTACAAAGTAAAGGCTCTGAAACAGGCAAAGGTGCATTTGAATTCTGGCTCTGTTACCAGCTATGTAACACTGGTAAATTTACTTAAGCTCTGTTCCCACTCTCCTTTACATTTGCATGAAGATAAATAAGACAGACAAAGCATCTAGTACAGTGACTGATAGACAATAAGGATTAAATGCATTTTTATTAGCTCTTTTTATTTTAATGATGGATAAGGTGAGGTACATTTAGGTAAGATACTTTTCCAAAGCTACACAACTATATTACACAACCACTTAGCAGAAAAGTCTTTTGTTCTGTGCCATGAAGAAAGCAAAACAAATATATAAACAAGGTAATGAGCATATATCTGAATGTACAGCTGCACAAAGACATAAACATGGCTAGCAGGATAGATGGAATGGTGAATTGTTTCTAGAATGGCATTCGCAAGATATGCATTGAAGCAATTTAATGCAAGAACATGACTTAGCTCAGCAATATAACAATAATATTCTCATATAGCTGTGTATCAGTTTGAAAAAAGATGCACTGAAGATAACTAAACTTTGAAAATTGTTTCTCTCTATAAAGTCCCTATAAGTGCCTTACATACGTTAATATTACCCTAACTACTGTTACCTAATGTGGAATATAATTTAAAATAATACAACTTGCCTATTTCCAGACAACATTATTATCACATGAGAGTTTTATTATTTTTGGCCAAAGGCAAGACTTCCAGGGACAACATTTTCTTTAAAAACATGAAAAAGATCACGAATAAGAATAGGGTGCTACTGGAACTATGCTTTCTCATTAACTCAGATTTAGCAATCTATTCAGTATAAAAGGTTAAATTAGGATAAATAATTGTGTCTCATATATGAAGTTTTAGTTTTGCTCTTTTCCACAAAGCTACAAAAGCTCCTATTTAGTAGAAATAAACCACGGCAATATTAAAGATATAAAATATGTGCTTTCTTTTCAGGGAAAAAAAGTATTTAGTCAGTGACCAAACATTCTGAGCGTCTACTGTGTGTGCTCGCTCTCACTTGCAGGGAGGTGAGACAGATGGACCAGACTGTTGCAGAGGTGCTCTTTTAATTTGCTATACCTAGAAAGGGAAGAAACCTGCTCTGCCCCAAATGTTGGCAATTTAGCCAGTATAGTGAGATGGAAACAGATGGACTTTTGAGTTGGTTACTCCTTGGACTGAATCCTGGTTTTGCTATCCAGTAGCCATTTGATCTTGTGTAAGGCATTCTCTTTGAGCTATAGCTCACATGTAAATATTGGGCTCATCTATCTCTTTTGCTGGAACTGCTTTAAGGATTAAATGAGATAATGCATGTGAAAGCACATGGTATTTTTCTTTTCCTTCTTTATGAAGGAGCAATATTTTGGTCACATATCACTGGGACTATCAAAATATCCCTGAAATACAGAAAACTGTAGAGGGTAGAATTACTGCCTGCTAATGAGCGCTTCTCTAGGCTTTCATAAGCAGAGCAATGCTTCTTTGTGTGAAAAACCACAACCACTATAACAACCCACCAGCTCTTATGCTAAACTAAGCCTTTTAAATATGTTAACTCATTTAACTTTCATAACAACCCTATGAGGAAGATGCATTTATTATTTCTATTTAACAGATGAGGTAACTGAGACAGAGAAAGTTACTTGCTGAACTCACAAGGTCAGAAAGTGGTAGAGCCAAGTTCCATCCTCCAGCCGTGTGGCACCAAAGCACCCTCTCAATTTAGAGTTGGAATGGACATCGCCATCCCAGGGTCCTCAGGATGGAGGAATAAAATATGGATTAGAGTGGACTTACTGGTATTCTACTATAGAATTATTGTGACTCTCGCAATGGAAAAAACTGTATCATTGATGTGGAGATAGTGGCCACAGGAGTTGCAGAGGGCAGGGAGAGGGAAGATGAGGTGTGAAATGGGGTATTTTTGGGACTTGGAGTTGTCCTGAATGATAATGTGGGGACATTATATATCCTGCCATAATCCAATAAATGGACCGGGGAGAGCGTAAATTACAATTTAAACTATAATCCATGCTGTGTAGCAGTGCTCCAAAACATAGTCATCAAATGCAATGAATGTGCCACAATGATGAAAGACGTTGTTGATGTGGGAGGAATGGGGGGGCTGGGGAGTGGGATATATGGGAACCTCTTATATTTTTTAATGTAACATTTTGTGTGATCTATGTATCTTTTTAAAAAGACAGTAAAATATTATATAAAAATATAAAAATAAAAAGTTTCAAATTCAGGCAGATAGACTGCAGAAACTCCTTAGTCACTGTGCCACATTGCTTTATAAAACACACAGAAAGCAAGTTGGGAAATTACTGTGTATATACTATCTACCATGAGCAAGCAGCTAGTCAGGGCTGTAATCCTTCAGTCCTTCTATTGCCTTCCATTCTGACAAATGCTTCAATCCAAAAGGCAATTAGGAAGGAGAAGTGGGCTAAATCAGCTACGTGGCTAAGCTACTATTTTCAAGTAAATAAGAGCCTACTGAAGGTAGAGCATCCTCAAAGGACAAGAAGATACCAACTAATAATACTTTCACTAGTATATTAAATTAAAAGTCTACGCCTCAAATCTTCTTAAAGTGTTAATGTGAACTCCAGCAAGGCACTTATAAGCCACAGAAATTTGGTTCAGGATTCCATTCAGTGACAAAGTTAACAAAATGCCTTAAATTAGAGTAACTGGAAATATTACTCTGCATCCATATTTATTGCTCTCCCAGTACTGATAAAAGCTGCAAATAGGAAGTCCCCTCAAATTTCTTCTCTAACCCTCATATACTTTTTCTCTCTCTATGTTGACCAAAATTAACTTAACATGGATGTAGAAGATAGGGACTTTCATGATCTTTCTGTCTCTAGGCACTTCAGTGAATTGTTCATTTTGTTTTACAAGTGACTGACTATGCACATTGGAAAAACATTAATAACACTGGAAGTTTATTTTCTAGCAAAATGTTACTAATTCTTCATGATCAAGAAGGATTTATTGAATGTATACTCTTTTTAGGATTGTGTTGAATGGATTTTAGATATTATATGAAGTGGTATCTTCTTGCTCTATTTACTACATGAAATCTTCAACATTAATGAAACACAATGCAATGATTATATTGTTATGAAATTTCCTCCACTTCAAAATATTTGGTAAGACTTATTGGGAGTCAAAGAGACCATGAGAATGGAATTCCTGAAAGATTAGGGTTATCATTAGATTTTAGTTCAAATACAACTATTTGACTCACGACATTCAAACATCAATATTTGGGAAGTGGATGTGGCTAAGCAATTGGGCTCCTGCCTACAATACGGGTTAGGTTCCCAGGGCCTCCTAGTGAAAGCAAGCTGGCCAGCACCATGGAGAGCTGACTGCCCGCTCTGCGGAGTGCAGCAAAATGACACCACAAAGGGAGATGAGAGGAGAAACAGTGAGAGACACGGCAGACCAGGGAGCTGAGGTGGCTTAAGTGATTGAGTGCCTCTTTCATATGTTGGAGGTCCCAGGATCAGGTCCTGGTACCTCCTAAAGAGAAGACAAGAAAAGAAGACAAGTTGACATGGAAGAACATGCAGCAAATGGACACAGAGAGCAGACAGAGAGTGCACACAGTGACGAGGGGGGAATAAATAAAATAAATGTTATAAAAAAGTCAATTATTTTTGGCTAAATAGGTAGAAAATTGGTCCTGGTAAGCAGGTATGTATCTCATAGGGGTGAGGTGAGAGGTGAGGGCAGGGAGAAACCACGGTATTGCATTATAGCAACAAGACAATAGTCTCATATTCTCATATATAAACAGTATTAGCATAAGATTAATACCATTCTTTTGTAGGAAGGGATGTTAACATTTAGAGGGTTACATTATTTTAAGAATAATGAATTTCTATAAGGCATCTATTTTTTTTCCAAAATATTTTGGGTAAAGCCTGGTTTACATGAAAACCTAAATAACCTCTTGCTCTAGACTCAGTGCATCAGCAATGTTTAACAGATGGCCTCATTTAAAAATTATTTGTTAAGATAACTCACATTTATACAGCATACTGTCAACTTCTTCCTTTTAATCAATCAAATTTTGCATATTTCTGTCATAAATATTTTTTTAATCCTGGGCATTCATGGAGATCACACAATTTAGTATTTATACTTAATTTGGTTTGGGGGGTAGTCCTGGTTCTTTCAAACTTATGACCCTAACCAAAGTAATGTAGTATGGTTAGTTATAGAGAAATTAAACTTTAACATAAATCATGAAATGCAACAAAAACATTTTAATCTAGGAACAAATAAAAAAAATAAGAAATGAAAAACTTTTTATCCTATATTGCCTTCAGACTATTATTCATTCTCCTTTCTTTCATACTCAAGAACCTGGACAGAAGAGACTATACTTGCTGTTGCTACTTCCTCACCTCTCCTTCACTTTTTAAACATTTTTTAGAAATTCTATTTAAATTTTATTCAGTCTTTAATCTAATACATGGAAACAGGGTTATGTACCCTTTATCTCTGAAACTTCTTGGTCAATGGGCAGCCATGATCCTCATATTGCCAAATGCAATGGAATTCTCTATCCATTACTCAATTGTTGACTTTCTATCCGTTGCTCAATGCATTTGTCATTGTCGCATATTCCCTCCTTAAAATCCTCTCCTCCCTCAATTTCTTTGCCTATTTCTCTTCTGCATCTAAACATGTCTGATTATTTCTACTCTAATAAGTTCAACTACCAGTTATATTATGATTCCCAAATCTATACCTCTGGCCTATATATCTCCCCTGAACAAATTTACACATCTGAATGTGCATAGGTTACTTCCACCTGCAAGTCCCATAGGGATCTCAAACTTATGTCCCAAACTGCTCCTTTTCCTAAGGTCCTTATGAAAGACATCCCATCAAGTCACTGAATTCAGAAATTCTGGAGTTACCACAGATTTTTCCCTCTCCCTTACCAGGTTCAGTTGATTCTATCTCATTGCTCTCAGGTTCTTTCCTTAGTTCATCATGATATTTCACTTGGACTCTTCCCACACAGTTGCCATAGATATTTCTAAAATACAAATCTGATCAGTAATCACTGGCATATAGACTGAAATGGTTCCCCATTACTCAGGGACAGAATCCAAAATCGTTAGCCAGAAATACCATTATGATCAGGCTCTCTCTTGGGGGATGCTGCCTCCTTCCCTTGTACATGTTTAAACCAAGGTCTTAATGAAGTAGTGAGAGGCTTGCATCTATCTATAATAAATACATTTGTATTTAAGAAAAAGATTAGAAGCCATTGCATAACCAAACACACATACAAGAAGTGAAAGATCAGAAATATGGTATAGGTAGAGACTAGGAAAAAAACTAGTATTAGGAAAAGTAATAACAGACCAGACTTACTGGTATTGAAAAGAGGGTAAGTTGAATTAAGGCTAACATGACAAGATAAATGATAGACTATGGAATTATAAAAAGTATATATAGTATTTTCACAAATAAATTCTGCCTTCATCTTTGATAAGTAATAGAGCCTAGAGGAAGGATTAAGTAAGGAAAGTGCATTATAAGAGACCATAGTGAAGTTGTATGATAACCTCAAAATAAACAATTTCAATATATAATTTTCACAAAGTGTATTATTGTGCTTAAATATATGGGGAGGAAATAATATATTTTAAAATTAAGCTTTACAATGTAATTCAAATTTTATATAGTTCATGTGTCTATTAATTTATTAAAGTTTGGATTCTAATCTGTTAAGTTTCAACGCTCTGTTACAAATTTGCAATTCATTTCATTGTTCTTGAAGTATATGTGCTATTGCATTGAAATCTATTTCAATTAACTAAGAAATTGAAAATAGGCAGTAGAAAAAATGCACAAAGTTATTTACTCAATAATTTTGAGATGTCTGTTTCAATTAAACTTCCTTCACTTTGATAACCTTTTCTTTTTGTATAATTTCTTGCAAACACTTCAGTATTTTATCCTAAAATACCCAGATTATGCTTGTGTGTACATATATTGAAATCTTATTTTGTTGTTATTTCATTAAGATCAAAATCAAGAGTATTTGCAGTACCCCAGAAGTAACTCCTACCTCTTTCCAGGCACTACCCAGGAAGAGTTTCCTGTATTTGTTTCTAAAAGGTCATTGTTTTATCTTTCATATTTAGATTACAAACCCTCTGGAAATTGATTTTTGTTTATGGTGTAAAAAAGGAGTCAAGATTTATTTTTATTTCATTTGGATATCAGTTGACCCAGTACTATTTATTGAAAAGACCATCCTTTCTCATTTGCACTACAGGGTTATTTTTGTCATAAATTGAGTGAGCATCTATGAGTGGGTCTGTTTCTGAATTCTTTTCTGTTCTATTTGCTTATATTTCTATCCTTGTGTCAACACCACAAGTCTTTTATTTATTTACTTATTTATTTATCTATTTATCTATCTACTTATTTATTTATTTTTTAAAATTTATTTTTTCTCCCCTTCCCCCCCCGCCCCCCCCCCCCAGTTGTCTGCTCTCTGTGTCCATTTGTTGTGTGTTCTTCTGTGACCGCTTCTATCCTTATCAGCAGCACCAGGAATCTGTTTCTTTTTGTTGCGTCATCTTGTTGTGTCAGCTCTCCGTGTGTGCGGTGCCATTCTTGGGCAGGCTGCACTTTCTTTTGTGCTGGGCGGCTCTCCTTATGGGGCGCACTCCTTGCGCGTGGGGCTCCCCTATGCAGGGGACACCCCTGTGTGGCAGGGCACTCCTTGCACGCATTAACACTGTGCATGGGCCAGCTCCACACGGGTCAAGGAGGCCCACCTGGGGTTTGAATCGTGGACCTCCCATGTGGTAGGCAGACGCCCTATCCATTGGGCCAAGTCCGTTTCCCAACACCACAAGTTTTGATATCTGGTAGTGTAAGTTCTGTACCTTTGCTCTTTTAAAAGATTGTCTTGGGAAGTGGATTTGGCTCAACAGATAGAGCATCCGCCTACCACATCGGAGGTTCAGGGTTCAAACCCAGGGCCTCCTGACTCATGTGATGAGCTGGCCCACGTGCAGTGCTGATGTGCGCAAGAAGTGCCATGCCATGCAGGGGTGTCCTCCGTGAAGGGGAGCCCCACGTGCAAGGAGTGTGCTCCATAAGGAGAGCCACCCAGCATGAGAAAAGTGTAGCCTGCCCAGGAGTGGCACTGCACACATGGAGAGCTGACGCAGCAAGATGACACAACAAAAAAACACGAGATTCCCAGTGCCACTGACAAGAATACAAGCAGACACAGAAGAACACACAGTAAATGGACACAGAGAACAGACAACGGCGGGGGGAGGGTGGGGGAAGGTAGGGTAGGGGAGAGAAAAAAATAAATCTAAAAAAAAAAAAAGTTTGTCTTCTTGGCCCTTTGCACTTTCTCATACACTGCTGCAAAAAATTCTGCTGGAAATTTGATAGTGAGTGCACCGAATATATACATCAATTCTGGACAAAGTAACACACTGCTTTGCCTCTGTAATAGAAATAGACTACCAAAGTTGTGCAGGATATGGCAATTTTTTACTGGGCAGGATTGCGCAGAGCATTGTTGAAGTCAGATCACTGTAATCTCATCCATTACATACTAGTGACAATCACTGTGACAACCAAAACCATGTTGGCATCAGAGGGTTGAAAAAGTTCTCTAGTAAGTCCTCTTTCCCACCCTTAAATTCTATGATTCTTACTATTCATTCATTTAACAAACATTTATATAGTACCTACAAAGGACAAGCCACTGTACTAACGAAATGGTGAATTAAGTCCTTATGTAGAGATCTTTTCTACTTCCAATCATTTTTCGAAATTTATATTAAACCAATTGAATTATTTCATTATACAGATTGGAGAAATTTCTTTAATTATTTACTTGTATACTCCTTAAAATAGAAATAATTTCTTATTCACTTTTTTATCTTCAGAGCCATATGGCAGATTCTCAAATAGATGCTTGGCAAGTAATTTTAATATACTTAAAATATTTTAGTTCATTTAAAGCATCAATCTTAAAATGTCCTTGGCCTGGGAACTTGAAAAAATGATAAGAGACTTAAATGTTAAAGTAATTTTCATTGATATTTTGTGTGATTTAGGAGATCTTGAGACTATTGTATTCTATTCTGCAGCAAAATTCATAATATACTCAATTTTCTAATTTGTAACTCTAACAGTGTGGTAGTTTAACAAGGCTCTTAAACTGTACTTTTATCAGCATGAAATCTTAGGTATTTTTAAGTTCTAGAGAAAAGTAAACATCAATGTTTTTCAGAAGTTGTATATACACAAATAAAAAACTCAATGCTTTAAATTTTCATATGCTTACACAAGATACCATAAAAGCTCATTAAGGATTACGGAGCAAAACATTTCAATATTTACTTACAAGATTTATGGCATAAAAAGAAACTACACATTTTTGTGTAGATTAAATGGTTCTAAAGGTATATTTCATGGTTAATATTATGTTGAATGAAGCAGGTTACACAAAGAAGTATTCTGATCAGCTTGGGCTTAAAAAAGGTAAGATAAATAAATATAAATAAAATATTGTTAGTTCCAAGACTATTTTTTCACTGAAATATTTTGGCACTATTGGTGAACCAGAGGCATAGAACATGTAATTCTTGACTTCATGGAATTTACAGTCTAACAGACAAGTGTTAAGAAAGCATAGTATAAATAGAAAGTGAAGGGTATATAAATATTTTATAATCCAAATCACTTTTAGAATGCAACTAAAATATCTTCTTTTATCGGGAAGTGGACTTGGCCCAGTGGTTAGGGCGTCCGTCTACCACATGGGAGGTCCGCGGTTCAAACTCTGGGCCTCCTTGACTCATGAGGAGCTGCGCATGCGCAGTGCTGATGCGTGCAAAGAGTGCCATGCCATACAGGGGTGCCCCTGCGTAGAGGAGTCCCAGGTGCAAGGAGTGCACCCTGTGAGGAGAGCCGCCCAGTGTGAAAGAAAGTGCAGCCTGCCCAGGAATGGCGCCACACACACGGAGAGCTGACACAGCAAGATGACGCAATAAAAAGAGACACAGATTCCCGTGCCGCTGACAACAACAGAAGTGGACCAAAAAAAAAAAAGAACACACAGCAAATGGACACAGAGAACAGACAACTGGGGCGGGGGAAAGAGGAGAGAAATAAATAAAATAAATCCTAAAAGAAAATATATATATATCTTCTTTTTGTAGTTTTCTCTGTACATGGTTCAACAATTGCCAGAATCCATTCTTTCACTATTTGTATTTGCATAATATTGCCTACCTGCATCTATTTTGGTACCAATCAATCTCTATTATAGCTATCTGTTTATATGTCAGTTTTCTCTACTAGACTACAAGTTCTTCATGGGTAGAGGTAGTGTTAATTTTTATTTGTATCTTCACAAGGGGCCTGGCATGTGGTAGGAACTCTTATAAATACTTACTCAAATTGTGTATAGTATTATGCAAGAATGAAAGAACAGACCAAAAAATACCAAGGTGTTAAAACTTTACAAATACAAATAACTGAAGTAAACAGAGAGGGGGAAAGATCAGTATAGGCTGCAGTTGTCAGGCCAGGCTTAGGAGTAGATGGGATTAGAGGTCAGCTCTGAATATGCATGTGGGACCTCAATGAGTAAACAGAAGGAAGGTAGACATCCTGGAAGTGGAATTAGTGTGATCAAGGTAGAATTATCAGAAGTTCTGCTTTTGTACCTTTCTAAACCTAGCAGCTTGTGGCAAATATGTAAACAATTACTTATGATTCTTATTAATGGGCCACAAGCCTTATAGCCTTAAGAGTAACTGAAATCTTTGATTCTTCCTTCTCCTTCATCCTTCACACCCTGGCAAATATCCTTCACAATATCTGTTAGATTTGTCAAGAGCTTTACAGATGGGGCATGCTGAAGCCTAAATAGCTAGGTTATAAAGACCACCAGACCTGTAAGATTTTAGCTGGTGACATTAGGCTACCTACTGAAAACTTGATGCTGGTGAAAACAGCTAAGATTGGGTTTCTCAAAAATCCTCTACTAGGATGTTTTAGAAACGGGGTAGGACAGAGAATGCAAAAGGAAGTCAATGAAGGGTAGGAGCTCCTGGAGATCAGGGGCAATGGGTTAGTGGTTAAAATTGTAAGGCATCTGGATTTAGGCTATCTGATTTAGAAACCTAGGTTCATTGTTTGCCAGTTGTCTGACTTTTAAGCAAGTTATTTAATCTCTGTGCACCTCACGTATATGAAAAAATAAAGATAATAAACTGCAAGGTTGTTTTAAAAATTCAATAAATTGATATCTATAAAGTTATTTGTGTAGCATCTAGTGCATTGTAAGCATTATTTAAGTCTTAGCTATTTTTGTAGTCAATACTTTAAAATTGTATTCGCATTTTTAAGGGATAGAAGGATGAAGGGCACTCAGAGAAAGTGAGAAAGGGAATTTTCAGAGAGGCTATAAGAGAACTGGTAGGGTTCAGTGGGGAACTGAAGTGAAGAGATCATTAAAAAGGTATATGGGAAAAAGATAGTATGTTGTAAGCAAGGACAAGACTGCAAAATTCTACATAGGAATTAGATTCTTTAAAGTACTAAATTCTCTCTAATGCTTAGTCTGTATATTTAAAAAATAACAATATAACCTTGGGCATCAAGTGATTCAACAAGAAGTGTCCCAAACTATGTTTCCTGGGGTATTTTTACTGGTGTCACTCAGTAAAGATTACAGTATAGTGCTATGTAAATGTGGGATTTGTTTACAGCTCCTGATTCAAGTTTGAACTGACATTTCCCTCAAAAAAGGAAATTAAACAGTTGCCCTCCCTCCTCCCTCCTCAGGACCACAATGTGAAGAGCAATACAGCTTTGAGCTGAAATACCCCGAACCCACAGGGAGAATGTGACCACTAGAGAGACCAAGTGATAGAGAGTACTGCTGGTAGAGAGATAGAAAGCTGCAGTATAGACAGCCATTCCTGGAGAGACAAGCAAAGCTGGCTGAGTTTACTAGACCCTTAAGGGAGAAAGAGACATCCTCTTGGGGAGAAGACCACCTGGGGCAGGAACTATGCGAGAGTACGGAAGAGACTTCAGACTGCACCAAAACTATTCCTTCAGCCTCAACGGCATGTCTGGTTTACTGCTATTGTCCTGACCTAATTACTAATAGCTCTTTCTTTACCTTGATAAAGTCCTGCTTTGGACAATAAATTATATGATCATCCTACAACGGTAGCATGGGTTTCTAATTATGGAGGAAAAGAAAACATTTTATCATGTGACTTTACATAATAAATTGTTTATTGCTTTCATTATAGATAGTGAGGTCAACCACTCTCAACAAATCATTTTAAAAATCCTAAATTTAATTTTTTATTATATATAGATACCTAGGCTAAGTGCTCTTTATAAAATCAAGATTCTGCTGCCCACAGTAAGCAATCTGATATAAGTGACACACTTTACAGAACTGTCTTAACAGGATTAACTTATATCTGGGTGTGATTGCATTATAATAGTACAATTAAAAAATATCCATTTTAAACTCTTCATGGAAGATGTTTAAAATAATTTCATTTGTAAAATTAATATATGATCTTGTGTCAGCACCCAAGCCATCATTCTCCTGTGTTGAAACCCTTAATAACTTCCCACTGAAGCATCAAAAGGCTCTGCAGGATAAAGCCCAAGTCTACTGTATTATCTTAACTCACACTATTCCTCTTCGTCTCAAAATAACACATGGTTTGTTCCTGCTTTTTTTTTTTTTTTTTTAACTTCAACACCTCCCAGTTTTGCTTGGGGAGGCATCACCTGAATGGCTAATAATTTTCACTTTCCTGGACTCCCTGCAGCCAGAGTGGGTGGCAGTTAGCAAAGTTCTGGTCAATGAGTTGTAAATAAAAGTCTGTGAGGAAGATACAGAAAAGTTTTTTCCTTTTTCGTTTCCTCAAATCCTTTGTCTTGCTGGATTGCAGACTGGTAGTTGGAGGCTGGAGTTGACATCTTGTAATCATGAGATAACAAGAATGAAGGAAAGTCACAGAAAATTACAGAAATGTAACCAATCAATACGCCACTGTAAAAGCAGCAGCTGTTACCTCAAGACTTTTTGTTCTATTGGGCAGAAAAAAATCTATTTATTAAAGCTCTTATCAGTTAAGTTTTCTTTTACATGCTCCTAAATCATTTCCTAACTGGTTATCTTCTCTCTGGGTTCTTCCAGATTTATCACAAACCCTACCTTCTCTTCCAAGCTTCTAATTTTATTTCAAGCAGATGTAGCACCTCTTCACATAGCATTTTGTGCTTCTTATGCTAATTTGAATATTCTCCTTTGTAGTGGTTATTTGTATTTTTCTAATTTCTTCTACCGTACTCACTTTTCTGGTTCAAGAATGGCATTGTAAGTATTTGCTTTATACAAAGCAGGCAGTTAAATATTTTTTTTTGCATTAAATTAGACTAATTATAATTCACTGTGGTACCCATGTTTACCAACAATTCTGCATGGTATGAATGATGCAAAGTTTGTGCACCTAACAATCTAACACTGCTTATACTATGTTCCCACAGTATAGAACGAAGCATAATTATATATGGCTTTTAGATGAGTTAAAAATGCTTCTATCTGCTCATTTTGAACATATGTTCTAAAGAAGAAAAGCCTGAATTGTATTCCAATGCTGTCACTAATTCCCCTTATGATACAAAATCAAATTTCAAAAAAAATCTAAATATGCAAATATGAATTTGTAAAAAAATTGAGGCAACCAAGTTGGTTAATTTCAATTGTTATTAATGAACCAGGATGCACTAACTTTCATAGGTTCAACCAAGAAAACTTAACCACAGGTTAATAAAGCTATATAATAATACTATATATTTATTGATACATCAGCTACTTAAAACATCAAAAATATTCAACTTGGGAAGCTCTTATTAGCTCCTCAGGCTAAAAGAATATTTTTAATTGAGTTAAAAAAAAAATCCCTATTCAAGTGTCCCATTCCAACACTATCATTTTGCATTAAATAAAATGAGTCTACCCGTGAGTCCTTCCTTAAGAATTTTGTTACTCAACTCTGTAAAGTAGCTTTTTATGAGGCAGTATCATTTATGAAATAGAACATTAGGATAGCATTAATCTAACACTCAAGCAGAGTGGATTTAAACACTTTTTTAGGTGTGAAACCTTTACTTCATATGATACAGAAAACACAGCGAACCTCCTCTGGTTCAAGCTGCATTGAGTATACAGAACCAAGTCAGTCGATCCCTTGTCTTTGCTTCCCTGTCCACTTTCTTACCTCCCAATTGCAGTTAAAACCAGCAATTCCACAGGCACCTCTGTGGAACTACTAGGGTTATGGCATTTTATAACAATTTATTTTTAAAAAGGTCCATAATATAATGTATTTAAGTTCTTCTACTCTATTCACTTCTCTGGTGCAAGAATGGCATTGTAGGTATTTGCCTATATATATAATGGACTTAAAAAAATAAATTGAATATAATATAGTCCAATCGGCAGTTATTGTCAAGTTGATAAGAAAAAGTCGGACTTCATTTTTTTAATTCCAATGAACATGTCTCTAGGATAATCTCTTTACCTTTCCTTGCCATGAATTTGTGCCATGGTTATTGTGAAACAAAAAGTAAGCTCCCTATACGAATATATATAATTTTTAAAGCACATGTATAAGATCAGAAATTATACACTTTGTCATTAAACTCATTATAAGTTTATAAATAAGACTATAAGTAAAATTTTAGATGTCAGCTTAAAAATGTGTGAGGTGGTACATAGTTTTAAAAAATTCTTTTAGAGGACATGCAAACAAAAACATCTGAATATATCCTTATCATGCCACTCAATATTACCTCACTTTTTAAATACCTCTTCTGTTTACTTTGTTTTTGGGCAAATTAGTTTATGTTACTCAATGCCCAACTTATATGATCATTCCAGTGCCCCCTCCCCAAGTCTTCTTCTAGGCTATGCCCAATATCATGAATACTACTTCCCTTCAATCTAAAAGCAATGTCACATTTCAGTCTCTTGAAAATTATAAGGCTCTGAAGCTATAGCCTTGCTTTATAGTATTTATCTCTAAATATGTAGTTACTTAAAAAGAAGGGATGGCATTAGGCAAATTAGACTCTAATTTCAGTGTTGATACGAGGCAATTCTTTTAGTCAATGCTCTTCTTAAATATAAGTAAGAATATTGATATTGAATACAACCTGTTAAAGGGGGCCACAAACCAAAAGCTACAGAGAGGACTTGATCTTTGAAATCTGTTGTTATGGGCTTGAATATGAGTACAGCCATTCATTCTATAAATGACCTTGGGCAAGTTATTTAACCTAAGTCTCAGTCTTCTCTTCTGACTCTTAGGGTTAGTTGTGGGGATTAAATGAGAGAATAGAAATGACATGCTTGGTACAGTAGGACTCAATAAATGGTAGCTATTTTCATCTCATTTTTTTTTGTTTAAGATTTATTTTATTTATCCCCCTCCCCATTGTTTGCAGTTGCTTGTCTGCTCTTAGAGTCCATTTGCCATGTGCTCTCTGTGGTTGCCCGTCTTCTCTTTAGGAGGCACTGGAAACTGAACCTGGGACCTCCCATGTGGAAGGGAGGTGCGCAATCACCTGAGCCACCTTAGCTCCCTGGTTTGTTGAGTCTCTCACTGTCTTTCTTCTTTGGGTCTCTTTTGTTGTGTCATCTTGTTGTGTCAGCAAGCCATGCCTGCCCGTTGTGCCAGCTTGCCTTCTCCAGGAGGCACTAGGAGCCGCCACATCCACTTTCCTCATGTCATCACTGTTATCACTATTAGTATAAGCTTCTAAATTCATTCATTCTTGAATACAAGTTAGTGATATTATTCAAGCTGGATATCTCTAAAGGCCATACTTTGGGTTGTTTTTATGCCCACATACATCTCTTGTGTCAAAGGCAATCTTAAATAATAAGTTGTATTCTAATAAGCAGGAAGTTTTCTAATATGAGAAAGAAATAGCATTTCTAAGAAATCCTTCTATTGCTCTGTTAAAAAGAGTGACAATTAGATAATTAGCATTATTCCACAGAGCTGTGACTCTGTCCCTATCCCTGGCAAAGGAGAAAGCTGGAAGAAGCTTCATTGGTCCCTGGCATAACGAGGGCAGCTTGAACCGCCACAGCTTACAGCACCAACTACATGCTTGGATCCTACTGCACAACCAGCAAGGGAGGAAGGGCAGGAAGCCCTAAACTAACGAGAGAAACTGCACCCAGAATAAATACTCTAGTAAGCCAGATGTGAAGACACCAACCAAAAATTACAATCCACACCAAGAAACAGGAAGCTATGGCCCAGGTAAAGGAACAAGATAAGACTCCAGATAACATAAAGGAGTTGAGACAATTAATCATAGATGTTCAAACAAATCTTCTTAATAAATTCATTGAGATGGCTAAAGAGATTAAGGATATTAAGAAGATATTAGATGAGCACAAAGAAGAATTTGAAAGCATACATAGAAAAATAGTAGATCTTATGGTAATGAATGGTGCAATCAATGAACTTAAAAAAACATTGGGATCATATAATAGCAGATTTGAGGAGGCAGAAGAAAGGATTGGTGAGCCTGAAGAAATAGCCTCTGAAAGTGAACATACAAAAAAACAGATGAAGTAAAGAATGGAAAAAATTGAACAATGTCTCAGGGAACTAAATGACAGCAAAAGGTGTGCAAACATATGTGTCCCAGAAGAAGGGAAAAGGGGCACAAGGAATATTTGAAGAAATAATGGTAGAAAATTTCCCAACCCTATTGGAGGACATAGCTATCCATGTCCAAGAAGCACAACGTACTCCCATCTGAAAAAATCCAAACACACCAACTCCAAGACACTCATCAGAATGTCAAAGGCCAAAGACAGAGAGAATTCTGAGGACAGCAAGAGAAAAGCAATGCATAACATATAAGGGATATCCAATAAGATTAAGTGCTGATTTCTCACCAGAAACCATGGAGGCAAGAAGACAGTAGTCTGATATATTTAAGATACTACAAGAGAAAATCTTTCAGCTAAGAATCTTATATCCAGCAACAGTCTTTCAAAAATGAGAGTAAAATTAGAATATTCACAGATAAACAGAAACTGAGAGAATTTCTAAGCAAGAGACCCGATTTTCAGGAAATACTAAAGGGTGTGCTAGAGCCTGAAAAGACAGGAGAGAGGGGTCTGGAAGAGAGTCTAGAAATGAAGATTATATCAATAAAAATAACTGAAAGTGTCAAAAGGTGGTGAAAATAAAATATGATGGATGAAACTCAAATAGTCAGGAATAAACTTAACCAATGATGTAAAGCACTTGCATTCGGAAAACTGCAACTTAATGTTAAAACAAATCAAAAAAGCCCTAAATCACTGGAAGAACATCCCATGCTCATGGATTTGAAGACTAAATATCATTAAGATGTCAATTCTACTCAAACTGATATACAGATTTAATGCAATCCTGATAAAAATAACACCAACATTAAAGAAAAAATTGAAAACATGATCATTAAATTTACTTGGAAGGATAAGGAATCCTGAATAGCCAGAAACATCATAAAAAGGAAAAGTAAACCCTCATCTTCAGACTTTAAATCATAATACCTACCAAAGTGGTAAAAACAGCATGGTTCTGGCCTAAACACAGACAAAATAGACCAATGGAACCAAATTTATGGTTCAGAAACAGACCCTCACTGGTAGGATCAAGTGATTTTTGACTAGCCTGTCAAAGTCACACAGCTCGGGCAGAACAATCCATTCAACAAAAGGTGCTGAAAGAATTGGACATCCATAGCTGAAAGAAGGAAAAAGGACCCCTATCTCACACCTTATCCAAAAATTAACTCAAAATGGATCAGAAAACTAAAAATAAAAGAACAATAAAACTTCTAGAAGAAATTATTGGAAAATATCTTCAATACCTGGTGGTAGATGGTGGATTCTTAAAAGAGATAAGAGAAGGGCTGAGTGGACTACTGATGTTTAATGTATGTAGAAGTTTTAATTACCTTTACTGTAAAGGTATGGAAATGTATAGAGTGGATGGTAACAGTGAGTAACAGCTAGTTTATAGATGGGGATATGACTGAAAATGGTACTCTAGTTATGAAAATGCCAATTGACCGAATGCTAGAGAATAATCTAGCAACTGAACAGCACAGTAAACCAAGAGATAGATGAGAATTGTGGTTGATGGTACAGATGCAAGAGTGTCCTTTTTAGCTAGAACAAATGTATATCACTACTGCAGGGTGATGGGAATGTGTAGAAGCATGGGAAAAATACAGCTGAAGTGACCTAGGGACTGTGGTTAATAGTAATAATATAATATTCTTGCATCTATGCAAAAGATGTACTGTGTTGATACTAGACAGATGGAAAATGTGAGCCAAATGTACACTACAGACATGGCAATAATCAGATGATATTATTTTATCTGTAGCAAATTGTGGTGTGTTGATGGAGGGGTGTTGTTTGGGAATTCTGCACATGTGCATGATTGTTTTATAAGTTTACAACTTCTGTCATAAAAAAATATTTAAAAAATAATAATAGAGTGGGTTGGGGGAAAAACACACCAAATGTAAGATAAGGACTATGATTAGTAGTAAGATTTTGACAGCGTTCTTTCATAGTTTGTAACAAATGTCTGATGACAATGCAAGGTGCTGGTGGAGGGTTATGTATGGGAGCCTTGTATGATGTTATGCATGTTTGCTATGTAATTTCACAACTTCTATACACTTAATTGTTTATGTATGTTCAAATATAAATGATATAAAGATAATAGGATTAGTTAGGGAAAAATACTTTGCTTAGTAGTAATATTTTGACAATGCTCTTTATTTATTAGTTAAAAAGGTTTAAAAACAATGCAAGTTATTGTTGGCAGGGTGAGATGTTATATATGTTTGTTTGATGTTATATATGTTTGTTTTGTAAGTTCACAACTATTATACACTTATTGTTTATCTATGTTTGAGTGATATATTTCAATAAACTAAAAAAAAAAAAAAAAAAAAGAGGGGGAGAATCAGACCTATATGGAAGAATGCCACTTGAAAATGAAGGCAGAAATTGGAATAATGTGTCTACAAGCCAAGGAAGGCAAAGGATTGCTGGCAACCTCCAGAAACTAGGAGAGAGGCATGGAAACTTTGGAGGGAGCATGGTGCTGCCGACACCTTGATTTCAGACTTCTAGCCTCCCAAACTGTAAGAAAATAAATGTTGTGTTAAGTCACTTTATTTGTGGTATTTTATTATGGCAGTTGTAGGAAACTAATATAGCAACTGAAATATTAAAAACTACTGTCATATCATGAGAGTTTTAAGTTTTGGATCTTACTCTCCTATACTTTAATTTAACAGACCATCATCAGCTCAATATGCAACATGGGGTCATGTTAATGTTAATAGAATTGTACAGTAAAAGAAATGTGCATGATATGACTGTCTTATGAAATGATTACTTCCAATGCACATGTGCTCAGTAAAAGTCTTATCTGAAGAGTTTTAAGTAGATTTTTCACAATGCTAGAATAACACCATTTCTAACCAATGCCATTTTAACAAAATCCCCATACAACAAAAGACTTCTAAGTCCAAAATGATTGCTTATATATTTTAAAACAGTAATAACTGATATGACTTCAATGTAACAAAATTGGACAATCCCTTAGAAACTTTTGCAATAGAGAAGCTCTTTATTGAACTGTACAATTACAATTAGAATAGAATACAGTCATGCTTGTTCCATTACCATGAGTTCCTTAAATCTGGGTCCAGTTGTGTGGGTTGGTAAAGGTCATGGAGTATCCTATAGTGGCTCTCAAGGGGTTTTCCTATCCCTATCAGAAATCAGAGTTGAAGAGTGGACTACTTACAGTCATTAGCATCATCTCTGCTGTCCCATTCCTCTCCCATCCACTATGTTCCTCCCAGATAAACAAAAATGATTACATATCAACCAGTCCCTCCTTAAAACAAAGGTCTTGGTAGGAGAGAATGATAATACCACAGAGACCTATAACTTTATGATCTATTTTGGCTGCCAGTGGCTAAACCTTAAGTCATGTCGCTACTTTATTTATTTTTATTTTTTTAAGATTTATTTTTATTTCTCTCCCCTTCCCCCCCTTGCCCCACTTGTCTGTTCTCTGTGTCCATTTGCTGTGTGTTCTTCTTTTTCCGCTTCTGTTGTTGTCAGCAGAACTGGGAACCTGTGTCTCTTTTTGTTGCCTCATCTTGCTGCATCAGCTCTCTCTGTGTGTGGCGCCATTCCTGGGCAGGCTGCACTTTCTTTCGCGCTGGGCAGCTCTCCTTACGGGGCGCACTCCTTGTGTGTGGGGCTCCCTTATGCCGGGGACACCCCTGTGTGTCTCAGCACTCCTTGCATGTATCAGTGCTGCTCGTGGGCCAGCTCCACATGGGTCAAGGAGGCCCAGGGTTTGAACCGCGGACCTCCCATGTGGTAGGCAGACGCCCTATCCACTGGGCCAAGTCTGCTTCCCCTGTGGCTACTTTATTTTTATTTTATTTTTTTTTTAAGATTTATTTATTTATTTAATTCCCCCCCTCCCTCAGTTGTCTGTTCTCTGTGTCTATTTGCTGCGTCGTTTCTTTGTCTGCTTCTGTTGTTGTCAGCAGCATGGGAAGTGTGGGCAGCGCCATTCCTGGGCAGGCTGCAATTTCTTTCGTGCTAGGCGGCTCTCCTTACGGGTGCACTCCTGCGCGTGGGGCTCCCCTACGTGGGGGACACCCCTGCATGGTGTGGCACTCCTTGCGCGCACCAGCACTGTGCATGGGCCAGCTCCACACGGGTCAAGGAGGCCTGGGGTTTGAACTGCGGACCTCCCATGTGGTAGATGGACGCCCTAACCACTGGGCCAAGTCCGTTTCCCCTCTGTGGCTACTTTAGAAGTTCACAGAATTCTGCACATAACACAGCAAAGGAAGAGAAATGCTTTTCACAGTCACTTAAGTAAGTCTTGCTCATTCTTTCTACCGGAGATGTTGCAGCCTCTATTTATCAGGGAGCTCAAAGTGCCATTAAGAAAGGGATTGTGAGTATACAAGTTTTGGGGCACCTATGTTTAGTTTTCTGCATCTAAACATGCAAATGTGTTTGTGAGGATTGTTTGGTGCTGGGATAGGCTAGGATAGGTTTGTTATGTGCCTTTTATCCTTTTCTTTTAGCAAGAAAGTGGGAAAATATCTTGTTTATAGGACATAAAATCTTAAATGTCTCAATTCAGTGAGCTATATCTATAATGTCTTAAATCTATGAAATCATGTATAACATGATGTTTACTTTTTTTTTAGATTTATTTTATTTATTTTTCCTCCCTCCTACCCCTTGTTGTTTGCACTTGCTATCTGTTGATTGTGTGCTCTCTTTGTCTGCTTATCTTCTTTTTAGGAGGCACTGGGAACTGAACCTGGGATTTCCATGCGGTAGGTGGGTGCCCAACTGTTTGAGCCACGTCTGCTTCTTGAAATTTACTTTTAAAGTCTGATAATATGCAATGTTTTCTTTCAGTGTTTTAAGTAATATGAAATGAATAGTTACATATGTGCCATTGTATATCATAAATGCTTTCTAATGGCACTAGACCAGTTAAAATAATTTCTGCTCTCAACCTTGCATGTCAGATAAGTTACAAAATTCATCTTTTAAGTTCTGTTCTCTAGTATAAAAGAATATTAACAATTGGTGCCTCTATTTTTTTTTTTGTACAAAAACCTTCTAAGTAGACAGCTGTGATTTAATGTGTAAATGTTTATGCAAAGAAATAATTCAGTTAATTTTTACGTTTTTCATGTTGAAAATTAGGCTATGTTCAGAAACCAAGGGCCTTTACTTTCTACCTGAAAACTTTAATTATAAGCATTATACATTTGAAAGACATCTTAAATTAGTTATTATCTTAGCCCTACCTTTATTTACATTTATATAATTATCCTGATGAAAAATGTAATTATAGTATTATACAAAATTATACTAAGTCATGTTTTTAAAAAATGTTTCCTAAGTGATAGACACATTATATATGGATTAAGGCTATAAATCTCCAACTAAATTAGCTATGAGTAAAAGGCAGAAACTATAATTCCCATTTCTGGGATAGGGAAAAAATAACCTTATTAAAAGAAGTGATATTTTTTGGAAACATGATATAAATAAAATTTCAGGATATAATTAGAACTTTCTAAATGATATAAAAAACCAAATGGTGGGAAAAGGATTTGGCTCAACCGATAGGGGCATCCGCCTACCACATGGGAGGTCCAAGGTTCAAGCCCAAGGCCTCCTGACCCGTGAGATGAGCTGGCACATGCGCAGTGCTGATGCGTGCAAGGAATGTTGCGCCTTGCAGGGGTGTCCCCCATGTAGGGGAGCCCCATGCGCAAGGAGTGAGCCCTGTAAGGAGAGCTGCTCAGCATGAAAAAAGTGCAGCCTGCCCAGGGGTGGTGCCGCACCCATGGAGAGCTGATGCAGCAAGATGACACAACAAAATGAGACACAGATTCTGGGTGCCACTGAGAAGAATACAAGAGGGCACAAAAGAACACACAGTGAATGGTCACAGAGAGCAGACAAGTAGGAGGGGCAGGGAAGGGGAGAGAAATAAATAAAAAATAATTCTTTAAAAAAAAAAAGGAACGATAAAGAATTAAAAGAAAAAAAAACCAAAATGGTTATTTGTATACCCAATTTAGAGAAAAAAATCAGAAAAACATGACTTTTGACAAAATGGAAAAAGCAGAAGCCTTTCTGAATTATTCATTTCGTATTATTGTGGAATGTCAGTAAGACAAAATCACAATGTAACATTTTTGTTCTCATTTTTTTATGTCTATAGCATAAAATTATTACTCTTAGAGAGAGCAAGAAGAAGCCTCCTATTTGGAAAACAATGAGGCTTATTATGTAACAATTAGAAGGAGAAATCATCTTCCCTAAATAGTAGAGAGGCTCCAAATCCTCAAAAAGCACAGAAAAGGGAGACCACCAGGCCACAACTGAATTTTAAACAATGATTCAAATTATCTTAAAATAATTAATCATGTTTCACTCAAGAGATAATAGATATGTCACTGGACTAGGGACAATGAATATGTAAGCCCATGGGATATTACTATCCAATGTTATCAAGATGTTATCAACTTGGCACCTCCCCTCTATTTGTAGGGTATATTTTAAATGCTCAGTTGGTTTGGTTTTAATTAGTCATCTTGATAGGGGTCCATACTGAATATCTACCACATGTCTACAGAGGCAAGAGGAAAAGAAAACATGCACTTAAATTTGAATTAAAATTATTTGATAGGGTTTGAATGAACCAAGTAATATACTTTCCCACTAAAAAGATGGGCTTTGTGTAAGGCAAAGATTTAGAAAATTGACATTTGCAGGGAAGGGTGAGTGAGTGGAGAGGAGGCTAGCACTACATGGATGAACTATGAAGAAAGATACCATGTTAAGTGAAATAAGCCCGATACAAAATAACAAATATTGTATGATCTCACTTAAATGACATAATTAGAATATGTAAATTTAGTCAGAAACCAGAATACAGGTTACCAGGGGCTGGGATAAGTGTAGAGGTGGGGAATAAGGAGTTAATGCTCAATTGGAACAGTGTTTCTGTTTGGGGTATTGGGGAGTTTTGCTAATGGGTAGTGGTGATGGTATTACAATATTGTGAAAGTAATTAACACCACTGAATTACATATTTGAAAGTGATCAAAATGGGAAATTTTACTTTCTTCACTCAAAAGATTTGAAGACTGGAGACGCATCTACACCTTTTAAGAAGTGTGGCTGAGGCCACGTTTGGTAGCATCAGTTGTTGAGTTAAGAAGAAAATCAGTTACTGCATTTGATCTGGATGGATTTTAAAAGAACATAATGTTCAATATTCAAAGGATAATTAACATTTGCCACCATAATGTTCTTTTTTTATGTAAAAGGAACAAGAACTTGGAGACATGAACATGCAAAAGTCTTTTATCATTAGCTCATGTATTTGAGGAAGAGCAGCTGTCTTTTTATATGTTTTTTGACAAATCATATTGTAATTCTTTTGTACAAAAAAGAACTACTTGTATTCTAGAAGAAATATGAAATGCTTAATTTATAAGCGGGCTGGAGATTTTTTCCAATATTGTTTTCTTTGAAAATGAAAGGGGATCATCTATTTTAGTTTTAGGGTTTGGGAACTTTTTGAAAATTTAATTTTTCACCAATGTTTTGTGAAAGCTAAGGAAGGGCAGGGGTAAAAAATATTAGGGCTTAAATTTCTCATTCTGTATAGACCAGCAAACTTCCCTCTGCAAGGCAAGTTCAAATCACAAACCCAAGAATGTTTGCATCTTAAATGCTAGTTTGCTTCAGCCCCTAGTAACCTCAGGACTTGCTTTGAATATTAAAAGGTAGACAGCTGATATGTTTTCATGAGTAAATATTGTCAGTCAGAAAACAGTTGGTGTCAGGTAATGCATATTTTTTTAGCTTTGTTTTATATTTATTTTTCACTTCATTTTTTTATTGGGAATGGTTTTCAAAAGAACTCTCAATTCTGCTTAGGTGTTTTTTTTGGGGAGCCCTCTTTTCCATAGTGTAATTCTATTTAGGAGGTTGTCTGAAAGTTAAGTCTGTCTAATTCATAGGAAGATTTTAATATCTGAAAACAGTCAAATTAAGGATATAAATGTTCCATACTTTCCTGTTAAAACAGATGAAAGCACAGAAAGGACAACCCATGAAATCATGTAACGTTGGTCATTTCAATTTTTTGTACCTATTTTAAATTCTGTTAGTATATTTACTTCATTGTAAATATTTTTGAGGGTACCTTTGTATTTTGCTTTTGACCTTGGTTCTGTGATTTGGATGTCAACAACTTCCCTGAAAAGCACCAGTATGTTAAGGTCTAATGGTCATGATCCCAATATGTGTTATTCATCTTTAACCCTGTTTTCAGTCTTTATGTGTACAGCAGTATTTTTAATAAAGAATTACAGAAATAAAAAAAAAAAAAAGGGAAATTTTAGGTTGCATATATTTTACCAGATTAAAAATTTTAAAATCCCCCCGCCCCAAAAATACATAGAATTGTACAACACAAAGAGTGAACCTTAATGTAAAGTATGGACTATAGTTAGTAGTAAAATTATAATATTGCTTCATAATTTGAACAAAGGTACCATACTAATGCAAAATGTTAATAATTGGGAAACTCTGTGTGTGTGTTGGTGGTGGTATATGGGAATGCTGTACTTTGCATGAGTTTTCTGTAAACCTATCTATAACTGCTCCAATCAAAAAAAGAAAAAAAGAAAAAAAATCTTCACCAAGAAGGAAAGATTTAGTTGGGTGTTAAAGAATTAAAAAACAACCCCTAAATTGGTATAAAGGGAATATTCCAAGTAAAAGGCATAAATACTGAAAGACATAAGACAGTTTGGTAATTAGTGAAAATTTAAACTGGTGTGGTATCTTTGGCAGGGAAAGAGTTGCCCTATTTTTAGATTTGGAGAATTCATTACTGGTGCCCTTCCCCAAAGAGTAGACAATGCAAACTCATATGGAGACTAATCTAAAATAAGATCTTGGATATTTAGCACGATTCCACATATTATTAGTTTTTCATTCAACAAATATCTGTGAACACCTATTATGTGCTAGAACCTGTGTTAGGTGCTATGTGTATGCATGAGTAAGAACAAGACAGTTTATGCCATGCTTAGAGTATGGTAGAGAGAGACACATCAAGGAAACAGGAAATTAAAATGTTAGAAGCACTATAATAATTTATAAGGTACTCTGAAAGTGTATCAGCACTTAACTTAGTCTTAGAGAATCAGGAAAGACATTTTAAAGGAAGTGATATATAAGTTGAGAACTGAAGGAAAACTAATATTGATTTAGGAAGAGTATTTGGAGTAAAGGGGAGAATATTTTTGGCATTACATAAAGATCTGGAGGTGATAAAAAGAAAGGGCCAACGTGGGGACTGTAAATGGAAGAGTCAGGCTGTAGCTTGGAGTTCAAGGCAAGAGATCAGACTAGAGAGATACCAGAACTTAAAGACATATTTTAATAAAAAACAGCGGATCAGATTAAAAATTCACCTAAAAGTGCCTGCGGTCACCCCTCGGGCTGAAGTGTGGTTTGCTGACCTGGTGGGGAGCGGCGGCCGCGGTAGGCCTATTCCAAACCGCTGCCCCTGTAATAGGGTGGCTGGTCGGACTCACCGCCACCCCTGAAGGGAGCTCGGCATGGGCGCAGAGTGCCCTCGGGACTCCCCTTCTCGGCAGCCATGCTTCCGTGGCCGCCCGTCCTCCCGGATGGCGCCACACGATGCCTGTGGGGCGGCACCCTTCTTCTTCTTTCTCCCTGCGCAGGCGCAGGGCGGAAAATTCCAGTCTGCCCTTTTCCCCTCCCCCGACAGCAGCAACAGCCAGGTGTGGGCGGGAAACTCCAGTCTGCCCTCCACCCCAGCAACAGCAGCCACCAATCACTAAACCCTGCCCCTTCCCCCAGCAACAGCGACAGCCAATCCCTGATCACCACCCCTACCCCGTCCAGTACTGCCCACTGACCTTTCTCCGGCAACCAATCAGCCTTCCCCAGCCCCTATAAAACTGTTGCCTCTCCCTCAATAAAGTGGACTTGCGTGTTTACCTTGTCTCCGCGGTAGTTCTTCTGCTGTGCGCCCTTCAGTCCTGAGAGCCCCCGACAAGGGCCTGGCCTCCCTTGTCCCCAGTTCGTCGCCTGCTTCTCCGGGCGACCCCTTCGTCGCCGGCTTTGCCGGGCAACCCCGTCAGCCGAACTGCGCAACCCCTGTGAGACCGACCCCTCGTCTGCTGCCGGACCGACCGCTCGTCCCAAGTGGGACCGACCCCTCGTCCCAAGTGGGACCGACCCCTCGTCCGCAGCCAGACCCCACCTCTACCGACCGAGCAAACCGTCGCAAGTGCCTCCATAAATATTTATGGAATGAATTACTAAAAACTCTACAGTAGATCTTATCCTCACAAAATTAGTCCTTGAAATTTCAATTGACCTGTTATGTGCATTATACTGAAGGAACAAGCTGTTTCATCCTAGGTCAGGATATTAAAAACCTAACAGATATCTTAACATTTGTCTCTATAGAGCTTTTAAACTCACATATGCACACAACACCAAAGGAAATTTCTTTCGGATTTCTAAAAACTATGAGGGAAAGAATTATTCCTTTCTAATGTATGGAATATTAAAAAAAGACAAGTGAATTCAGTGTTGCCAATCATGTTATTAAAAATATTCTGAAAAATTGCAATAATTTTGTCTTATGTGATGGAAATTAAGGCATTTTTTCAGGATAATTTTATATAGCTTACTTACTAAAAGGTAAGCCCATTTTATTTTATTGTCATATTTAAAAAAATAAATACATTGTGTACCCTGCTTAGGCATATAAATATATTAAAAAGAATGTTGAAAAAAAAATGGTTATATTAAAACCAAAACCAGGGAAGTGGATTTGGCTCAACGGATAGATCAAACCCAGGGTCTCCTGACCTGTGCGGTGAGCTGGCCCACGAACAGTGCCGATGCGTGCAAGGAGTACGGTGCCACGCAGGGGTGTCCCCCGCGTAGGGGAGCCCCATGCACAAGGAGTGCACCCCATAAGGAGAGCTGCCCAGCACGAAAAAAGTGCAGCCTGTCCAGGAGTGGGGCTGCACACACGGAAAGCTGACACAGCAAGATGACGCAAGAAAAAGAGACACAGATTCCCGGTGCCGCTGACAAGAACACAAGTGGACACAGAATAACACCCAGCAAATGGACACAGAGAGCAGACAGCTGGGGTTGGGTTGGGGGGGCAAGGGGGGGCAAGGGGGTGGAGAAGGAGAGAGAGAGAAAAAAACCCCCAAAAGCCTAATTATGTAAATATTATACAAAACATTATTTTAATGTGCTTGCTTTCTAAATTTAAAATAAACAAATTCTGCTTTCTAAAATTAACAATTACATTTTTGGGTCATAACTATTCAATGATTACCATTTTTAAATGTTTAAATATTTACTGTAAAGCAATGTAATACACCTCTTCTGATTAGAAAATAGATGCTTATGGGAAAAAAATGGAAGCAATTTTATTTTAAAAAATGATGCAGATGTATCCTATAATAAAAAAAGTGAACATTTAATGATCATATAATTAGGTGGGAGGAATAACTGGGTACAATAAGATGAGTAGATCATAGATTTGACTGCCTTAGTTAAAACTTAACACAAAATTAAAGTTATGTTTAGTGTTAGAATCAGTGTATAATTAGACTTTTATTATTTAATTGCTTTTGTAATAAAGAATATATTTATGCATGATTGTTCTATAAACTCACAACTTCTTGAATTAAGAAATAAAGACTCGGGAAACGGACTTTGGCCCAGTGGTTAGGGCGTCCGTCTACCATATGGGAGGTCCGCGGTTCAAACCCCGGGCCTCCTTGACCCGTGTGGAGCTGGCCCATGCGCAGCGCTGATGCGCGCAAGGAGTGCCATGCCACGCAAGGGTGTCCCCCGCGTGGGGGAGCCCCACGCGCAAGGAGTGCACCCGTGAGGAGAGCCGCCCAGCGCGAAAAGAAAGAGCAGCCTGCCGAGGAATGGCGCCGCCCACACTTCCCGTGCCGCTGACGACAACAGAAGCGGACAAAGCAACAAGACGCAGCAAATAGACACCAAGAACAGACAACCAGGGGAGGGGGGGAATTAAATAAATAAATAAATCTTTAAAAAAAAAAAAAAAAAAAAAGAAATAAAGACTATATATAAATAGTTAACTTTGATAGTACTCCCTCTTCTTCAGAACACATCACTGGATTATATTATGCAGTTCAATGATAGAGGTTGTATTAGTTGAAATTGAAAATGTGAAAACATATAGTTTACTTCCACAATTCTCCTCTTCAGGATATTTATTTTAGGTCATGTTACTGAAATCTTATATACTGGTAACTTTTATATCTGTTGAAAGAAAAATAATGTAGAAAATAAAAGCTAAGGCAGATTAAATTTATTTGTTCAAAGTAATTTATATTGTACTCAAAGTTGTAACAGTGTATACTCACTGTACTAACTAAATATCTCTGTGATACTAGGAAGTTAATTTGCATAAATTTCTAAAATAAATTTGATGGTTATATGATAGTAGGTATTTTAGAAAATCTCTGTATAGATTCTATACAAAAAAGGTTCTTAGCCTTTTTTGTTCCATGGACCCCTTTGCCAGTCAGGTGAAAACCATGGCCCCCTTACTAAGTCCACACTATACTGTGTATTATTTAAAAAGTATATCACACCTGTACTGACATTCCAACAAGAATATTTTTTTAAAAATTTTAATTCAAGCTCTTGCACCCGTTGTTAAGAACCTCTAGTATAGAATGTATTAGTGGAAGCGGACTTTGCCCAGTGGTTAGGGCGTCCGCCTACCACATGGGAGGTCTAAGGTTCAAACCCCAGGCCTCCTTGGCCCGTGTGGAACTGGCCCATGCGGAGCTGGCCCATGCGCAGTGCTGATGCGCACAAGGAGTGCCCTGCCATGCAGAGGTGTCCCCTGCGTAGGGGAGCCCCATGCGCAAGGAGTGTGCCCCGTAAGTAGAGCCGCCTAGTGCAAAAGAAAGTGCAGTCTGCCTAAGAATGGTGCCACCCACACGGAGAGCTGACACAACAAGATGATGCACAAAGAAACACAGATTCCCATGCTGCTGACAACAACAGAAGTGAACAAAGAAGAAGACACAGCAAATAGACACAGAGAACAGACAACCGGGGCGGGGGGGAAGGGGAGAGAGATAAATAAAAAAATCTTAAAAAAAAAAAAGAATGTATTAGTGATTGTACTATTATTTGATAAGAATATAGGCAATATTGCTCTTACTAAAAATAATCTTTCCAAGGAATGATAAATGATTAAAAGGGAAGGACAATTAGGAATAAACTTAAGTGCATGCCCTGATGACCTAACAGAACTACAGGCCAAACTTCTCACACCCTATGAAAATCTTCATTTGGATTCACATTTTCACATTTTAACTATTCATTTTATAACAAACTGCTACATGTGGCCCTTAAAAACCATTTTAATGACCAATTACCTTTACTTAAATAATCTCGATTTTTCTTTCGTCATTTAGCCTATTGTTCAATTGGTCCTCCATGCTGGTTGAGAAAACTGGCCTGACCATTAAATCCTCCATATATCTTCTTGAAAATTACTTCAAATTTCTCCTTTCCTAGGCTATTAAGTCCTTTAACTCTTTTTGTCCAACATACCAAAATGTTCCATTTTTTTGGATGTAAAAGAAAGATATTTTCACAAAAAGGATGTAAAGCAGCATATATGCTTATTTTCTTAAAGTAGCCATTTTCCACTAGACTTTACATAGCAATTAAAAATGGTAATTAAGTCAACATAGGAATCTTTTATCAAAGAAATAAAAATAATGGCACCTGCTACAGTGTTCAACTGATCATTCTCTTCAAATGTGCTTTTTAAAATAAGGATTTGAATTTATTTTGAAAAATATTTTTATGTTAAAATGAGAAGATCAAGCTCTTCTTGGAGACATTTACAACACAAAAATTTTAGCGAGATGTTTCAAGCACTGGTAAATTCTGGTAACAATTAAAACACCAATAGGAAATCTATGTTATTTGATAACTGTGGTGTACAAATAATGTAACATTTTTAGAAAACATAAATATTTTTGAAAAATTCTATGGGTTTTAACCACATGGTACAGCTAATCTGTAAGTAATACTTGTTATGGCAGAAAATGTTTACTAAATATTTTTGTGGGGAAAAGAAAGTTTTGTAGTATAAAAGTAAAAGTCATCTCATTGAAAATCAGAAAATTTAAAACGAGAGAGAAAAATCTCCTTCTGCAACAGGCATAGTTTCAGTTTTGTGTTACAAATAAAAGAACCCTCTCTAGCATATGGAGTTGCTATGTCTTCCCAGGAATGATCAGTTGCTATGTTCACCTCAGGCTCTTCAAGAAAAGGTGAACTGTCAAATATAATTTCAGTCATAGGGTGGTTTGGTTGAGACAGATTAGTGGTATTCAGTCATGATAGATAGTTTATCCTAGCCCCAAACTGTGGCTTGGGAAATGCTGAACTCAAATGAACTGAGACTTAGTCACTATTAGTGTCAAAAAGACAATTTGGTTGGCAGCACGAAAGATGAATCAAGGTGAAAAAGTGACCAATTTCATGCTTAAAATAGAAATAGAAGTATTTTAAATGACAGAAAAGATATATTATTGTTTGTTAATATTTTAAAAACAGTGTATTTTTAGAAAGACAATATAAATCACATCTATTATTTCAAAATCTATCCCAAAGTGATGCACAATAAGGAGTTCCCTTTTATTTAAAGGCATAAGACAATAGCATCTTTTTAAATATTTTATACAATTTCTAATACTTTCCTTTAGTAGGATATTCAAAGAAACTAGACTTTTTAAAAGAGGAAAAAATAGCTTTGTGGAAATACATTAACGTTAAATGTTATGCAGGTTGATGAATTCCTTAGGAAGTAATAGAATATAAGGAGATCATAAACTTAAAATGTAGAACTTAATCTAAATATTTTCTAATTTCCAAATACTTTCTAAACACTTGGAAAAAATATATTTTAAAATTGCAAAATACATTATTCTATTAGCAAATGGAAACTTCTGTATCTTTAAATCAGACTCCCCCCAACCAAATATCCACAAAGAGTGTCCTAAAGTGTCACTGCCTGAAGTGATATGCTCTGACAAATCTAACAGCTCTTTCTGTGTCATTCCTAATGCACTTGTCACTCAGTATTATCCATCCTCATTAATGACAATGGGAAAGTTTATCTTGGGAACACATTTTAAATCATCTACTCTTTACAATGGGACCATGAAATCTCTTACAAAACATGAGGCGGGAACTACTCTGACAACAAAACCCTTTCCTGGCAGCTTTATTCTTAATTCCTGTTCAAGAAGTAATCTGTTTATTATAAAATCATACAGAACAATATATTAAACAGAATTTGAAACAAGAATAACTAGTGTGATTTTCAAGCTTACAAGTATTTTTACAACATTTTTATTAAGCTGAAAACACTAAGTTGAGTCCTTTTTGTGCCGTTTCATGCAATCTTCTATTATGCATTATGAACACCTTTGAAAAGGAATTTTGTTTTATCTATTTTAAAAATAATTTTCCAATGCCAAGGATAGTAATATTTAGATAATTATTAAAAAGACAAAAATTGCATTAACTTTTAAAAAAGGCAATTTTGAGAAAAATGTCCTCACATGTTCACATTTCCTAACTAAAATGGCAACAGATTTCAACTCGTCTCTTCTAGCTTAAAAATAATCTTACCAGCCTAAATATTACTTCCAATAATATATTTGCATTTTGAGAATTAATATGATCTTGATTCGTTGCCTAAGAAATTCCTACAATTTCAAAAATATAAAATGAATAATAAACAAGATTTCTGGAACTTTAGTGACACAAACTTACTTGATCTGACAATCAATTATAGACATTGGATAGTAAGGATAATGAACAATTAGACTTTTTTGTATACTTTTGATGATGAATCAATACTTCTCAGAAACATAGCTTTTTATTATTCAGCCATCAGAAGTTTAAAGGTACATTTGATTTATAGTAAAATAATCTTAAATAAATTAAAATAAAACAACTCAAAAATCACATTTAATGTTGATATCACTTTTAATCACCTGAAATTCATTTGTGAATTGAAACATGATGATACAAATAAAAACAATGAAGTTTAATATTTAAATTGATGAACCTATAACCCATAAAGCATTTTTACTTCAGAATTCAAGGCTATTACTTTAATATTTCTAATTAATGCTTTTCTTTTTAAAAAAGGAAATAAGGTCCCTTTAAAGGATATTGAAAAAAATATGGATTTCATGCTTAAGGTTCTAAATTAAATATACACCTAACATCACAAAATGGTTAATTTAATTTATGACAGAAAAGAAACATAAATCTAAGAAAAACTAGGAAACTATATATAAAAATAATTGTTCTTCATATTTTATGTGCTTATTATAAGTCCAGTGATAATATATAGAAAATAACAATTTTGTATGTGGCTTTGGGAAGTAGAATTAGTATTAATGAATTGGGAGGTATAGGTAGAGAGATATTTTAGCCTCTGAAAGAATTTTCTAACTAGTTGGTAGAGACAAAATGGGATATTTCTATGAAAGTGAATTCTACTTGTTTAAAGAAAGAATGGATGAAAAAAATATATAAACACTAAGAAGCTGGCTTTGAAAAACTTTTAAGCTTCCTGCCAATTTTAACATTTTATGAAATCTAGGTATTTTCTAAAAGAAAATCTGCATTAGTTCTAAAAGTGCAAATTACAAATAACTGTGTGTATACAATATTACTGAGACAAAGCTTACTTTTAATACTATAAATCATATCCCAAGTGGATAATCCCTTCAGTAAACTTTTCTTAAAGTATGTAGTCCTCTAAAACAAAGATCTTTTTTTTATAGCAAATTTCTTTTGAAAAGGCCAGATAGTAAACATTTTTGGCTTTGCATAAGATCTCAGATGAGCAATGTAGTATGAAAGCAGTCATAAACAATACATTAAAAAATTGGCCAGCTGTGTTCCAATAAAACTTTATTTATAAAAAATAGCAGGGCTGGATTTGGTCCACTGGCCATAGTTTGTTACCTATTAATAGATGTTTTAAAACATCAGTATCCTAGTTGGTTTAATATTGTCTTTTACTTATGCAATTTTACATGGATCAAAATATAAGAAACTTTCCAATAAAATGATGGGAATGTTATGGTAATTGGAAAGCAAAGAAGCAGCCTGTATTTATTATACTATGACGAGTAGATCACATTTCCAAAATACCTTTTCATGTACTTTTTCTGTTTCTTGACTGAATTTCACATTAAGTCAAAAGGACTATGTGGAGTTGTATTCAGTTATAAATTATGTCTTGTAAACTTTCCTCCTAAATGTTATTTTCCTTAATTTAATTTCTACTTGACCAGAATGGTTTCCTGGGAGAGATTCTTAAGAAACCAAACTAAAAAAACAAGATTGGAACATGCCAGTTGCATATGTACAAGGAGGTCAATGGGATGATTCTTCAATAATGATAGTTCTAGATTCTATTATTAAGGAAGTGATATTAGTTGCTTTACTGATAATCTATGTTTAAATCTGAATTGTATAACATCCAAATGCATTCAAATTCTATGGTCCATAATTATTTCATCCATAACTCATAAGATTCACACATCTTTTATAATAATTTCCTGTCAAAAGCCAGGAACACATAAAATTTTAAAAAGTCAGCCATATTGGCCATGTGTGACCAGCCTCTGGAAGATAACACCTGGGTCAAAAAGAGTTAGAAAGTATAGATCCTTTAAACCAGGGAATTAGGATTAATTCCTGTCTGCTCTGGAGGACTTTTACAAACCTAGCCTGAATATAATAGTCCACTTAAGGAACCAGATTATTTACTGCTGTTTATGAGTTTGAAAAATTTATTATCTAATATTTTAAGATGAAGCATTCAAAATAATTTCCAAATGGCAACAGATATCAATAATAAATAAAAATTACAGATAGAAAATCACTTCAGTGTTAACTAAAAATTATGTAATCCAAGATTTCTTATGTGGTATTATAATTGATACTTCTTATGTGGTGTAATAGATCACTATATTATTAGCTGTTATTTGCTGAAGGCCAGTTTACTTATGCAAAATCTTACTAAGCATCTATGGAAACTGAGTTAACATCTCAGATTACCCTGTATAAATAGAAATGGTGAGATTTCACGGTTTATGAATTTGGAAAACTTATTATCCAATATTTTAAGATGAAGCATTCAACATAATTTCCAAATGACAATAGATGACAATAACAAAACCATTCAATAACTTCAGAGGTAACAAAAAATTATATTCCATCACTTTCTTTGTGCTATTTTTAAGGAATGCATTTCTATAGATATCTGTTCATGTTTTGAACTCAAGCTTCAAGGTGACATTCATATGTTCGTCCAACATTCGGTATTTGCTGTACATCTATATGATTAGGCATTGAACTTAGGAAATGGGGATACAACGATGAATAAGACAGGCATAAGTTTAAAGCACTTATGTCTCTAAATGAATATTTACCCAAAGTTTCAATATGTCAGAAAAGAAGCCTACACAATGCATATTTTCACTATGCTAAAGCAATATGGCAACAAAAGCAAACACAAAAACAAAATGCAAAGCTGACATTCAAGAGCTAGATAATAAGCAGAGAATATTAGTTGGATCAGTCTACAGGTTTTTAAAGGGTCTTTAATCATTATTCATTCAATTATTGTTTCAAACTTATTGTTAAATTGCTTTTGTTTGACCCGAAAGTTTTGGTTGGGCATTGACTAAAATTTAATTATTTTCATTTTGGTAGACAGGAGCCAAAAAAAAGAAAGGGTGTGTGTGTGTGTGTGTGTGTGTGTGTGTGTGTGTGGTTGCAGTGTGCAGGAATAACCAAATGAAAAGGGAAGAATCTAGAACAGAAAAGAATGGACATGGGACGCGGACTTGGCCCAATGGATAGGGCATACGCCTACCACATGGGAGGTCCCCAGTTCATACCCCAGGCCTCCTTGACCTGTGTGGAGCTGGCCCATGTGCAGTGCTGATGTGCACAAGGAGTGCCGTGCCACGCAGGGGTGTCCCCCGCATAGGGAGCCCCATGTGCAAGGAGTGCGCCCCATAAGGAGAGCTGCCCAGCATGAAAGAAAGTGCAGCGTGCCCAGGAATGGCGCAGCATATACGGAGAGCTGACACAGAAAGATGACGCAACAAAAAGAAACACAGATTCCCAGTGCCACTGAGAAAGATAGAAGCGGTCACAGAAGAACACACAGCAAATGGACACAGAGCAGAAAATGGGGAGGGGGGGTGGGGAGGGCAGGAAGGGGAGAGAAATAAATAAAAAATAAATCTTAAAAAAAAAAAGAAAACAATGGACAAATTTACTTCATTATTATATTTTTACAATTTGATTTGTTTATGGGAAAATTGGCTTACACCTTATAAACATAACACGTAAAATTTAAATGTACTAAAATTATTATGAGGTAAAAATATTTTCTTTTCATCATTAGTTTAATTTTTATTCTAAAATATTAATTTATTGAAAAATCAGGTGACAATTCATTCAGTACAGATACAGATCCAAACCACTTCTATTATAATATTAATAGTATCAGAAAGGTTTAAGAATGTAAGTAAAAGAAGTCATTATCTAGTTTGATTTCTTTGTCCTATCTATCCCTTAACTAACAAGTTCTGGACTTCAAGGCATAAAAAATGCACTACATAAATCCCAGCCATTTTGAAACATGCTAGTTTTATGATTGAAAGGCATTTGAACATTATGACTGTGCTATGTTTTTCTATACCTAGTTGTGATCCACATATTTTTAAAAAGTATATGCAATGTTTAAGCAGTTTCCTCCTAAAAACTGTAAGTATATAGTCTAATCATTTTCTAAAATTTTTAAGGTCAAGAATATAGCACTAGTGCATTTGGTTTTGCTCACCATTTTAGCAATTTGTTAAAATATTAATAGTGTTGTGTTAGCATTTTCCTTTGCCCACTGAGTACAAGATAAGTTGACCCATTTATTTACAGGCTCAACAAGGGCAATCCATTTCATGCTACAGCACTGACCCTTAACAAAGATCTTGTAAGGGAGTAGTCCATTACAATATGTACATGTGACCTTTAATTGCACCAAGAGCTTCTCTGTTACCAAGCTTTTTCAATGCTACACACTGAAAAATGTATACAATAACTACAGTATAAATTTGTAAAATATTGCTTAGGTTATTGAGCAGAAATGGCAGAAACATCAAAAAAAAAAAAAAAATCCTTGTACCAAAGTATGTAACTGAGAAGTTTGAGGCATTTAATTAAATGTACACTCTAATAATGCCTTTGAAATAACTGTTGATCAGAAAGAAACTTTTTTTAGTCATATAAGATGAGTAATTGAGGACTTGAAAATCCAATTACATCAACTTTGCTTTTACTAGCTTTTAGAAACAAAGATAGTTCTTTCAAAATTGACATTAGCTTAATTTCAAAACATAAACTTTTAAGTTTAGGAAAGGACATCTCTTTTTGCTAAATGACCGCATAATTTGAAGTTTTATTACTTTGAAATATTCAGGAAAGAATTAGATTTCTATAAACCACATACCCAAATACATTCCAAGTATTGTTCATGTTAAGTAATATATTTAAAACAAATTTTCAGATATTTCAACTGATTTACACAGAAATTTCTGAATGAACAAAATATTTTTGACAGTCTTATAAGAAACTGAAACCAAATACTCAGTTTCATTAAATCCTTCATATTGGGTAGCTTATTTTTGAGGGATCATGCCAAAATGATTTAGTTTGCGTCTCTATAACAACAGTGGGTTGATTTGACAGCACCTGACAAAACAGTTCAGTGAACTTCACTATACCAGATAAAAAGAACCTGAATTGGCTACTCTATGAAATGTCCATTGTGGCATGGAGTATGGCAGTAATAACTGCCAGAATTTCAATTTCTGCTTAAAAATGTAAAAACTATACTAGTTTTGTGGCTAAAGACATTCTGATTACACTCTAATTCTCTTCATTACTTATCATCGTCTCCTTTTAAAAACTAATAAGTTATATTTAATCTCATAGTTCCTTAATGTGTTACATGATTTCTTCTTTTAACTAAATTTCAGGAAACTTGCAATATCAATCGATTAAAGTGGAAACTATTTTGCAATCATAATAAGATTTATTGCTTAAAGATGGTATTCAAAAACTTTCAACAAATAAAATATTTTTAAAAGAAAACAATAGCTTTTGATATGGATGACTCAGATTAACCTTCAATTGAACCAATTATGAGAAAAAGGAAAGCAAAAATTAGGAAGTTGAAAATTGAATATGGTAGACTTTTACTATCTGTAAGGTATATATATATATATATATATATATATCTTAATTATTTCATAGGATAATATTTTATTTTCCAAAGATAACAGACATAAAACAATTTAGAAAAATAGAAAATGTAATATAAATAACATGGGAACCAGCCTTAAGCACAGTATTTACGTTTGCAAAAGTATCTGAATATTGAACTTAAGGATATTCAATCATATACTGTAATTAAATTTCGCACACTTTTGAACTATATCAAAACAGTTGACTGGAACAAAGCCCCATTTCTTTGTATAGAATACTTATTTTCCCTTATGGAACTAAGATTTTAAAATTCTACAGAAGTGGACAGTGTTTTAGGGAATGGCTTTATATTTTTTGCAAATTATTTTTTTTCATGGTAAATACCAACCATACCAAAAAGTTTGGAAAATAGTAAAAAACAAGGAAAATGAAATTTTGTCATGCTGCCATATTCATATTTACAGTATATATTATTGTAAATATATTAATATAAAAGAGCATAATATGTGAGGGAGAAGCTATGATTAATCCAATCTAAATTTCTTTTATAAAGTATTTTATAAAAACAGAGTAGAAACACTCGTTAGGGACAGAAGAATTTTTACCATGAATGTTAAAAGATTATTTATATATATCATGTACATGTGATATCTATTATTTAATACATATACTATTAAATACATATATATATTACATTTTTAGAGAAAGAGAGAGTAAGAGAGCTAGAGAGTAAGAGAGCGAGCGTGAGATTTGTTAACCATTTCTCCATGGAGAATCCTTTAGGGTAGAGGCTTTTTGGCTTATCTACTGAATCTACTGAGGTTGAGATGACAGTATTGCTTGCGGGGTAGGGGGTACTTAGTGGTTAAGGGCACAGGTATTGGAATAAAGAGACTTGAATTTAAGTGTCATTTCATCCAGCTATTAGCTCTGTGAATTTGGGTAAGTTGAGTTGTTTGATCTCCATGAACCATGAATTTCCTTATCTATACAATATTGATAAAAATAGTACGTGGTGGTTGTGAGGCAATTAAATAATGCCGATAAATCACTTCCAATAGTCCTTTGCCAGATTAAACACTCAATAAAAAGTATTATTATCATGATCATTATTTTTATTAATTATACTTAACAGGGATCTGAATACATAAACTTTTTAATGTAATTCTACCCATGGAGCCAGAAATTCTGGATTAATCCTCACCCCAACCACAGCTGTATGACTTTGGGTAGGCTATATAACTCTTTATATTTCTTTACATTAATATGTGTATAAAAACATTTATGGCAAGGGTTCCTGTGAGGATCAAAGAAAAATCAATGTGGTAATATATGTGAAAGCATCCAATACAATGCCTAGAGTAAATGAGACACCTAATAAATGCTTACAAGTAAGCTTATGCAGACATGAGTGAAAGTAAAAGTAAGTAGTAAACAATTTAACAAATATTTATGGAGCACCTTCTATATATGCTAAGGATTTAGCAGCCAAAAAGATAAACTGTGCCCCTACTTTTGTGTAGCTTACATTCTAGTGTGAGGTTGGAAAAATAAACAACAAATTAACAAATAAACAATGATAGTAACATATAAGTGCTACACAAAATTGAAAAATAGAGTACTCAATAGCAAGTGATTAGGTGAATTCTTTAGCTGGGCCAATCAGAGAAGACCTCTTTAAGAAGGAGATTGAGATATTTAATCTGAAGTTCAAATGACATGAAAAAAACCTGGAAAGGATCGGAGGGATGCACATTCTGGACATTTGCTGTGAAAAGATACTGAGGCAGGACTAAACTTGGTATGTTTTAGGTACAAAAGAATCCCCAAAGCTACCCATATCACAAAACCTCTGGATACCATATTTATTAAACTATACTGTATATTTTATTATTCTTCCAGGCACCTTGGAGTTAATACTAGTAAAATATATGTTCTTATCTTCTGGTTACTTAAAAATGTACTTAGGTGAGGAGATGGGACAGTAGTGATTTGCCAACATGTTTTTTCCCCCCCTTTTCTATCTTTCCTTAAATACCTTAAGGAACACATTGTGGGAGGGAATATTTCAGGGAGTACCTGAAACTGGAAGTACCAGTACCATTTAAATTGGGCAAACTCTGCTACAGCAATTCTACAAAAGCTTTAAGAAAATCTTTGAAGTACTGCAATATAATTCTCCTGGAGCCATATTATAGAACACATTTGCAAATGTCTGTGTCTGAAAAATTTAGGAAGAAGGAGAAGAGATCTTTTTTTCTTTGCATCTTTAGATGATGGAAAGTCTGTATCACCCTGATCTCAAAGGCAAAAATACTGCACAACAGGATATTTTAGAGAACTCATAGACTGAAGACTAGTAGGATTCTAAATATTTGACTTTTGCTTTGTGCCATCATCTCACTATTCATTAGCTTCTTTACTTAAATTTCCTGAGTAAAATATAGTTACAGTGCTCAGACATAGAAACTTTTAGATAATAGCCATGCATGAATTTACTCTTCCTTGTCAAATGAAGCGATAATGTCCTGCCAGCCAAACTCAAAAGAAGCATGTGAAATGAACACAAAAGCAAACAGGCCTTATGCTGCCTAAGGGAAAGTCAGCAAGATGGCAGTTTCAATCATTTGGAATAATACTAAAGCAGCCTCAGGCTTTCTCAGGATGAAAATATGTCACTATTATTGCATTATTTCAACAAATCAGAACATAGAGAAAAGAACACTTATGCAATCACATCCCGGAAAGGCACTTTACTAAACATTTAAATGGAAAATAATTATAAAGAAATTTTAGAAAAATTGTCAGTGAACATAAATGATTCAGGGAAAAATGTTTCTCTTTCAATGTGTTTAATAGATTTTTAAAAAAAGCTTACCACTTAGAAACAGTTTAGATTCTCCTTAAGGAATTACTAATGTAAAGACAAATTTTTTTGAAGAAGTAGCAAGTGAAAAGTTTGGGATTCAGGCTGTCAGTAAGAAATGCTCTTTCTCTCCCAATACAATACTGTTACTTTGGAAAGTTTGATCAAAGGGAATATACCTTCACAACATTTATATAGGAAGTTAAAAAATACTTTAAATATTTTGGGAACTTATCTAATCAGTACATTTTAGCATGTGTTTAGTCATGTAGTCATCTTTGGTCAATCATCAAAATATCAAAGGCATATTGGCATGACTCAACCCTAACTTTAATACCGCATGATTATGTTGTGTAAGCTTGTTTTGTGTGAGAGCTGCTGTAGTTTTAGCAGGGAGATTAACAACCGGACCTAAGCTGGCCTCCAAACCTTGCCCTGCTGATGCCTCAAGCTCTTTGAAGTCTGACCATCGTACCTGGCAAAACAACAGTGGGAACTAGGATGATGTCAGATCTAATCAAATTGTTCGCCACAGCATAGCTAACGATGGGGTTCACTAATTGGCCCAATTGCGGATTATACCTTTTGCTACAAATTCAAGACAATAATTTAAATGATTTTTTTATCTCCCTAATTAAGATGCCAAACTGGGTAGAAATAGGATTAGACTGAGCCTCAAAACTGTGCTCCCCTTAAGGTGGCATGTACTTTTGATAGGCTCTCTCTGATATATGAAATATATAGAGTAAAGTAAGTATTAAACCAACTGCTGGAGATTCTGTGAAAACTATATCATAATATAGCTTGTCTATACTACTTGGGAATTAAAGTGTAAATATGTGGATGGTAATATAATAAATTGGTTAAAATGTAGTACACATGTAGAAAATTAAATTTCCATTGTTTTTCACAAATGTTTTCATTCAAATGAATAGATGTCTATGTTCAACTCTGATTTTTTTTTTTGCTAACCAACATAAATCTAGGAATGAAAGCTAATTGAAATTCCAACCAATATTTGCGGAGGCTATCATTCTCAGAAAAGGTATATTAGACCCTGATGTTACAACTTAATAAAGCTCCCATGCCAAACATTTCTTTTCATTATTTTATTTTAGTGACATAATTGTGAATTGATCAGCAAGTTAAACATATAGTAACTCTCTACCTCTAGATCTAGTACACATATAGTTATTTTTCTAATTCCCATTCAAAAATGGGGAAATATGCTGAAAATCAATGTAGGGAAGTACAGAAACCAAAGATAACATTCAAAATGCCAAATTGTCCAACATTGTCATAGTGAATGACATCTTTGTAGTTTGCAAGAGTTTACACTTTTCCAATATGTAAAAATTTCAAATAACTGCTTGAATCATATATGGTTGTATTATTATAAGGCTAATTTCTAAGTAATTTAGACAGATGGGTTATACATTTCTGGTGTCAATGCTTAAGAATGCATCTAGTCAGTAAGTGCACAAAAATAATAGCTACTTAATAAATACTGGTTGATCATTTATTTTATGAGAAAAATGGCTAGTGATTACAGAGGTACTGAGGTCTTATATTCTGAATTAGAGGTCAAAGTACGACAGACAGCCTTGAGTAAACTTGATTTACTTAGATGTTCTCTACTCTTAATATTCATTTAGTATACAAGACCCACAAAAAACACACTATTTAGGACAATTATTATTTTTAGACTAATTAAAGCCTAAGTAAATATTGTTTATCCTTATATTAAAAGCTTTTAGGGAACAGTAGGCTGTCTTTTATATATTTCAGAGTAACCCAGTAACCATACTCAACACTTAAACTTAGAGCCACTGAATCTTAGAGCAGGAACCTTCTTTGTAAGATGCTACAATTAATGTAATGATACTTTACTATCATTTATATAATATATTATAATTTATATTAGATTATTAAAATGGAAAAGACAAAACCTCACGGGGTGCACTCATGTGGGGCTCCCCTACGCGGGGGACACCCCTGCATGGCAGGGCACTCTTTGTGTGCTTCGGCACTGCATATGGGCCAGCTCCACATGGGTCAAGGAGGCCCGGGGTTTGAACTGCTGACCTCCCATGTGGTAGATGGACACCCTAACCACTGGGCTAAGTCCGTTTCCCTCTGCAAAGATTTTATATCCACTAAGTGTATGACCCTGTTTTTAGTTTTGGGATCCATACAAAGATGAAAAAGAAAATTTGTATATTGAATCTATTATTACGTCTTAGTAAAAGTTTTCTGTTATGAAAGATTCAACCACTACATAGAAAACTTAAGTAAGCCAGTATAATGCATAGTCAAGGCTCAATGAATGTTTGTTATGATTGATTGAAGGTTATCTAGTAAGGTCGATAAATTAGTAGTATATTATGGCTAATCAAATTTGATAGACAGTTGCCATATATAGTTCATGGGATTATCAATTTGCAAAGAATAGAAAAGCTATAGCTTTTTACTTGAAACAAAACTGAACCAAACCTAAGCTTTCTATTTATTAAAAATGCATGCTGGGATTTTAGGGTCATTCTATGTTATGAGTTTGTGGACAGGGTAGTTTATAGAGCTTCACAGTTGATAAATAGTAGATATCAGTAAAAATTTATTGTGATTACTGTATGCTTCCATTTGAATCTGGACAAAATCAATATATACTCGGAGAAGGAAGAAATATTCTTCTGCCTTCTCCAAATCATTCAGAGAAATTAGAGACTAGGTTAAAGTTGCTTTCCCTGTTAGAGGCCCTTAGTGGCTCCTATTATGAAAATATTCAGTTTTTATAAATATAAAAGAGCAATGATCTAATAAAGATTATGTACCTAAAAATATAGATAAGGTTGCTTGCCTGCTTGTCTCCCTTGTCTCCAACCATTCCTCCTTTTGAGATGATGTGATTGAGAGTACACTCCTGGCTGTTAGAATAATCATCTTAGTTGACAAAGGTGCCATATGGTGAAAAGATTAATTCTTTCATTTAAAATAGAAATTCAACTTCAAAGAAAATGATGAGGCATATCTTCCTTGTGACATAAAACAACAATAACTAATCCCTCTATAGCTTTTTAGCAATATTATGGAAAAATGGTCATATTCTATCAGAAAAAATAAATAATGATTGAACAATTGGGTTCTATTGCAATGGTGTATTTTGAGAACTAAAGCAAATCAGATGAAGAATCACTATTTCTACACTCTTCTTCTTTTGGCTTTAAGTGGCTTTTGAAGGGAGTATCCCCAGATGAGAAACTTCTAACACTCATGCAGAGATGACCTGCTTGAAGAACTGACTGCCTGATTAACTATTAACTGTTCTCAATAGGATTAGATAATTAAGGACATTGATGACCATTAATTAGGAGGAGGGCACATTAATTTGTCACTGGATAGGGCCCTTGCAATGATTTATAGGTTAGTGCTACTTGCAAATGTGAAGGGAAAGAGAAAAGGAGGGAGAACCATTAAGTTACCTTATCAAGTGGCCAGCTAAAGAGGGCAGAGGGTCAAAAAAGGGCCAAAGTGGTCACTTAAGGGTGAAGTCTCAAACACCAAAGCAGTGCCAAGCCACATTGACCATCATTTGGTGATGAAGTTAAAAATATGTTAATTTATTGGTGGCAATTCTCTCTTTTTATGGTTTCAAGCAGTTAAGACAAGTGGCCTGCTTAAGAGCTTTCATTTGAAAAGAGATTAAACAAAATGGTTTGTCAAGGCTGCTTGGCTGTTTTATGTCTTTGTTAAAAAAAATCGCACAGACCATCCTGATAACTATCACACCATCCAAAAGCCATCTCTCTCTGAGCATTTGCTTTGCTAATAAATACATCAACTCTAATTGCTTAATAGTTCTATGTCCATTTACTCTTTAGCAAGATTAAGTTGAAATAAATCATTTGTACCACTTTCTGTCATTGTTGCTTGTATAAAGGAAAAAGTTCAAATTTTGTAGAAATTTACTTAAAGATGTTCCTGCAAATTATATTTTGTTTAATTCAACGTTGAAAACAAAGTTGATTTCACCAATATTAAAGAAAAATGTTTTTAGAATGTAGATAAGAGTCCTCTTTTTGTAACTACACACAATAGTGGGGAGCATTCATATTCCACACACAAGTAAGCACAGCTTTAGAAAGCATTGTAAAAATATATGTGTCATACTTACCATGTAAATTTGGAGCTCACTTTATCAGACATTTCAAAGAATATCATTTTTGCTATATTCTAATGGTGTACCATTACAATAAAAGACAAAAAAGTAGGACAGTCTCAAAAAAAGTCATTATTTTTTTTCTAAAAGAACTTAAAAATGTTTAGCATGAAATTGGTTTCAAGAATTTCATTAAGGTTAAAAAAAAAAGAGATACTATTTATCTCATGAGTATGATCTAAAACATAAAAATTCTCTTACCTCAATGGTGAACAGCTTCCTTTTTAATTTAAAAGCCAAATCTTTCACATCTGATGCATCACAAATCAAGTTATGAAGCCGTGGAATCTGCCGTATATGAATCAAACCTTGTGGAAAGGAAAGCAACGGTAAAATAAAATTTAAAACACTGTCATCAGATGCATAAATTAAGGAGTCTTACAGCAGAATTCTGTAAATTTACATATAAGCATTCTCCGTTTTTTAAAAACTGAAGCTTACTACCAGGAGCAATGAAGCAAATGGTGTGATTATACTCAAGTAATCAAGCAGAATAAGAAAACAGAAATCCTTGTGTGAGGAAAACTAATTGCACTTTGGTAAAGAAGTACAGATGTAACGAGGGATCTTAATACTTGTCAAAACTACAGCCGATTTGTGTGCGATATTCTCTTGTATTTACAGTAAGCAAATATGGCTATCACCTTGCATGCTGCCCATGGCACCACTGAGTGATCTTTATTTTATTAAATGCACCAGTAAGCAGCCAGCAAAACAAGGCTTATGGGTTACTGATAACCAGTGAAGCACTAATGAAAAGTATTTCATTTTGTACCTTATTAATGACTTGAACAAACCACTGAAGAAAAAACTATGCTTCAGAGCTGGCTCTAGTATCAAACATTAACCCATATACCAATCTAAGACACTCATTTCTGCGGTATGTTAGAAATTTATGTAGCTGTTATGAGCTTTGTAACGGTGCTAGGAAAATCATGAGCTTTGGCCTCTTGTCAGTAGAAACAATTGATAATTTTTTCTGACAAGGGCACAGGATGGCTTTTGTGCAGTCTAATGTAGTTTCTGACTAACCTAGGGGTCATTCACCACAGATGAAGACATGGAAGATTCTTCAGTGTTTCTCTCTGCCTGACTTAGCCCATATTTAAAAATCACTATTCCAAGGATACCGATCCCTAAACATGAGTGAAAATGCAAATTCCAGATTTGAACAAATTAGATACATCCAATTTTCAGAACTGCTTCTTTAGTACAAGATTTGGTGTGTGTTTGAATGTTAAGTAATGACGTTTTAGTTTTGCCTTAAAAAGATTAAACTTTTATGTGCTTAACTTTAGAAATGGCCCCTTCAAAAATAATTCACTAAAATATATGACAATTTTTTTACCTTAAAAAATGTAAAAGGTATTATGTAAGAAGACAGTTTTTTAGCTACACATTAAAAATATCTCATACAGAGCTATTAGTAAAATATATTTATTTGAAATAAGCACACCATACTTTTTCTGCATTCTTATTTTAACCTTATATACTTGTTTTGCTAACTATTAAATCAGGAAGCCTTACAGAATTAATGAATGATTTCCTCAGATCCTTTTTATTAACAAGAACTTTACTTGTCATCAGAACCACTTATCAACCTGTGGTGAATAATTTATCAATTCAGAGATCTCAGCACAGACAACCAAAGCCTTTTAACTCTTGAAATGTTTAAAGTAACTTTTTTTAGAATGTAAGATACCATTTTCCTAAATTTATATGCTTATAATACTTAGAAATGATACTCAATATATACATTTAAGGAAACATTTAGCTCGAATTATTTTAAAAGAAAATGGAAATAATAATAAATTAAATAGTCTAATCTTATTAGACCCCTTCCTATTGTAATAAAAATGATATATTAAATGAGTTATAGTGTTAACGTTGGCATATATAACATACACACTTATGCAAAAGCATTCATGAGGCAAATTACTTTCACAAAACCTCTGTTCATAGCTTCTAATATTTAGCCTTTTAAAAATAGTTGATTGTTATTGTGCTGATTTTTTATATTTTTAAAGGATGTATGTTGCCTTTTCAAAGCACTGGCTGAATATATCATAGAAAGTATCTCAAATCTTTAATGTATTTTTTTGTAGACTCTATCATGTAAACAAGTAAAAAATTGCCACTTACACATTCTTGTAGCAGAATTCAAATAAGCTGTTTAGTGTTTAGATTAGAGGTTTCCAAGGAAGTATAGCAGCTCCAAAATAATAATAGCAAAGATTTATGTATAGTAGGAATATCACTCTAGACATGGTAAAAATCTATTATTTACTACATTTTTTATTGTTTAGACTTAACATAAACATAATTACTAATCCTTTCCTATTCAAACAGTTCTATGTAAGACTATTAAAAAAGTCAAATTTAATTAAATGACTAAAATTTTATTAAAAGCTTCAAAAAATAAGTAAAAAAAAAAATCTCATAAATTGACCTGTATTTATAGCAGGGTGCAATATTTTAAAATTTGTTTGTAATGCAAGTTAATGACAAAATGAATAAGCAAAAAGTTTTCTCTATATGTAGGGATTTAAAAATATGATGCAGTATACCTTTTATATTTCTAAACAAGTAAGCTTTGTAAAGTATAAACTGCTATACAAAGCTATTATTATTAGAAATAACATGATTTATTTATTTCAAACATGGCTAATAAATACTACTGGTTTTATGGTAACTTTAGACCACTGGGCTAACAAAATGTATATCTAACTAAGCTATGCCTTAGTACTAGGACTTGGCACCTTTCAAGCAGTTACCATATTTCCTCTGTAGTATTAATGACACTTATATGATAAGACTGGCCAAGAATGAAAAACATTTAAAAGATATAAAATAAAACTCATGCTACTGACAGCAGATAGTCCTATTGGATAGGATGCTTCTAGGCACCTTAGAAGCAGCCAGGGCATGCTCTTTTCACTATAAATGTAATGCTTACCATGATAATCCTTATATAATGGGTTGGTTTCTCTCTCAGAACCAATAAATGATTCCAGCCCAACTATTACATCTGACAAGTTTGTAACACGAGCAATAATTGCTTTATTCTGCAAAACATGGAAACAAAACATTTATGTTACGTTTAAAAATATAACATCTATACAGTTCCATTATACTCTCTCACTGACAAATTGTAGTGGTGATGGACTATGAACCCAGAGAAATAACTTAAAAGTTAAAGTTACCACAGGTCAAAAACTGAATGAAAATATACTCTTACCCATGTAGGTATAGTATTCTAATTCAAAGAGCTGAGTAAATGAAAATTTGAACCTATGTCAGTATGCTATTTTAATGAGAAGAGCTAGTTTTGGTACAAAACATAAATTGATTCTTTTTCTTTTGTCTTAAGGGGCAAGGCTATCCTTATTCTCATGCACTATTATTCTTTAAATTGCTTCACCTATTGTCCACTGGAGAATATGATAGATAGCTGGATTCAGAAGCAGCAGAGAATACAGTATAAAGTATGAGGCAAGGGTCCCACTGCCGCCTGTCAGCTGGGATCAGGTCCCAGCCCTATAACAGCTGAGGTCTTTTAAGTCATTTTAGAAACATTGAAGGGTCTAGCTAAAAGGATGCTGTATGGCTAGCTCTAGAGTCTTCTATTCTCTTTCCAGATGCTGCCATTTGGCTCTGGGATAACAAAGGCAAAGAAAGAAAGAAAGGATGGTAGATGACTAGCACTAGACCAGCCTACTCTATACTTCCCAAGACAACCTGAGATGTACTGAAATATTGGTAGGCAATACATTTGCAAAAATACCACATTTGGTAAACTTGAAAATATACCTTAACATATTTCTAAATATTTTATGCCTTGTTATTAAGTAGCAAAGGTTCTAAAATTCCCAGAATTCCATGGCTATAAAAATATAACCATCAAATAAATTCTCTGCAGTCTCTAAAGAATTATTTTATTTATTATTCTTTTTAGCCCCTGACAAATTGGTAGGTCAGAAAACTATTACATGCTAGAACACCTTAGAAAAATGTTTCTCTTAAGACTTAAATACTTTGAAAAAATTGTTTGTAAAATTTTATATTTTTGAAACTCCCATTTTATGCATTTGTGATGTCCACCAGTATAAAACTAATTTTTAAAAAAGGATGTGAAATATAAAACAACGAAAAAATTTATCACTCTGAAGCTATGCCCCCTGTTAAAGAAAAGTCTAAGTATAATCAAAGATGTTCATTTTCTGAAAATGTAACTGACTTTGGAGCTTACTGGTATTACTCTATATCTTAAATCCTCTTCTAAAGATTGAGTAAGAATGAAAAACAAAAGGGGCTGGTCAATTTTACCTGACTCTAATCTGTCAGCAAATATTATGCTGAAATGATGATAACTCACACATAGGGCAGCATCTGAAACTCCTTCATAAGTAGTGATGTGTGTTACATAATGTTTCAGTCTTTGAATCAGGTGCTCTTAAAAACAATTAATAAAAAGAATTATCCTTAACTGTGTTTAATACGATTAATCACATGGACACCAAGTATAGAAACATAAGCATAATTTAGAAATGCCGCTTGTTTCCTAAGGCAATATTTCATTTAATGATGAGAAAATAATCCAGATTGAATCCATACTTTCAGTTCTGTGCCACAGAGAACAGTCCTACTCCAGGAATACAGAGGCTACAAACATGTTCTTCTCAATATTTCTTTAGCCAAAGACATTATATCAAACTCATCCAGGTTGGGTTTCAGCCAGTTATTCTTCACCCAAACAAAAATGTCTGCCAGACATTCCAACAGCTGGGAGACAGTTCACAATGAGTCAACTTGAAAATGATTCATTGTGCTGAGTACTGAACAATGTTGGGATGGGGGTGGGGTGTGGCTGGGTTGGTAGTAGAGGGTGAGAACAAGTGGGAGATGAAGAATAACCATGTGGTTCCCTATTAAGTAGACACTTGGATAACAATCAGCAGGCTCTTATATCATTTTTAGGATAAGCTCAACTGGGAAGAATACTCCTATCTTGGACCTTCAGATGAACAAGTACTTATAAAGGGTACTGACATTATTTTTTAATCAAAACAGTTTCAGATTTCCTTTTATGTATAAATAGAAGATTGAGCCTGTGTATCTAAATATTTGAATCTAAAATGATAGTCAATTTTTATTAGAACTCAATTATTTAGGACTTCAGTGATTTAAATTAGAGCTTTTTCAATTACATGCATTACAGAAATTGCAAGACTTAAAGGTATGATTAGTCTTCCATTCTAGTGGTATATAAGCAGAATACTGTGTATTTACATGGTCAACCTGACATTTATTTCAAAAGGATTCTCCTCATAAACCAGCCTGTAACATTTATTAAATCATTGGTTCTTTTAAATTAGTTTGTGGGAAATTTAAAAAAAATCAAATATCCACTTGGAAGAGGAAAACTAATGAATTCCAAAATAAAATAGGTGTATGCAGCTTGTATTTCAAGGTTTCTGGGAAACTCATTCATATATTTCATTTTTTATATTTCTGAGTTCCATAGGTTTATAGCACAGTTATTAACTATAAAATAAATTCTAAATTCTATTTTAAAAAGTTACAGTTAAGTATTAGAACAAGAATGAATTTTTAATTGTATTATTATTATAAAATAAGTTACGGTTAACAGTGACTGTTACTGTTTTCTGCACAGCAATTTTGTCAAATTGTTTTATGTGGTGTGGTAAAAAAGGTTAATTGTGAAAGCTGTACATGTATTTGTATACATATCTTCACATATATCTGAAGAATAAGTATAGAATAAAAAACAGTGGAAATTATATAAGAATAATCTAAGTTTCTGACTTAGCTAATGATTATTTCTATTATAAATTCATTCAGTTTTCTGGTTCTTTGTAGGAGCATTAAAGATACTTGCGCGTACAAATGTTCATATTTTTTAAAAGTATTACACAATCACTTCTGAACCTCCAAGATTCATAAGGACCACGGTCTACTGATCTAATATCTTAAAACCACTCTTGTCAAGTCATAATAATACTACTTTTAAATCATAATAATAATACTAAGTGGTCTTTTAGATAAAGGTGGGTGAATTGACTTAAAAGAATCTAAAATTAACAGCTTAAAAATACCTTGAAAGCATAATAATCACAAGTCACTTTAGGAGGAATACACTACGGACAATAAATTGTCATAATATAACCCTCAGTGTTCAGAAAGCTTTAGCATAATGATCTGAGCAGAGACACTGAAACTGGAACTTCCACATTCTCATACTTACTGATGCTAAGTGTTTTTATGCTATTAGCCAAGAAGCAAAACCTTTTTGGTCTTCAGTGTATATAATTGGAAATATAGCAATAAAGGTATTTGTGCATCAAATACTTAGACATAAGTTTTGAACATAATTTATTTGTAAATTAGAATTTGTTACTTTATGTTTTCCAATAAGGAACATATTGAGTAAGGGCATTCAGGATTCATCAATATAAATAGATTAATGGTTATAGTGCATGTAGCATAATGACTTATCACCCACGTATGTTCAATGATACTGCCACCCCTCCTCCTTGTCCATCTGGATGTGAAAATCTAGGATGGCTCAAAAAATCTTTCTTATACTAGACAAATCTCCCTTTGCTCCTGGGTGAAAGTTGTCAGCTCTGGAGAGTAGCCAAGACACGACTAGGAGGGAAGCCAGAAGAGAAGAGAGCCAGTGTCTAGGAGTTTTAAGAGTTTGCTGGCAGTCTCAAATAGCATTAAGTTAAACAAAAGGCTCCTAAAATTTTCTGTGCTGCATAATTTCTTAGTTACGTAGATTTAAATTATATCAAATGTTGCTGTAAATAAATAGTGCAAATCAGATTGTCCAATTTTTTTACCTTCCTATTCCAGTTTTAATCTTCAGAGCTTTTGTTTTGAATGTTCCTTGTTCGGTTTCATAGAATGTTTCCTCTGCTTTTATGGAATGGTAACACTCTTTTATTCCAAAGCCATTAAATGGATTTAAAATAAAGATTAATTTAATGTTTTTTTTCTCTTCAAAGCATATAAAACCAAAACTATATACTTGGACAGATAAGAATTAAGCTACTCCCTTAAAAAGTTCAAACTATTTTCTAAAAATACAGAAAATAGTTTAGATACCTACCTAGAGACACTAAGCAACAAACAGAATACCACAAGTCTTATACCTTTCCTTACTTTCCTGGATCTAATTATCTCAATAATATATAAAAATATTTTGTATCAATACAAATTATATTTTCAGGAAAGATTTTAACATGAGAATCAAGCAATAATTAACCAATATCTTAATCAACAAGACATTCAAAAGGAATAAACCAATTGACATAAAGCATTTATGCAATGCCTCACGAATAAACAATTTCTTGGGTAAATCACTTTACAGTATTTAAGAAAGACAGAAATCACATAATATAAAAGGAAGAGCTCCCATTTGAGTATGGCAGAAACATCACATTTGGGACCACAAAAGCACTACAATTTAACTATTAAGCTAATGTTGAAAAGTTAAATATTTAGATTCCTTTAAGTATGACCCCATGCATGAAACAATATGGGGGCTAGGGCATCACCAGAAGAAAAACAAGTGTGGTAAGCGCAATAGCTCAATTTATAATGACATTGTCTGGAAAATGATATACATGCATATACAAATATAGTAGGACTTATAAGCAGCTATGACATTTCTTTGTCACATACTTGTATCAAAGGATAAATTATCTAGGGGTATTTAATGAGGTATTTGTTTCCAAGTTTTTAAGTTTTCCATTTTATAGTAATCAAGGCTGTGAAATAATAAAATTATTTATACTGAGATTGCAATATTTTTACAAACCTTCCCCCCATCTTCCCCAGAGTTGTTCCTTACATCTGTGAATTAAAATTTTAATTGATTAAAGAATATATCTGATAGTGGGAAAAAGAATTATGTACATAATTGAGATTAAGAAAGAACAGAATTTTATCATATAAAATTAACTAATGCATATTTGTAATAAATGAATGAAAGTATCTTTAGCTAAATCTTTCCAGATTTAGCACAACTTCATTCAAAGTCACAGACATTTTTAGAATACAGAGGAACTTCTGTAAATTAAAAAAACCTCTACATACATATACTCTTGATAACATATATTAATATTCATATAGGGAAATCTAAAGCAAATAGATATTCTGGTTCTTTTTCTAAAGCTTAAGACATATCACAGAGAAGGCTAATAGGACATATACTTAATTTCAAGAGCAAGATAAGTTGTTCAGTACACTTCCAAATTTGACCAAGAATAAGCAATGGAGCCACATCTTTCTTTGTGTTTTCTATCTAATTGAACACTCCATATTCTAAATTTTGGTATGAAAATGCCGGCTCTTTATACTTGAGGCTTATATATTTTTAGAACTTATTTTCAGAAATAGTATCTATATTTACAATGGCCTCAAATACTATATACATTGTAGAAATCTACAATTTTTTAGATCAGTTTTATTTTTCAGATGCTATTTTATACAACATTAAAAAAATCTTACATGTTTTGAAAACTCTTACAAACGGGGTGAGGAAACACTGTAATGAATAGACTGGACAGGAAAATGAAATAATATTCAAATTAATTTCAGGCATTTTTCATGAAATATATATCATTAAATGTCCACCCAGAAATTTCTTTGTACTTTTTTTTTACCAAAGTGTTTTATGCCTACCTTCTTAAATAAAAAATTTGTTGCTTATTACTTTATACTTGAAACCTTAAAAATGCAATTCACAGATGTCCAAAAAGCTCACACACCCTGCTTCAAAAAAAATTGCTTATATCCAAATATCAAACAGAGCATCCAGCTGATGTTTGTGATGCAGTGGCAGGTTAAAGATACTAAAGTTTAAAATCAGCTTAGAATAATCCCATATTGAGTATAAAATTATAGCCTGTCATCAGGAACAGGCTGACAGAGCCAGGTCCAGATGGGAGACTGGCTGGGAAAAAAGCTGAGGCAGGTGGGAAAATGATGGAAACCTGACGGAACACAGGACTACTCCCTCTGCTGGCAAGGTTCTCACCTGCTTGAATTTTTAAATAATGACTAGCATTTCTTTAATTATTTAAGATATAACCAATAAATTATGTAAGGTGTTCCTTTTTCAGTCTGCTGTTCTGTGCTTACAAATTTTCAAACTCATGGTACCTTATTTTTCACTAGATTAATTTGTCAGAACTATAAGGATCCAATGTTTCACCAGGAGGTCCAATTATTTATCTTGTAATCTAAATGCATCATAAGTATAAGCAAATGTAGCATCACTTTTATAATATACAATTTTAAAGATTAAGAATGTCTGAATTATGTTTGATGATATAGAGAACATTTTTGAAGGAAAAAAAATAACTCAGAATCTCTTCCTCAGGCTCTGCATAATGCCTGTAATGAAATAATATAGAAATGAACCATATAAATCAACTATACAGGGTACAAGGAAACAGCATGTCACAGCAAAACAGCATAGATGTACAGCGCCAAACCTATCTGATAATCTAATGATCTGAGTTTACAGATATTATGTATGAATATGTAAGGAATTAAGAATTAATGTTTATACAAAAAAATTTGCTAAATTTTACAGAAAAATTATTCAATATTTGATTTTCAATGTAAGTTAATAGCTGTAGCAAAAACATTTAGTAAAAATCTGTTCTAAGATTTTGGCCCACAACCAGAAGCTCCCAGAACAGGAGGGATCAGCTTCTTCACCCACTGTTCTCATCTGAATCCTGGCTTAAAAACTATTCCAGCTCCCAGCTTTCCAGAAGGCTCCATCCCAGGAATCCTTGCCTGCCATTTGGTTTGCTGATTTTAATCTCTCAGGACTTTCTTACAGTGGCTTCACTATGCTGAACTGGCACTTGCTTCTAGAAGTGAGTTATTATTAAACCTGTAGGTCAATTGTGGCACTAACAACTCTCTGGAAGCTTTCAGCCACAGTGTACAATTTGCTAGTCTAATTAAATATTAATTCTAAGTGTTACATTTTGTGGCTAAGAGCTTTTATTTTCCATCATCAGTCTGGAAGAGAAAGAGGTTACAAGGCTAATTTAATCTCTCCCGCCTGTCCTCCCCGACATTAAAGATTAACTACATAGGGTGCAAAAACATTATTAAGGACACAGGAACTTTTCACATAGTAGTGATAATATAATTAATAGCAAAAGGGTAAAGCATGAAGTTAGGACATAACATCTAAACCGATAACTTAAAGAGCTGTAAATTATAATCAGTTACAGTTTGTTTCAACATTAAGAAATAATTATCATTTTTTTTGAAGAAAGTGATCTTCTTTAAGGAAAAGTATGTATCCAAGTATATAAATAGAAAATTTACATTTTCTCACAGGTATTTTTTGGATAGTCTGTAACACCAAAATAAATTAATAATTTTATTTGTACTATAAATGCAAAACAAAAACATTTTTTTCTGTATTTTCTGTAGTGTTCTGTATACAAGAGATGTAGAAGAGGAAAGTCTCTATTTTTAATAATGTAAAAATCCTTCCCTCATATTTCTTCTACCATGTTCAAGTGGGATTGAATACACATGTCCCTTCCCCCAGAACACTTGTGTCCATGCCTGGACACTGGGTATTACAAAGACTATGCAGTCCATCAGCCAAAGATTCCATATGCCCAAACAGATGACTCAATCTCCATACTATGGTGAGACATTTCACTATTTATATTTTGGTCCTAAATTGTACCTTACCTAACCACCATCACCAGTATAGGAACCACAGTATGAATCACAATATGAGTTATAATATCATAAATTTATTGAGAAATCAAAAAAGCATTTAAAGCTAAAATTATTGTTCTTTTTATGATTTACCAAATATATTTTGGTTAAATTAAGTGCAACACAGTGTTTCTAAATGGTAATTTTCTTTCTCTTAGTGATGTATATGAACCTTATTATTAGCAGATTAGACTCCATCCTATTCTTTTTTAAAAATTCATTTGTCTTTTTATTGGCACTGTTATTGTACTATTAAGAAGTTCGGTATTTAAAAAATTATTTCTGATATATATATATATATTATTCTGTACATCCTTATTCCTTTCATCATTTGTAATTCTTATATATATATATTTTAAATGTATTTTTTTAAAAGATACTTAGATTACATAAAATGTTACACCAAAAAAATATAAGGGATTCCCATATGCCGCACTTCCCACATACGTATATTTATACTAAGACAAAATGCTTTATGTAGACAGAAACTTCTGGATAATTCGGAGATTATTTTTATAATATGTTTCAGTCATCCTTAAATAAGAAAATAAATAAAACAAAAAAATATAATGCATAAAAGCTAAGATTTGGTTTTCAACATTAATTAGATTTTAGCATGTACAGATTGAAACCAAAGAAAATTCTGGAGCTATAAGAATTAACAAACCCTAAGCCTACAGTAGAAGAGTTGAAAAACATTTCTATTATTTGTTATTTTTAAGAAAAATAGATTCTTTTTACAACTTATCAAAATTCTATACAATTATCACATTTTCAAAGATTGGAATTTGACAAATATTTTGTAATATGGATTTAATATGATTAAGTACATTGTAAAAAATTGCTTTTTTAAAAAATGTTTAAAGATGTCAATATCTTACAATTTGTTTCAGAGTAGTTGAGAAGATCTAGAAAAATTAAAGGCAGATCCTGAGTTGAGAATATCTTGATTAAGGATTTCATGAAAAATTTACACCTAGAATATCTGGCTTTATCCTTTAGTAATTGATAGATTGATAGTTAAAATAAAGACATTAACTCTGTCATTTTCTTTTTTTTTTTTGGAGGCACTGGGAATTGAACCCGGGACCTCCCACGTGGCATGTGGGAACCGCTTGAGCTACATTTGCTCTCCAACTCTGTAATTTTCATCCTTAAATATTCTCTTTAATTAAGTGCATTAAAAAATCATTTAAAATAGATAAAGTTATATGATAGAAATTATGTTTGCCTTTAAAAATGCTCATATCAATATTGGCATGAAAATATTTCCCCAAATTTTATAGTTATAAACCCACAAAAGTCTGTTGTTTCTTCACCATACAATGATTAGTTCTTGTTTTAAGAATAAAAGATTTCATGCTGAGAGAAATTCACTAGGCCACTGGAGTCCACATTTCATAATCACATATTAGTGGTTAGTTCTAAAGCAGTTTAGCTGCTAAAACACTCAGCATGAACATAAACATTTATGGAGGTGAAAAGGTTTCTGAATTTCTCTACATGGAAACATACTGTATCATTCACTTCTGTGGGTTCAAAGATCTAATACATTAATATTGTAGAAGAGTAATTTTAAATATATTAATTAACAGTAAATATAACCTCATTAGATTTTCAAGAGACATGTTGTAACAGGCCCTTTCTTTCTGCTTCTCATCAGAAAATTAATTTCCCTTGGTATAAGTTAACTAATCTTAGTTATAGTTTTCTTCAATGAGATAGCTGGGAGAAAATTCTACAGATCGAATCTTTGTAAATTAGTGGTTGTATGATAAAAACATACCATTAATTGACCAAGTGCCAATGATAACAAATACAAATATGTATAGGCTGGTTTCAAATCTGTAATCTGTTCTGAATAAAAGGAAGCTTAGTTAGAGTTTACCAAATAATGTTCTCTAAGCAAATAAATTAAATGCTGGCAATACTCAGAATTATTCTAGAACAAGAAAAATATATTTACATCATCAATAATGTCAAAGAAATTATAGTTGAGAAATTTATTATGTTGTTGTTCATATTTTAAAACTCCTTAAAAATGTAGGTTATGATAGCTTGAATAAAGATCAGCAACAACGTAGAGTAAATTCTCTTTCTAAAAGGAAAGTCATGGACAACGGTAGACAAAAATAAACTTCGTATTTTAGTTTCAACTCCTAAGTACGTCAATATTTCCTGACAATTTCAGGTAAAAGTGCATTTAACCAATAAAAAATACAAATCATGTACAACCTGTCACAGATTGTGTAAATAAAATGCATAAGCTAGGGGAAATTTATTTTTCTTTCACCTCACAAGTGAAATCATAAGAAGGTAAGAAGCTAAGTCTTATTTCCAAAAAGAATAGATGTTACTGGTCACCATTTTTCTCAAGCACACAATTCTCACCGAGAATTGGAAATAAAAATTATTTAAAAGGTACAAAACATTTGCTTAATTTGGAGGTGTATGACAAATTCCACTAATGGTAAGCTAGTTCCCATTTATAGACCAGAAAACATTACAGTTTCATATCTTGCTAGTGTAGAAATCAAACAGTATAGTTATTGCAACTGCCTCAAAGTTATCACCTTGCAAAAAAAAAACTAATGTAAAAACTTTAGAATGGTGCAAAAAACAGGTTTCTAACAGCAAATAGGAAAAAACAGCAGAATATTCAATGCAGATGAAATATAACAACTTTTAATATGGAAATTTATACTTAATTTCTTAAAAGTTGAAATAATATTTTTATCCTTAAAAATAACAAGTAGGAAGACTTTTAAAAAGTAGGGTTTCAATTATTTTTTCTTAGCTGTAACCTTTCCTCTTTTTTTTTTCAGTCGATGATAATCTTTACAACAGTTCTGAACAGTTGAGTTGTGGGAATGTGAGCAGCTGCTGTTATTATAACTAAAGGTCTGTCTACTGCTTGAGTCTGAGAGACCACATGTTCGGCTGTCCTCTCATCTTGCCATCCTCACCAATTAACTATTAACATGGAGGGCTGTACACATGCTCTTGGGGGCTCTTTAACAGGCTTCTTGGCGTGTGGAACAACTACACAGCAGGGATCTGGGAACTGAGTAATGCTGGAATATAGGGGAGCCCTCCATAGTTTTGCTCCTCCTAATGACACTGTACTCCATAGTTCAGCATGTAATAAAGTCTGTATTTAACTTAGCCATTTTCACATACAGTTTTTAATGTAACGTCATTGGCAGACACTAACATTTTATTCTACTAAAAGAAAATAAGAGCAATACTACTTCACAGGAGAATAAAATTTAAAACTATATAGATATTAAGACATTCATAACATTTGATAAATAATTCTAGTATTTAACAGATATTTACAATTTATTTTTACACTTTTGTTTCAAATGTGCTTGTCATTTTTCCTGTGCTGTTATGAAAATAATCTTTAACTCAAAAAAATTTTAAGTTCAAAGCTGTGAAGATGAACACAAAGTATTTCAAATGCAAATTTAAAAATAATTTTTTCACATCAAATGTATTATACAGTAAATTGAGATCAGCTTTAAATCTATATCATTATTTTCTCTATTTTAACTTTTTTCTCCTTTTGCAATTTCCTTAACTATGTGTTCCTTCCCTACAGTGAAATTAAACATGGGAAGCATGCCAAAAATACAATAAAGGGTAACTAATCATTACTGTACAAGTCTGACAGAATGCTAATAACTAAAATAAGAACATTGATTGGTTGTTCTACCAATTCAAGGAATATAGACAGTTTATATACATTTAATCTAGTGTTACTTTACTTTACATCACATACTTAAATAAAGATATCACAGTTGTATTATCTGTGGATATTTAACCATGTAACAAAATTCCCAAGGATATTAAACTTAAAATTTCTATTTCCTGCCACTAAACCATGTTCCTATCAATTCCTTAAACTCAAGTGCCCGATTACCTATTTATACCAATTTTCGTCTCCATCTATACTATCCTTTATATTGTTGAAAAAGCTCCATGAGGATAGGGATCTTGTTTGTCTTGTTTACTACTGTATCCTCATAGGTGCCTAGAACAGTGCCTGCAATAAATATTTATTGAAAGAAAAAATTGACTAAACCACCCTTAGTCATTCAACCACCATGTAAACCATGACTTACAGAGTCCAGGGATGGCACTGGTCATTTGAGCAGTTAATATATGATATTATAAGAATCTTATTAAAACATGATGATGTTACTAAGATTCGGTGGCCACCAGACTTGACTTTGTATCTTGGTCTTTGTCAGGCTTTCTCTGTGAGAAATCCTTTCAGTGTCTTTCATAAAAAAGGTAGAAAGCTGAAGATTCCGATTGTTTTGATAGATAAGTACGTCTTACTTTTTTTGGTAGCCTGATCTTCATTCAAATTCTCCAGTTCAGAGGTCTGTTTAAGTAACAAGAGTAAAGATACTACTTCTAACATTTATTAAGTGCATACTCTGTGCCAGCACTGTGTAAGCACATATTATTGCTAATCCTCTGAAAGATCCTATAAATTAGGTATTATTTGCCCTATTTTTACAGATGAAGAAGCTTGAGGCTGAGATGGTTACAACTTGACCAAGCCCATATAACTAATCAGGTCTATATGTCCGTAAAGCCCAGGCTCTTTCTACCATTTAATACTAATTTGTGTATGATCTGTTTTTTAATTTCTACCCTTAGTACTTCCCATGGAATAAGCAGCATAGCATGATGATTAAGAGTATGGTAACTGAAGTACTACTTACATTGAAATCCTACTACTCACTAACTGTGTGACCTTGGGCAAATCGCTTAACATCTAGGTGCCTTGTTTCCTTACTTGTAAAACTGTGATATTGACAGCACTAACTGTATAGGATTGTTATAATTAACTGAGTTGATATTTGAAAAATACTTAGGACAGCATCTGGCTTATTTTAATTACTATGTAAGGTTTCATTAAATAAATTCTCAGTACCCTGGTTCTGGGTATTCAAATGTATTTGCTTAACTTTCTAAGCATAGTGCTTCTAGTTCTTGTTCTTCCTTAGTCTAAAGATTGTGATTTTCCTTGCCAGTCTTTAAGAGTTATTAAAGAGTTTTATCCCCTTTTTATATCACGACTGTTTAAGCAAACCATTTTTTCTTTTTACATTTTTTCTAAAGATTTTGATGTAAAAATATATGTTCAGATATCCTGTTCAAAGAGCAAGGGAATAATACTTTTTTAAGCTCTGCAAAATTGCTTAGGGCAGAGAGTATGGAAAAGGTGAAAATTTTAGGTGTTTGGTGAGTTTTAAAAAAAAAAGACTACTGTGAGGAACATATCTTTTTTGTTTTTTTTTTAAAGATTTATTTATTTCTCTCCCCTTCTCCCCCTCGCCCCAGTTGTCTGTTCTCTGTGTCTATTTGCTCCATGTTCTTTGTCTGCTTCTATTGTTGTCAGTGGCATGGGAATCTGTGTTTCTTTTTGTTACGCCATCTTGTTGTGTCAGCTCTTCATGTGTGCGGCGCTATTCCTGGGTAGGATGCACTTTCTTTCACGCTGGGCGGCTCTCCTTACGGGGCGCACTCCTTGTGCGTGGGGCTCCCCTACGCAGGGGACACCCCTGTGTGGCAGGGCACTCCTTGCGCGCATCAGCACTGCACATGGGCCAGCTCCACACGGGTCAAGGAGGCCCGGGGTTTGAACCGTGGACCTCCTGTGTGGTAGACGGACACCTTAACCATTGGGCCAGGTCAGCTTTCCAACATATCTTAATTCTTAGTCACACTGTGTAACTTCATTTTCACCACCAAGTCTGACCCTTATTTTCCTATTTCCATTTCAAATAGTCTCTACTGGTATGCCAGTAAGTATAAACTTAAACTATGTCTCTCCCAGCTACACAAGGATAAATGTATCTTAAAAAAGTATACCGAAATTCAAATATTGCTTAATGTTCAGACATCCAATTTACCTTATCATCTCAAATATTATTTAACCAGTAGACTGACTAGGTCATCAGAAAGGATCACTGCTCTTCATTTCTACAAAGGCTAGAGGAATCACTGTCACACAGATATTCACAATGGGTTTGGAATCTGTTCTCTAAATAATAAAGATGATGGTCACTACAATGGCTTTTAAGTGTTTTATTTTTTTACATAAGGTCCCTTTGGACTAAATTAAAAGATCCATCCATCCATCCATCCATCCATCCATCCATCCATCCATCTATCTATCTATCTATCTATCTATCTATCTATCTATCTATCTATCTATCTATCTATATTCCATAATTGTTTTCATTTGCTTTTCAATTATACATGAGGAAATGTGTTCCCAACTTTTTTTATTCTCCCTTATGTGGAATAGAAATTTTGCTTCATCTTTCATGGGTACTAATTTGTCAAAGATTTTACAATGATAATTTTCTCTTTAAAAATGTTTAATAATAGTCTAGAACATTTTTTAAAAAAAGATTTTTTATTTCTTTCTCTCCCCCTCCCCCCCCCCAATGTCTGTTCTTTGTGTCCATTCTTGTTTTTGTCCACTTCTGTCGTCAGTGGCACGGGAATCTGTGTCTCTTTTTGTTGTGTCATCTTGCTGCGTGCGTGGCGCCATTCCTGGGCAAGCTGCACTTTCTCTCGCGCTGGGCGGCTCTCTTTACGGGGCACACTCTTTGCGCGTGGAGTTCCCCTACGCGGTGGGGGGGGGCACCCTGTCGTGGCACAGCAGTCCTTGAGCGCACCAGCACTGCGCATGGGTCAGTTCCACACGGGTCAAGGAGGCCCGGGGTTTGGACCTCCCATGTGGTAGACGGATGCCCTAACCATTGGGCCAAGTCTGCCTCCTAGAACATTTTTTGTAAATGGAAAGTTAGTATCATCAAATGTATATTGTCAAGCACACACACACACACACACACACACATGCACACACACACAACACATGCAAGGATATAGACTGACAGAGGGGGAAAAGTTCAAGTTTTAGAGTTAAGGCCATCTAAGTTTGAATGCCAGTTTTAAATGCATCATTTATACGTGACTTAAAGAATTATTTAACTTCAGTTTAATCTTCTGTGCACATAGCATCACACCAATCTTGCAGGGTTTTTCTGATGACTAGAAAAGCTTTTTAACCTAATACTGAAGATGATGGGTTTGGAGTGAGGAAAAAACCTGTTAGAGCACTTGCCTTGCTTGTCACATATTAACTACGTGATCTTTGGAGAATGGACCTAAAAACTACCTATTTCATTGGGTTGTGGTGAAGAGTCAATCAGATAATTTTTATAAAGTGCTTGGCATGTAGTATGTGCCTAATAAAAAGTTGTAGTAATAAGCATAGCTGTAGTATGAGTAGCAGTATTTTCACCAGCATTTGATAATAGTCTGTTCCAGGTTTATCCTTCATTATTATTAAGAAGCATTATGTCTAAACATGCTATCATTACAGTATTAATTTTACAATGATGTAGCAACATTAACAACACAAACAATATAATGTGTACAATGTCTAAAGTGATTAGAGAAAGGAGTTTCTCTCTGATAACTTGTGCTATTTTAAACTCAAAATAATAATTTGCATTCAGGCAAGATTGGTAAAAAGCCCTTAAAAGAAAACTGAGCTATCCTCTTATGACTCTTATAAATTCTACCGGTAAAGAAGTGAAAATTCACTTCTTACTTATGCCAAATTTTTCAGCCACAGGACTTGAAATATTCTGTATATGTAGTATAAGATTAATGTAATTAAGTGACATATAATAAACTTACCACTTATATATAGGGTCTCTGTATTTTAGAACAAAGATACTAAAATCAGATAAATTTGTAATTAAGATTCAAGCAGTTCCATCAATCATGTTAGAAATAATTTTCTAAGTAAAAATCAATATTTAACAAATGAACATTTATTGAATATCAGTATCTAGAAAAAGTCTAGGTACTGAGTTATGAACTTATATGTTTTATCACATTTTAAATTATATTAATCATAACCTCATGCTAACTAAAAAGCCATATAAAAAAATTATAAATATTTGCCTCTGCTCTCATGGAGGCTCCAATATATTAGATATTCATAGAATATTATAAGATACTGCATATTTGAGACAGACAATAAGTACTGTGGTAAATAATACCAATAATAAAAGGAGAACTAGTAAAAGTAGTGTGTTAACATATCATTAGAATGTTAACAACCAATAAGTCAAAGCTGTTTGAGGAACATTAACTACATTTATATAAAAAAATCAAATTGGAACACAACACATTGATCCAAAACCAGAGGATATAATTATTAAAAGTTTTAGAAGAAAACATAGGAGAAAGCCTTCAAAATGCTGGAGTGGAGAAAGATTGCTAAAATGGTGGTGGTAGTGGTGGTGGGGAAAACACTAACCATTAAAAAACTCATAAATTAAACTTCACCAAGATTAAAAATTTTAACTTGTCAAAAGATACTGTTAAGAAAACTAAAAAGGTGAGTCACAGACGATGAAAATTATTGCAAAATTATTGTTCCTAGAAATAAATAACAAGGATATAAACCACCCCCAAAAAAGGACTTAAAGGAATTGGACATTAGATTGATCAACCAATATGGTGGTATAAGATACCAGAAGGTTCCATTCCCCCACAGAATCTTGGAATAACTAGAAAACTTGACAGTCATTTTTCTCAATACTCCAGAGTAGTTAAAGGGTTGTGGTAACCAGATGAATGCTGAATCAAGAAAACACAACATTAAAAAATAGTAAAAGCCCCACACCACCCCCTCTTGGGTAGGCTGAGGAGCCAATCTATGCTCCCATTGTGGGTTCCTGGCCCTGTTATGGAGGGAACAGAGTAACCCCTACGCGCATTCTGGGGTGCCTGTTTGTAAGTGTCAATCTTTTGGGTGGCAGCCTCAAAGACTTAACCAGGACACTTTGGCTTCTAGTCCTAGAACTTGCCCTCTGTGGCAGAGGCAGTATAGGGACACCTAAAGCGGTTTAAGAAACAGATCAAAGTGTCTGGGGCTACTTTACCTACTTTAAGACACACAATAGAGCACCAGGAAGTGGGAGGAAAGTTTTTTAGGGAGAAGAGGGGACATTTGGATTCCTGTCAATAGGGGAATTACTAAGGCCAGGAGCCCACACTCAGGACAAGATTTGGACTTACAAAGCACTGAGAGAACCTCAAACTTTACTTCAGGCTGATCTTGATAGGAGTACTAAACTCTGAGGGAGCATAGACCAAAGCAGAGTTAATTTGTAAAGAATGTAAAAGGCATTTTTTTTTTTGTCTTGTTTTGAATTTGTTAGCTCCTGTCACTCAAGGAAATCTCTGTTATCTTACTAGCTAGACATAAACCTAAAGTACGACAACTCAGGGACAAAATCCCAGAGTTAACACATTAAAATATTAAAATGTACAGTGTGCAACAAAAGATTATAAAACAAAGAAACAGCAAATGATGGCCCATCCAAAGACACAAGAAACCACCAACAAAAAGACCCGACACTTTGTATATACCAAAGACCTTAAAAAAAATTGTTAATATGGTAAAAGAGATGAAGGAAAACACAGAGAAAGAACTAAAGGATATCACGAAAGCGATGAATGAACAATATGAGAATATCAATAAAGAGAAATATTAAATATGAAACCAAATAGATTCTGGAGTTGAAAACCACAATGACTGAAATTAAAAGTTCTCTAGAAGGTTTCAACAGCAAATTAGAGCAAGCAGAAGAAAGAATCAGTGACCTCTAAGACAAGACAATTGAAATAATTCAGGCTGAGGAGCAGAAAAAAAAAGAATGAAAAAAAAGGTAAACAGGGCCTAAGAGACCTGTGGGATGCTATCAAGCATAGTAATACATACTTTCTAGAAGTCTAAGAAGGAGGAGAAAGGGGCAGAAGGAATATTCAAAGAAATAATGGCAGGAAACTTCCCAAATTTAATAAAAGACATGAATATACACATTCAAGAAAGCCAACAAACCTGAAAGAGAGTAAACTCAAAGATTACCATGCCCAAACACATTGTAGTCAAACACTCCTGATAAGTGGTGGGGTACAATATCAAGATGCAAAAATTAGTAGCGTTTCTACACATTAGTAATGAACTTTCTGAAGAGATAATCAATAAAACAATTCCATTTATAATAGCAACTAAAATAATATCTAGAAATTTATTTAACCAAGAATGTAAAGATCTTGTACATGGAAAACTACAAAATATTGCTGAAAGGCATTAGAGAAGATCTAAAATGGAAAGATTATGTGCTTAAGGGCTGGAACACTAAATATTGCTAACATATTAATACTACTCAAACTGATTTACAATTTCAAAGCAAACCCAATAAAAAATTCCAACAGCTTAGCCCTCCTAACAATGAATCTAAAGAATAGCCAAGGCAAAAGTGCAGGATTGTGTTTTTTTTCTGAGCATGCATCTTGAACTCATGGCATTCATTTATGGCCTTAGGAATTCCCTCATTTACATGGCTCCAAATGAGCCCCTTTCTTTCTGTGGAATAAGTGTTTCATCCTGTTTGGGTGCTCTGTTGAATGTCTTGAAGCTAGTAAAACTTTGCCCCAGGTTGCTGCCAAATGATTGCTTCTTAAACTGATTTAGCTTCACAGAAGCTGTTTCTGCAGGCTAGGCAAGTTCAGGGATAGTGAACCAGAGATGACTGTCCTGGTACAGCCCTTCAGGCTGCCTCTAGACAGATACAAATGGACTCCAGTATGCATGTAGGGGTTACTCTATTTTCTCTGGAACTGTACCAGGGATGGTGAGAATGCAGTCTGGCTCCTGGATGGTTGGGGGAAGTGCCATGACACCAGAGATTTTCCTATTGCTTTTATTTATTTTAATTTATTTTATTTTTTAGGACATATTTGGGATTGAACCTGGGACCTTGTACATGAGATGCAGGCACTCAAACCACTGAGCTACACCCACAACCCAAATATGTTCTTTTTTTTTTTTTTAAAGGAGGTACTGGGGTTTGAACCCAGGACCTTGTACAAGGGAAGCAGGAGCTCAAACCACTAAGCTACAATCACTCTCCCCTATTGCTTTTTTTTTCCTTATTCCGCCCCCCGTCCCCACCCCACCCCCCCTGCCCCGTTCCCCCTGTTCCGTGCCCTGTGTCCATTTGCTGTGTGTTCTTCTGTGCCTGTTGTATTATCTTTAGGTGGTTCTGGGATCTTCTGGAATGGAAGAGAGGCGACCATTCTCTTGCTCCACCTCAGCTCCCTAGTTCATTGTGTCTCATATTGTTTCTTCTCTGTGTCTCTCTTTTGTTGTGCCATCTTGCTGCATCAGCTCTCTGTGTGGGGTGCACCACTCCTGGGTGGTCTGCCCTCCTGCGGGGGGCTGCACTCCTGGTACAGGGGTCACTCCATGCGCGGGGAGCACCCCTGTGTGGGGGCCACACTCCTGGCATGAGGCAGCATGTTTTTATTAAAGAGGAATGCTGACCTGAACAGAAAATTGCTGTAGTGACTCTCAGTAATTTCAAAAGTGCAATCACTGTCAATGTATGGGAGTATACCACCAATCATATTCCTCTCTATATTAACAGAGGAAGGAATATGGTGTTACACCAGTCAATCTTAAAAATTTAAGATGAGAGAAAAGTGATAGACGATAGTGGATTTTTCTTAAAAGTGAATATGAACCAAGTGCAAATTCTTTTTGTGACATTTTCTACAAGTCTCTGCTTCAGCTTATGGGCATTATTTTTAGGGAAAGCATCTTCAAATGCCATTTTAAAAATTTTCTTAGAGACTCTCTCTCTACATAAATTATAATTACACTAAGAGTTCTGTTAAATCAATTAAATGTAAAGTTCTCATAGCCCCTTCCAATCTCACCAAGTGCAGTCCTTATTTCTTTGATTTGCTTGAACATGCCTTTTCCACTGGGCTTCAGATGCACAACAGGAGTAAAGTTTTACTTGCCCAAAGTAGGAACCCAGACCAGATGATCTCTTCAAGTCCTATTTTAGGTCTACTGTTAAGGTCTAAGATGAAAGATTTGAGATTTACTAGCTTTTAGAAAATGAGTTCCAAATAAAAACTTATTAACATGCTCTGGTATATTCTAGTAGAATTTTCCTGTAATACGGTCTTGGAACCTGACTATCTGGCTTCAAACCATACTTCTCAGGTTTACCCTGAGTAATTTCTTTTTTTTTTCACTTAGCGGGAAATCACAGGGGTCAGAACATCCGGAGTACAATGGATAAGCCTCGCCCTGGGAAAACCACCTTCATGATCATGGTATCTCCTTTGCCAGGTAAGTAATTTCTTAACCTTTCTAAACCTTAGTTTTCTTATTTTTAAAATGGAGATAACAGTATTTACATACCTGCTTGGTATTTGTAAGAAGCTATTTACTGTTGTTATTTTTGCTATTTCCAAAGAAGTAAAACAAAACTCAAGGGAAGTAGATGTGGCTCAAGAGCCTGAGCTCCCACCTACTACATGGCACTTCTGTGGTTCAGTTCTGGGTAACTCCTAAAGAAGACAGAAAGCTGGCACAATGGGCAGGCATGGCAAGCTAACACAATAAGATGATACAACAAGAGACCCAAGAAGAAAAAGCATATTAAAGACACAACAGAGCAGCAAACAGAGGTTGCTCAAGTGAGTAGATGCCCCCTCCCACATCGGAGGCCCAGGTTCAGTTCCCAGTACCTCCTGAGGAAACAAGGAAGATGAGCAGATACAGCAAATGCAAACAATGAGGGGTTATGGAGAAATAAATAAAAAAATAAATCTTTAAAAAAAAAAAGCAAAACTCAAAATCCCTCTCCTTTAAGAGCAAGCCATTCCAAATAAAATGTTTTAGTGCATTAGAAAAACGATTTTATTAATTTTTAATTTTATTAATCTTTGACTTTAGAATGATTCCATTCACTGCAGTAGGACTTTTTAAGCTAAATTGTTATTTCTATAAAGATACTATAGAAAGATAATAATGATATTATGGAAGTATATATAACGCAACTTCTGTTACTCTATTACCTGCAAAGTAACAGTAATAATAATGAAAATAGTCCCAAACTTGTCCCCTGCAAACTCTTAACAAAAGAACTTTTTTGAACTTTTGGAGAGTCTTGCAAAGATCTGTCATTCTCTATTTGAGAAGACTGACTTCATTTCCTAAGTATGTAGCTTTTGGTGGAAACAGAGGGAAAACCTTGGACTATTCAAATCATCTTTATAACTAATGAAAAGATATTACAGCAAAAATTACACTCATATTACATAGGGCATAAAAAGTTCACAAGAAACCAAGGAATGAATAATAAATTCAGTAAAGGTAGATGTACCATATTATTGTTTACTAAAAACATGAATATACAAGAATTTAATCTAATCTAAAAGTCATTTTGCTACTCTGACACTTAAGTACCAGAAATCTTTTCCCGAATGGGACATGAAAATAACTTATCAGACTCATAAAATATTTAAAAATTGCTTTTTGTGTTATAACTATGTACCAATAATTTGGGAAAAGTAGTTCTAGAAAGTTCTTACCTGGATAAGATGTGATGGCATTGTGATAATACAGACTGAAAGAGACGTTCTCAGAAGACCACGGAGAATATAGAGGAACTTGGTAAGATCATGACTGTTGTCACACTTTTCTGTACAACAAATGTCATCTCCCCACAAAGGTGAGCCAAGATTCTGAATTCCTATTCTTAAAATGTTTTTTTGTTTTTTCTAAAGAAAAGTAGGAGAGAAGAGAAACACATTAAGTTTTGTTAGCTCATAGGATACCTCTTCTACTTTTACCAGCAATTATTATTTTTAACAGATCAGGGAAATAATGTCAGTAGGTGTGGTAAATGGTTTTATGTATAATTAATAATAAAGCAAAATAATGGAAATCTTTTATATCATCAAAGTATAATATATAACAGAACCAATTTTTGTATTTTTGTAAAATTTGAGGAGTATTAGAAGCCTAAATATTTTAATTGTTTTTCAATTTATAACAGTGCCCACCTGAAGAATTATGTTTGAGGTAATTAAAATAATATATCATGAGTAATAATAAAGAACATCTAAACCTATATGCTTAAAAACCGTTCTTAGTATTACACAATTCTATCAGCCCTTTAATAAATTATAAATTGTTCAATATGTCTCATTTAATTCTATTCTGTCCACTGCTTGATCTTTGTTTGAAAGAATTTAAAAACATATAAGTGGGTTGGGGAGCTCAAGTGGTTGAGCGCCTGCTTTTTTAAAAGCTCTTTTTGTTTCACATTTTATATTTTATTCTATTTTACATTTTAAAATGTTTTTAAAATAATAATTTAAATAAGTTCAGTATTTTTCAGAAATTTAACAGGTGAACATTTAGAACTTGAGCTTACTGATATTAAGATCATAATAATAGTGACCAATATTTCTTGGGAAAAGGACATTTTAAAACCATCAAAGAAATCCTATAAGAGTATGACTGCCATTAAGTGCTTGCCAGGTAGAAGTGTTTATAATAAATTTTAATATTTAGGTTATTCTAACTGAACAATGTTTTATAAATCTTCCCTTAGCAATATAACAAAACTTCTGGGCAGAGAAAATAGGTATTAACAAAACCCGGCACATGGCAATAATTGGAGAATCATTATTACAATTCTGATGGGAAAAATATGTTCTTTCTTAAGGCAAAGATTTGGAGCATGTGCCACTATTGTAATAAAATATCATTACATAAATTTATTAACTACCTAATTATTGACTAACACAATCTATCTCCCTGATATTACAGATGAAATTTGAACTTGTGTATATCTTTCTCTTTCCAAATATAATTTATTGACAAAGGAAAGTGGAGAAATGTATAAAACATTGAAACATAGGAAGAGCTCTTAAAATAATATGAATAAGATAGAGATTTATCATCTGAACTATGTGATTAAGTAGTTCTAGGCAAGAGATATACATTATCTAGGCTTTATTTTTCTTATCTCTAAAATAGATTGGGTTAGAACATTGTTCTATATTCCATAAAATTCTTCTAGATAGTATCATAAGAATGAGATTACAGAAAGAGATATTAGACTAAGCACACTAGAAAAAAATGTCTTGATGCCAAGGTCCTGAAACATGATGGCACTATCAAGGCAGTTTGTTCAATTTTCTTTTCTGGTATATTCAGGTTATGACAGATAACTCCCTAAGACACACTATGCTATGATCCTAGGAGGCCTCAAATTTTTTTCTTTTTGTTTCTGCATTACTAAAATAAAATGAAGTAATAAGATATACAAGGGCAAATTTTAGAAGTATAAATAAGGTTCGGATGAATTACTATAGGATTTCTGTGAAATATGACATTTTTTTTCTTATAGCTTAGAAACTTAGAATTTAAGTAAAATGGCAAGTATTTAAGATTCATTTTGCCATTCCTAATCTTATCTTATCAACTGTAGCTTAGGCTAGATTCTAAACATGAAGAGTGATCTAGGGGGAAGCAGATTTGGCTCAACGGGCGTCTGCCTACCACGTGGGAGGTCCAGGGTTCAAACCCAGGGCCTCCTGGTCCGTGCGATGAGCTGGCCCACGTGCAGTACTGATGTGTGCAAGGAGTGCTGTGCCATGCAGGGGTGTCCCCCGCGGAGAGGAGCCCACGCGCAAGGAGTGTGCCCCATAAGGAGAGCCACCCAGCATGCAAAAAGTGCAGGGTGGCGCAGCACACACGAGAGCTGACGCAGCAAGATGATGCAATAAAACAAGACACAGATTCTGGGTGCCGCTGACAAGAATGCAAGTGGACACAGAAGAACACACAGCGAATGGACACAGATAGCAGACAGCTGGGGTGGGGAGAAGGGTGGGGAAGGGGAGAGAGAGAAAAAAAAGGAGTGATTTAGGTAAAAGAAAGAGGAAATTAGATATCTGAATGAAATATGAAGGTACAAGGAGAGCAGTGTTATGTCATTTCCTTGCCAACATTTCATAAACTAGGCCAGGTATATTTTAACCTATAGGTACCTATTATTGTTGAATCAAAAAGTACCTGCTAAGTTTATACAAAAATGCTATATCAGGCATGGAATCAGGAATACTACAATACTACACTAGCTCAGTGACTTTGGCAGATACACTGATATATGTATACAGAAAGAATAAAAATATTAAACCAAGAAATGAGTCAGTGATAAGATATATAAATGAGGTAGGTAAATAGCATCCCCAAACATATCAGAGTATAGTATCTCAACAAAGGGAACAAATTTGTTTTTTTAATGTGGCAGCAAAAATTAAAAACAAAGTCTGAATTATAAATTTCCTGTGTCAGGTGGGATATATAATTCCTTTGTTATGCCTATAAAAATGTGGCATACTGGGTGACACAGTAAGATTTTAAAAATAAGCTTTTGGGTGGGTAGCTGTAAATGAAATAAATGTATTCATATAAGAACATCTAAAGTATTTAATCTGGTGTTCTAATTTAAGTAGAATCAATGTTCAAATTTCATTTTTATTGTATATGTCTTAGATATTTGCAAACTACAATGTAAAAACAAGTGAAATTATTATCAGCAATGTGTAAATGTCTCCACTGTATATTCTTAGAGAAGCTACACTACTTTACTTATTACTGAGGTTAATTTTAAGGTATTAATAGTATATAATATTCTATTCCTGAGAATCTATTTCTATAGGTTACCTCCAACTAGTTTATTTAGAAAATATAGTGATAGAGAAAATAAGACGAAATTTTCCTTTTAAAAAGTGGGATTTATCTCAGTGTCAGACTATTATTTTGAATCAGGAGTAATATTTTTTGAAGTAGTACCTGATAGATGCAATTTTGTGGCTTCTTGAACTTATCCACAATTTCTGAGACAGAAATAAAGACTACATAATTTAGGAAATAGTACAATGTATAATTTAATGATAAGGAAATTAATTAGCTATATTTTAGTTCCAATAAAATAAGAAGTATATTTTAAAAATAAATTATTGGTATATTTTACTTTAATTAAAAAAATTTAACATTCACGGTATTTGCCACAGAAATGCCTACCTTAACTGTCTAATTTATATGAAAGTTAACAGTTATAGATCCTCTGGTACGGAGAGGCAAACAAGGTACAGCTTGTTGTCTATCAATTTCCATGAAAAATTACTGTTTATTGAAAAATGGTTTTGTTTTTATATTCAAATTAAAAAGTCAGAAAACAAACTCTCATTCCATTCCAATACTAGCTTATTTATTCAGGGTTCTTAGGCTATTTGAATATGTGTGTGCATACATGTGTGCATATGTATATGTATATATATTTAACTTATAAATATAGGTTCTATGTATTTATAGTAATATATTTAACCTACAATGTATAAATATATATATGTTTGGATGGTTGTATTTTTTTGCTAATGCCTTTGCTTTTTGGATTCTATAGTATTTCTTGCTCTCAGAAGTGACATCATACTGCAAGAATAGCAGCTCTGCACACTGTACCACAGGAACTGTTATGACATGCCTGTTTCCATAGTTACTATAGAGAGTAGGGAAAGGTGTCTGTCAGGGACCAATTTACCTCTCCAGACGGGCCCTGCCACCAAAGGAAAGACACGTTGCCATAAATCTTAGCTAGGTCCCAAAATGGAGAAACAATAACAAAATGAAACTGGATTAAGTACTAAGGGCCCTTACAAAAACTGTCACATACATGAAAAGCTATTTATAAATAAATGTCTTTGCTTTGTCACATACACATAAGTATTTTCAATCTGCTATTAAACTGATGATCAAAACAAATTTAAAATGATTTATTTTGCCATGAAGAACACATCAAATATTGCATGAAAGTTTATAGGAATATTTTAAAATCTACAAATTAAGAGCAAACATAGCTTATAATGTCAAAAATAAGATTTTTGGCTCCTTTGTCATAAAAACATAACGGTTCTCTAGAAATAATTCTCATAAAATAATATAAATATAATGCAACTTTTTTTTAGCTAAAACATAATAAAATTTCTAAGGAAGAATTCTGAAAGACATAATATATTCAATGAAACAACTCAAAGCATAATGTAATAAACTCAAGATAATTCTCACTCACAAGGTAAATCGAATTTAAAGCCTGAATGACAAAAATATGAAAAATTTAGATAGGAAATTACAGGTCTTGCCAATTTAAAAGTAATTTTCAAAATGTGACTACTTATTAATTCCACTAATACATATTTAAAACAATTTAAAATTTTAATAATAATGTTGACATCTTATATGCATCAAATGTGAACATAGTTAAAACTCTAAATGGACATCAACAGTTGAACAAAGGCTGCCTTTGCTCTGTTTATTTATGTTTTCTGTCCTTGAAAACAGCTTGCTTACTGCTGATTATTCTAAGAACTAATAGGCCCACCCCCAGATTTTGAAAATAACATTATATACATGATTATAAGAGGCTCTGAAGGTGCTCAATACCTGGGGATTGGATCCGTCAAATCCATCCTCATAAATGATATTCTGGATGAAATGAAGCAATTTTTTGTAGCCATGGGTCAGAGAACTGTTGGTAAGAAGTGGTTAGATACTTATATGGGATTTGAATATAAGTATTTACAAAATCTAAGCTAAAACATTAGGTAAATCATTTGAAGGTATATATTTTTTAGATTTACTTAAATATAAAATAAGGTGAACCAAGATAGTATTTAGTAGTCCTAAAATGTAAAGTCAGTATTTCCAGGGAATAAATTACAAATGCCTCATATTAACTAGCTCAGTGTTCCTGACATCATGGGAGATAAAAATCTGTGGAGACTGAGATGGCTTAATTATGTCAGGCTCAGTTACCTCCAAGAAAATTAATGATTTAATGAAGCAACCTAATAGATGAAACCATTATAGCTTTTCAGAAGTAATCATAGATAATTAACTCATTGTTAATGAACTGCTATGCCAAGTACACCTGAATCAATGTTCTGATTACCTAAGCTCATCGTCCATCAAAATTTTTCCTTACAACAAACTGATAAATATTAATTCAAAAACTTGAACGTTGAACACAAATGAAGATGAGTATACTCTCCACTCAATTTACTGTTTATCTACTTCCTTTTTTTAAAAAAGGCAATAATATAAATGTATGAATTTAAGATTTACCTAAATGAAATTTTTTCCCACACAAATACTAGTAGCATTAATGTTACTATTTTAACATATTTTATAAATGCTATGAAGCATCTCAAAGAAAATTTAGCATGAATGAAGAAAAGCTGTTTTACATTAATTGAATTTAAGAGTCTGCATAATGGATAACCTATGTTCTTTGGCTGAACATTACATGTCATGATGAGAACCTGGAGCCTAGCTAGTCCACAGACACTGAGGTGTCTAATGTGGTAAAAGGTATAGGTGACATTAAGGATGGGAAGAAAAGTATTCGCTTTACTGTGATCCTAAGTAAAGCAAAATACAAGTGGAAGATACGCTTAAAGAAAAAAAAAAACAATTTGAAATATACATATAACATTAAAGAAGAAAAGAAACTAGGGGGAAGCGGACTTGGCCCAATGGATAGGGCGTCCACCTACAACATGGGAGGTCCGCGGTTCAAACCCCGGGCCTCCCTGACACGTGTGCAGCTGGCCCATGCGCAGAGCTGATGCACACAAGGAGTGTCGTGCCACGCAGGGGTGTACATCGCATAGGGGAGCCCCATGTGCAAGGAGTGCGCCCCATAAGGAGAGCTGCCCAGTGTGAAAGAAAGTGCAGCCTGCCCAAGAAGGGCACTGCACACACGGAACAAGATGACCCAACAAAAAGAAACACAGATTCCTGGTGCTGCTGATAAGGATAGAAGTGGTCACAGAAGAACACACAGCGAGTGGACACAGAGAGCAGACAACTGGGAGGGGGCGGGAAGGGGAGAGAAATTAAAAAAAAAAGAAAAAAAACTAGGAAATGTGGCAGACTGCTTAGTTTGCAAATTCAGTGGTAGGTGGTTCGGCAAAAATATATGTGTATTTCTGTAAATATTTTATGGAACAGCCACAGCTAGCCCCAAAGGACCCATCTAATAAAAGAAAACCAAGAGAAAAAAAATGCTATTTTGTGTAAAACAAACATGGCTAAAGAAACAAAGTAGTTTAAAACATGGTTATTTCTCATAAGGTAATTCCTTTTTCACTGAAAACACAGTAGATTACATGTGCACATTTTTCCTCTTTCATCAGTGATAAAATATGTTTATACACAATGATATTCCTTTAGGACGATATATTTCATATCTTAACACATATTGCCCTGGCTAGCTCAACTTTCAGAACAAAGTGCTGCTATTTGAAGGCAATAGATTCAATTCCTATATGGGTCAATTAGCTTTGTATGGGGGAAAAATCCAGATTCTGAAGTGAATTCCAGCCAAACATTTGACAAATGTCACTATGGGTTAAAGGAGGGCAGGTCAAGAATATATCCAGTACATCCTAACCCAACAATAATGAATCTAACCAAAGACAGTTGCTACTTCACATGTCTAAAAAGTTTCTTAAGCAATTTCCTTTTGCCCAAAATAGTTTAACAATAAAATTTGTCTAAGTACTTGGTAGTAAATTTACAATCAGAGGATGCATTATTAAACACCACATACAAATACTTCTTAGTTTTTTAGCTGCCACCATTTATCCCATCAACATAATCTGTTTCAATTTCATATTACATTCTTCTAGTTTGTATAATACATCTCAGATTTTCTCAAAGGAAGAGACATAAGAAAAATGAAGACATAAAGCCAATACATTTTTAAAAAAGATTTATCTCCTCTCCCTCATGTCATCTGCTTTCTGTGTCCATTTGCTGTGTGTTCTTCTGTGTCTGTTTCTATTCTCATTAGGCAGCTCCGGGAACTGATCCTGGGACCTTCTGGGGTGGGAGAGAGGCAATCATTCTCTTGTGCCATCTCAGCTCCCTGATCTTCTGTGTCTCTTATTGCCTCTCCTCTTTTCCTCTTTTTGTTGCATCATCTTGCTATGCCAGCTCTCCACATGGGCCAGCATTCCTGTGCAGGGCTTCACTCCTGAGTGGGACAGTACTCTGTACAGGCCAGCACTCCGTGTGGGCCAGCTCGCCTTCACCAGGAGGCCCTGGGCATCGAGCCCTGGACCTCCTATATGGTAGATGGGAGCCCAATTGCTTGAGCCACATCAGCATCCCAAAGCCAAATACATTTTAATATCTTTCCTTATTTAACACTGATACAATATAATTCAGTCACCAGCAAGGTTTAGAGCTTTGTAAATAATAAAACAAATGTCTCCAAATTATATGTAGCTTTCTAGGAAAATAAATATTTCAGTAACAAAATAAAGTGGAAAAAAAAATATGTATGGGAAGTGGCTGTGGCTCAATCAATTGGGCTCCTGTCTACCATATGGGAGGCCCTGGGTTTGTGTCCTGGGGCCTCCTTGTGAAGGCAAGCTGGCCCGTGCACCAGGGAGAGCTGCTAGCCTGCAAGTGCCGTGGAGTGCCGCCTGGTCTGCAAGCAACACAGAGTGCCAACTCAGCAAGGTAACAACAAAAAGGGAGACAAGTGAAAACACAAGAAGAGTGCACAGAAAATGGACATGGAGAGATAGAGAGCAGATAACAAGCAAGCCATGGGGTGGGGTGGGGGGGATAAATAAAAAATAAATACAGACACACAGAAGAATGCACAGTGAATGGACACAAAGAGCAGACAGCAAGGAAGCTGCAAGGGGGGAGAAATACATGTAAGTATATTAATTGTGAATACTAATTTTGGGGTACATGGGATTAGATCTTTTAAAGATGAACTAGTTTATATGGTATTGATTATAAAATACTAAATATAGCTAATCTCCATGAGATACATTTTTTTTACTTAGAGAAGTTGTGGGTTTGTAGAACAATCATGCACAAAATACAGGATTCCCGTATACCATCCTATTATTAACACCTTGCAATGGTGTAGTATATTTGTTACAATTGATAAAAGCATTCTTGCCTGCAATATTTATACTATCTTATTTGTTGAAAATAAAATATCTTCTTTTTTATCTAAAATTTTGGTTTTGTTACTAAATCCCTTTAATTTTATTCATTCATTCATTCATTCATTCATACATTACCCCCTTTGTGGCTTGTTCCTTTCTTTGCTGTCTCTTCTGTGTCCATTCGCTGTGCATTTCTTTTCTGTGTCTGCTTGTCTCCCTTTTGTTGCATCATCTTGTTGCACCAGCTCTTCATGGCGCACGGGCCTTCAGCTCTCTGTGGCACATGGGCCAGCTTTGCCTTTACAAGGGCGTCCTGGGATGCGAACCCAGGGCCTCCCATATGGTAGACAGGAGCCCAACTGATTGAGCCACAGCCACTTCCCTAATTTTGATGATGTTTACTTTTTTTTGTTGTTCAGCAGATTGATAAGATGGGTTGGCAAGAAAGTATCCTAGTTATAAGCAAGACTCTGGTCTCTTTATTAATGTTTCCAAACATTTAACAAAGTACTTAAAAAAATGTTTCAAAAGGCAGCACATTTCAAATGATGTATACTATTTAACTTGATTTTTCACAAAATTTTTTTCAACAACTTTTATATTAAAGTGATCTATGCTGAGGATACACAATTTTTTTTTAAAAATTGTTTTAATTTTAATTTTTAAAATTTCTCTCCCCTTCTCCGCCCCACCCCCTTGTCTGCTCTCTGTGGCCATTCGCTGTGTGTGTTCTTCTGTGTCCACTTGTATTCCTGTCAGCGGCACCAGGAATCTGAGTCTCTTTCTGTTGCATCATCTTGCTGTGTCAGCTCTCCGTGTGTGCAGTTCCACTTCTGGGCAGGCTGTGCTTTTTTTGTGCAGGGTGGCTCTACTTATGGGGTGCACTCCTTGCGCATGGGGCTCCCCTACTTGGGGGACACCCCTGTGTGGCACAGCACTCCTCAGCACTGCACGTGGGCCAGCTTACCACATGGGTCAGGAGGCCCTGGGTTTGAACCCTGGATCTCCCATGTGGTAGGTGGATGCTCTATTAGTTGAGCTAAATCCGCTTCCCTTGAGAATAAACAATTAGTCTTTAAAACTATACCAGTACAAAGAAAATAAAATAGGGAGTGGATGTGGCTTAAGCAATTGAGCGCCCACCTCCCATATGGGAAGTCCCAGGTTTGGTTCCTGGTGCCTCCTAAAGAAAATAAACACACAATGAGCAGAGAATAAACAAAAACAATGAGAAAGACAATGAGCAAACAATAAGCAGATGAGGAACAAAAACAAACAAGTAGGGAATGGATGTGGCTCAAGCAGTTGAGCTCCTGTCTCCTGCATGGGAGGTCCCAGGGTCAGTTTCCAGTGTCTCCTAAACGAACAGACAATGAGCAAAAAACAATAAGCAGACAACAAACAAAAACAGTGAGCAGACAACAAGTGCAAACAATTAGTAAAAAAAAAAACAACGCGCAAACAGATGAGGGAGCCAAATCGGGGTGGGGAGATTGAAAAAAAAAAAGAAAAGAAAACAATTTCTAGAACTTAATTTTTTCCTTTTAAAATATTGAGCATTTAAGTTTTTCATTACTTTAGTTAAAAAACCAAAATTGTTCCACATGCAGCAATTTACTTCTTTAAATCAATAACAAAAATGGACAAAAAGAGCCCAATGACATGAAGATAAATATATATTCTGATGACAGGTTTAACAGTTTTTAAAAAGTTGATGGGACAATGAGACTTTCTTGCCTATCAATATCCCTTCCTTATCCTCTGATTTTCAGCAAGGAACAATGGCATCAGAGAACTTTAATTTCTATCAACCAATGGCTTTGGGTTTGCTGTGAAAATCAGTTTTGTCATTCAGTTCTCATTAAGAAAGAAAAGAAAATTTGCTGCGAGAAAAAGAAGCAGATGTAGAATATCTATGTAAAAAATTAAGTAGCTAATACACTGCAGCTTCTCAAACAATGAATAAAAGAAAAATTTTAAAAGCCTTTTAATTTAATTAAAGAACAAATTTAAGAACAATGAAAAAGTGTGGGTAACAGCAGAAAAGATATTTGTGAAAAGATAAATTCCAAAAATATAATTATGAATATATGAAATTAAAATAACTAGTTGATAAAGGAAATGTTTACTCATAGTCAACAGGTTCTTGGGTTGGTTTTTATCAAGACTATATGATTTTCATTACATCAGCCAACAAATGATTAAGTGTCTGGCACATAGTAAATACTCAAAAATCTTTAGTATCACAGTCATAACATTGGTTAGTACAATGACTTTATGACGTAAATATAGTCATTATCCCATTTTATGGCTAAGAAAATTAAGATCCCTCAGAGGCTGAGGGATTTGTCCAAAGTCACACAAGAATTAAGTGACAGAAGTGGCACTTATAATTGAAGTTTTCTAAAACTCCAAATTACCTGCTGTTTTAGCTTATAATAAGATAATGTGGAAGAGTGAGGCCCAGGTTCAGTGAAAATCTGAGAGTTCAAATACACTAATGTGGCTCAGATGAGACATGAACATGGCTCAATTCAAGAGAGTCAAAGTAAGTGTAAAGATACATAGTTTTAGGAAGATATTTCTCTTTTTGCAATACTTAAGGCCTTCACCAATAGGCAGCACTTGTATTAACTAATTTGGTGTATGATATACAAGGAAAAGTCAATATTGAAAAATGTAGATTTACACTTAAATAAACTATATAGCACAGTGGAAAGTATGCTGAATATCTAGGTTCTAGTTCTAGCTGTGTCAACAACTGTAACTATATGTGTGATATGAGGCAAATTTAAAAAATTTTCTCTTGTAAAAGTTTTCTCATCCATAAAGTGAAGAGGTTGCATGAGTTATTCTGTTGTCCATTCTGACTGTAAAATTATATGGACCTAGCATGAATTTTCTCATTAAAAGGATTCATTGCTGGGTTTCTTAAAATAGGAATTTGGGGAGTACATTTAAATATTTATTTAAGTACTTGGCAGAAAAGCATAGGAAGAGAATTGTTATCATTCCCAATTAGGATAAATTTAAAGTGAAGATGAAGCATTTTTAACATTATGTAAATCAATGAGAAAATATGATCTGTATTACCAGAATTCTATTTACACATATATTTCAGGTATTTGTCTATGACAAATAGTGAGATATGCTTGTAAGGCAATACGTGCAATATCAAGTGTTTCAATTAATTGTATAAAATAGTTTGCTGAGCTAAAGTTATATTAGCATATCATTTGCATGTGACTATAGAGACAGTGAAATCTATTCACAAGCAATTTTCAAGTTAAAAATTTCATTACTCTTACTCTGAAGGCTGTCATTTCCTGATTTTTCTTCTCTGGTTCTTTTCACATAACAAGTTTGATTCTCTTTAATATGATGTTCAACTAAGAGAAGAACACAATGTTTAAAAATGTTTTAGGGGCACCCTGGAGGGCAATGACCAGAAGAGATCTCTGGGCCACAGATGGGAAAATACTAAGAATATAAGTCTGCAAGAATAGCATGTATAAGCTAAGCAATCTGTCTGACAGTGATACTGTTGAGAGGTTATGATCTTTCATGAAAGAGTTCAGCTCACCATCACTCTACCTTCTTTTAATTAATGATGTAAACAAGTCATTAGATTATGTCTCCTACTTCTCCTCATTGTAGCTGTTATCTATCTACCCTGGATCATTACTCGTTTTCTAATACTCTTGCCTCTCAGTTCTTTGGCCTTCTCTTCTTCAATAATCTTGTCCCCATCCAAACTATGCTGCTCACTCCCAGGGTCATATGAACCTTAGAGCTTCCCCTTGTCAACAAATGCTATCTCTCTATAATCTCAATTTCATGCACTCTTATCAACCACCACTTTTATCATTCTGCCTAATATCCCCATGCAATCATTTTACCTCACTGAGACTTTCATACTATTGTCTTCCATCTTTTCATTCATTCTTGATGTACTCTTTCAACTAATTAACCACCTTTTAAAAAAATTATGTATTTATTTATTTATCTTCCCTTCTCCACTCCCCCTCCCCCCCAGTTGTCTGCTCTGTGTTCATTCGCTGTGCGTTCTTCTGTGTCTGCTTGTATTCTTGTCAGTGGCACCGGGGATCTGTGTCTCTCTTTTTTTTTTTTGGGTTGCGTCATCTTGCGTCAGCTCTCTGTATATGCGGTGGCACTCCTGGTTAGGCTGCACTTTTTTCGTGCTGGGCAGCTCTCCTTATGGGGTGCACTCCTTGTGTGTAGGGCTCCCCTACATGGGAGACACCCCTGCGTGACCCGGTACTCCTTGAGCACATCAGCACTGCGCATGGGTCAGCTCATCACATGGGTATGCGGAGGCCCTATCCATTGAGCCCAATCTGCTTCCTTAATTAACCATCTTGAACCATGGTCAATCCTCATTGTTACTTCCTAGTCCTTCTCTTGCTTTGTTACACTTGTTCAGCAATTGTATTACTCTGGTTAAATCTCTTTGCCTACTCCACACTTAGTGCTACTGAAAATGTCTGGAAAAACACCACATCCAAGTTGACTGGTTTCATTTTAGATTCATGACCACAAATCTCAAAGGCCTTTAATGCTTCTGATAATCCTACTATATTAACTGTCACTCTTTGAGATGACTATTTCATATTCTCTCCTTTTTTATTCAATCTTAAATATTTCTTTCAATATCTTCATTTCTGGCTTATGACCTTTTCACTGAGAGAACAGAAGCGGCCATAAAAAATACCACTACATTTACCTACCCATCAACATCTGCGTCCACAAACTCTCCCTTCCCATATATTACAACAGATGAACTATCGAAACTATATACAAGGCAAGCACCTTCACTTGTACACAGACCTCATCCATAGGTCATCATAAGTCACTCCAGCAATTCTCTTCTCTCTATCCAAAATAGTCAACTTTTCCCACTTTTCTAGGTAATTCCTATAAGATATAAACAAACTGCTTCTTTCCCTTCTAAAAAAACAGACCTGACCCACTTCCTCTGCCAGCTACCACACTATTTCTCTAACTCAAACTCCTCGTGTTTTCTAATATTTGGTCTTTTCTTTCCAGTAGGTTTACATTAAATCTATTCCACTAGGCTTTTAACATCACCATTCCCTTGAAACTATTCTTATGATGTTTACCAGTGACCTCCCTGGGTTAAACTCAATGTTTACCTTTTTCTCCCTAACAATTTTATTGAGATATAATTCACATGCCATACGATTCACCCATTTTATGTAATAAATGGTTTTTAGTATATGCACAGTGTGCAACTATCACCACAATAAATTTTAGAATATTTTCTTCAGTTAAAAATGAAACTTTGGACCCATTTGCTATTATCCCTCAAATCCCCCATCCCTCCAAATCCTAAGGAGCCACTAATCTTTTTGTCTCATATTTGCCTATTCTGGATATTTCATATAAACAGAATCCCATTATGTGGATATATAACATTGTTTATCCATTTACCAGTTGTTGGACATTTGGGTTGTTTCTACTATTTGGCTATTATGAATAATGCTGCTATGAACATTCATGTATAGGTTTTTGTGTGGACATGTTTTCAATTTTTTAGGGCATTTATCTAAGAGTAGAACTGCTGGGTCAAATATTTTCCTGATGACTAATATGATGTTAACCATCTTCTCATGTGTGTGTTTTTTTTTTCTCTACTTGTATATCTTTCAGTGAGAAATGACTAGTAAGGTTTTTTAACCATTTTGAAATTGGGTTATTGTCTATTTATTATATATTGTCTATTTATCTATATATTGAAAGAGTTCTTAAATATTCTAGATACGATTCTACTGTCAAAGATATGATTTGTAAATATTTTCTTCTTGTTTATGGGTTATGTTTTAACTTTCGTGAGACTGCCCTTTGAAGCACAGAAGTTAAAATTTTGATAAATTCCAATTTCTCTCTTGCTTATTATTTCAATTTATTTATTTTTCTTGCCTGTGCTTTTGGTGCCTATCTACAAATTTATTGCCAAATCCAAAATCACAAAGATTTTCCCGTTTTTGTTTTGTTTTTTTCCTTTCAAGAATTTTATAGCTTTGGCTCTTACATTTAGGTCTTTGATCCATTTTGAGTTAATTTTGTACATGGTGTGAGGTAAGGGTCCAGTTTCATTCTTTTGCATGTGGATATACAGTTGTCCCAGTACCATCTCCTAAAAAGACTATTCTTTCCTCATTTCATGGTCTTGGTGCCTTTGTCGAAAATCAACTGACACTAGATATATGGGTTTATTTCTAGACTCAAATTGATTCCATCAATTTATATTTCTATCCTTAAACAGTCCCACACTGTCTTCATTACTGCTGCTTTTAAATCAGGAAGTGTGAATCCTCCAACTTTGTTCTTTTTCAAGATTGTTTTAGCTATTCTAAGTCACTTGAGTTTCTATATGAATTTTAGGATTGGTCTGTCAATTTTTACAAGCAAGCCACATGGGATGCTGACAGGGGCTGTGTTGCATCTCTAGATCAATTTGCAGAGTATTGACATCTTAACAATATTAAGTTTTCTGATTCGTGAACATGGGATGTCTTCCCATTTATTTAGGCCTTCTTTAATTTCTTTCAACGTTTTGTCATTTATTCCTAAATATTTTTTGATGTTTCATAAATACAACTGTTTTATTAATTTCATTTTCAATTCAGTGATTACTTTTTAGTTCTCATCTTACTGGTCTATCAATAGTATTTAATAGAGATGATCAACCCTTTCTCTTGAAACACTTTTATCACTTGGCATCCAGGATATCAGCCTCTCTTGATTTTCTCTAATTTCACTTCTTTCTTTTCAAGTCTCCTTGCTGGTTCCTCTTTTCTCTAATATCTTAAAGACAGACTGCCCAGTGCTCAGTTCTTGGTCTTCTCCATCTATACTCTCTTACAGATCTTAAGTTTCATGGTTTAAATATCATTATATATGCTGACAACTTTCAAGTCTTTCTCCTAAACTCTGAACTCAAGCATCTAAATGCCTAATGATATTTCCGTTTGGATGTCTAATAGGAATCCCTACCTCTATAAACCCCAAATTGAAATACTTATGACCAATACTCTTGTCTCCCAAATCTCGAAGAATCTGCCTCTACCCTTCCAGCTGTTTATGCCAAAACCTTGGGAGTCAAGACTGACTCCCAACATATATGCAATCTATTGGGAAACCTGTTGGCTTCACCTTCAAATACATTTGGAATCTGAGCATCTCTTACTTCATCTATTGCTGCCACCTGGTACATACCTTTTGCTTCTCTCACACAGATTATTAAAGAAGTCTCCTAAACAGTTCTTGCCATATTTCTTTTTCTCTCATCCCTACAGTTTATTCTGAACCCAGAAACATAATGCAAAATGTTAAGTCAGATTATTTTAATCTTCTACTCAAATCCCTGCAAATGCTCCCCATTTCCCTTAGAGTAAAAGCCAAAGTCCTTCCTTACCATGGCCTAAGGTCCTATGGGATTTGTTACCCTATGCCTTCTATTACTACCCATGACCTGTCTGAGCTCACTCTTCCCCTCAATCTATTTCACTCACAATTTTTTTTCCTGCTGTCCCTTTAATATACCAGGCATACTCCAGTCTTAGGGTCTGTGGTAGGTTGAATTACACCCCCCACCCCCCAAACACATGTTCTTGGTCTTAACTCTAAGTTACTGTGGGTGTGAGCTCTTTGTAAATGGGGTCTCTTGAAGATGCTGTTTTGGTTAGGACGTGGCCCTACTTAATGAGAATAGGCTTTAATCTGATTACTGGAGTTCTTTATAAGCAGAAGAAATTTCAGACATAGTAAGAGAGAAAGCCATGGGGAGGAACTAAAAGCTGAAGGTCAATGGAACCCAGAAGAGAAAAGAGAGGACACTGCTATTGAATGGAAAAGCCAAGGAACCTAAGGTATTGCCGCCAGAATGCCACTGACTCTGGGAGGAAGCAACCCTTTTAGCCTCTGAAACTCTGAGCCAATAAATTTCTGTTGTTAAGCCAACTCATTGTATGGTGTTTGTCTTAGCAGCCTAGAAACTAAGATAAGTCTTTTGCACTGGCTGCTCCCTCTACCTTATCTTTTCATATCACCAATCAAATATCCCCTTCTCAATGCAAACTACCCTAATCAAAACATTCAAAATTATATTCCCTGATCTAGCCATCACTTTGATCTAACTTTTAAAAGTTTTATAGCACATATCACTTTCTAACATATTATATATTTTATGTATTTATTAAGTTTATTGTTTGTTTCCTTATGCTAGAATGCCAGCTCCACAAGGGCAGGAATCTGTTTTGTCCCCCTACTATGAGTATATAGTAGGTACTCAATAAAATCTGTTGAATAAATGAACATCTAAACTCATAGTGAACTTGTTTATATTTGAGAACAGTATAGAAGAGTGGATAAAAGCAAGAGTTCTAAGCCAAAAAACCTAGGTTTGAATCTTGACTCTGCCCCTTGAAAATAGCTGCGTGATTAAAAAAAAACACACACAAAAAACTAATTAAACCTATTGTGCTTATTGCCTCATTTTCAAAATGGGGATAATGCTACCAATTTCATAGAATTTTTGAAAGGAATAAATGAAATAAGTTAAGAACAATAACTGATACAGTATCAGTCTCAGTAATTGTTAGCTATTATCAATAACCATGGTGTCAATATAATATTCTTTAGCATATTAGTAATGTTCCGGTTGCAGGATGGATGGAGGTAGGGTGGATGAAAAATAAAATCAGGTGTGCTCCTAAGGAGGTGAGAAAGGATGGAAGTAATAGAACTATACCACTGAGAACTTCCAGGTGAGTAGCAAGAAAGACAATCTGTTATCAAGTCCTTTAATATATTTTCAGGAGTAAATTAAAAAGTTTGGGAGAAATAGGGAATATGATCACTATTCATTCAGGGGCCTATTTCTAAGGAGGAATGGACTGCCAAATGTTTTTCTTAAAGGAAAGAATGGGATAGGGAAAAGAAAGCCAACTGTCTCTGGATGGTAAATATTTGTCCAGGTAGTTATATTTTTTCCTAAAGTGGAAATAGCTTTATTGACTTACCAGTTAAGAAAAACACACGTTTATTGTAAAGAGTTTCAAATACATAAACATATGAACAGAAATAACGATGGCAGCTAAAAATTCATTAAGCTCTTACTAGCTAACCACTGTGTGCTAAATGCTTTATTTTCATTAACTGATATAAGAACCCTATGAAGTAGTTTCTATTACTATTAGTCCAATTTTACAGATGAAGAATCTCGGACTCAGGAGTTAAGTAATTTGTACAACATCGTATAGCTAGTAAGTGTGAAAGCCAGGATTCAAACCCAAACTATCTAACAAACAGTATCCCCCCACATTTATACCTTAGCTATGATTGTCTTTCAAGAAGGTTTGAAAAAACAAAAAGAAAATTACCCATAATCCAAACACCCAGAGATAAAAACAGTCAGAATTTCAATACATATCCTTATAGAACTTTTCCACAAATAGATATCATTATAAATAGGATGGGCTTTTTTTTTTTTAAGATGGGCTTTTATTACATATTCTATTTACCTCCCCACTTTGTCCAGCTGCAAGGTATTCCATTTTATGTAAATAGGATATTATATGCTATTTCTATAATCAGATTCTTAAACTAGTTGTGAAAAGTCAGTCTCTACTTTCTTACTTCCCATCCATTCACCAGCCCTATCCAACTTCTGTTTCAAGAGACTATTTTCATCGAAAAAATAGGTCTTGGTAAGTTTACCAACATATTACTAATTCCAATGGACACTTTTCATTCCCATCTTATAGCAGCATTTTATACCTTTCAGCAATATAGTTATCTTCTTAAGAAAACTATTATCCTTTGGTTTCTGGGATACTATAACTCCCTTGTTTTCCTCCCTGAAAGCTTCCTTTTCAGCTGAAATGTTTCACTCCATTCTGGGTCCCTCTTCCCTTTACTAGTTGATTGTATCCATTGCTATGGGTTTAACCTCCAAATGTATATGTCCAGCGCAAATATCTTCTTTGTTACACTTCTTCACTTGAATGTCTATAGCACTTAAAATTTTATTACCTTCCCCTTTCAACCTTTTCCTACTCAAGATTTACCTACTAGAGTAAATGACACCATCATAGACTGAGTGGTTTTATGCCAGAAATATGGGATTCATACTTGGTTTCTCCTTTTTCACCCTTCACTACTAACTTATGGTAAGAATAAAGATTATCTCAAATCCATCCACTTTCATCTATTTTCACTGTTATTAATCTAATCCATGCCATCACCTTTTACCTAGACTAACAGCTTCCTAAGTGACATCAGCTTTCATTCTAGCTCCCCTCCAATCTGGCTCTACACAGGAGCCAGATTAATCTCCATCTCCAATCCTAACATCTTCAAAGTACTGAAATAGGACAATGAATGTTCATGTATTCCAGGCCTAGATTCATTAATTGTTAACATTCTGACACATTTGCTTTACCTTTTTCTGTCTACATTAATTTATATGTGTGTACAAACACATTTATTTTTCTTCTGCTAAATCATTTTAAAGTAAGTTGCAAATGTTATGACCTTCCAGTATGTATTTCCTAATAAGAACAAAATCCTATATAACCCACAATATTGTTAACATATCAAAGAAAAATATAGTAATTCCAGAAAAACATCTAAGAAATAGTCCATATTCAAATTTCTTTAGTAGTCTCCAAAATTGATTTTATAGTTTTTCATGAAAATCCAGAATCTAATCAAGACTCAGGTATTACATTGGGCTAAATATCTTTTAATGTAGAACAGTTCCCTATTTTTTGTTTTGTTTTTATGACACTGACTTTTTAAAATGCTGAGACCAATTGTCTTGTAGAATGTTCAACATTATGGATCTAATAGTTTATTCACTAATATTCAGGTTTAATATTTTTTGCATTAAGTATTACAAAAGTGATGTTTTATATTTATTGCACCTGTCAGGATATACAGAATCTCATATTGTTCCACTCTTGGTGATGCCAATTTTGATGACATGGAGGTGACTGTTGGATCTCATAATGTAAAGTACATTTGCCCTTTACAATTATTAATAATACAAAACACGTGGGGTGAAATTTTGGAGTCAATGTGAATATTCTGTCCTCCAACAACTTTCAACTCAATGGTTTTTAGAATTAAATGACAATCCTTGCTTGACTCAATTATTACTCTGGTGGCTGCAAAACGGCAATTTATTAATTCTAATAGTTCTATATTTATTAGCTTATATTTTTGTATAAAGAGGAAATTTTTCTCCTATTCTTCTCTGTATTGGGTTCAAAATTTTAAAAAAATCTATTATAATTAATTACAACCATTACTCTTTTTAATGCTCAAATTATCTTAATTTGGCTAGGAGGAACCTGTTAAACCAACACCAATGCCCTTTAGAATGGACCCCATATAGCTACTTAAAGTTACATTAATTATTACTAAATTAAATTAAAATTCCAGTGCTTCTGTCTGACTAGGCATATTGCAAGTGCTCATTAGCCACATGTGGCTAGACACAGAAAATTTCTGGCATTGTAGAAAGTTCTATTGGTCAACGTTATGTTAAAAGTCTCATTAGGGTTGTTTTGGAGAAATTTATGAGCTACTAAGGAGACCAGTTAGGAGACTATCCTAAGAGTACCGGCAAGAAATGCGGGTAACTTAGACTAGCATGGTAGGGATGAAGGTTGTAAGAAGTGATCAGGATCTGGATAAACTTAGAAGATACAGCTGACATGATTTGCTGATGGACTATAGGAAGGGAGACAGAAAAGAGTCAAGGGCCAAAGATGACTCTCATGAAAGAAGAATTAAAGTTTGGAATGTCATACATAAACCAGAGAGAGTATGCTTATAAAGAAGATGACTGGGATTAGGGATGGGGGAATAAAAGGGGAAATAAAATAAAAAACATGTAAATGCAATGCCTTCCCCCCAGCGCGGGACATGACACCCGGGGATGAGCCTCCCTGGCAACGAGGGACCTCTATCAACTACCAACTGATGATGCAACTGGAAAAGGACCTTATAAGGAGGGTTCAATGCGGATCAGCAGAATATCCATGTCTACATAAAATACCATGACTTTAAGATGCTGTTTGACCTAAAGTAAGGGGGAAATGGAAAGGAGAAATGAGTTTATATGGCTACGAGTTTCTAAAAAAGAGTCTGGAGGCTGGCAGAGGGTTTGCCCTCATGCACAACTGAGCAGAGTCAGAGAGACAGATAAAGCAGATACAACCCCCAGATATTGGTTCCTTTGAGGGCTAAAGAGACCCATGGGAGTTATGGTCATGGCCGATGGGGTTAACTACCAGGGCAGATGGCCCCTCTTTGGAAATGGTGTTTATGTGTGATGAATCTGGACTCAGATGGAATCTCCCTTCATAAGACTTTCATGCTAATGTGCTGGAGGTGCAGTTAATGTTGGGGTTTAAGATATATTTAGGGGATTTGAATCTCTGGACTGACAATGTGATAGCCAGATCCTGAGCCTCAACAGACTCCAGCACCTACAATCTGATTTATTGGACTTACCAAACTCAGCTAAGATGGAGTTGAAGAAGGACAACCACCACACCATGGAGCCTAGAGTGATTACAACTGAAAATGGGAGGATTGCATCCAGCATCCAGGTGGAATCTGACCCTCCTCTTGACATAGAGGTGCAATGGACACAACCAATCCAATGTCCACATAGAAGAGGTGGCATTGGATTGGGAAAAGTGGACATAATGGACAAAGGGTATGGGGAAAGGCAGGAAGAGATGAGAGGTGGAGGCGTCTTTGGGACATGGAGCTGCCCTTGATGGTGCTTCAGAGGTAATCACCGGACATTGTAAATCCTCACAGGGCCCACTTGATGGAATGGAGGAGAGTATGGGCCATGATGTGAACCAATGTATATGAGGTGCAGAGGTGCCCAAGGATGTACTTACCAAATCCAATGGATGTGTCATGATGATGGGAACGAGTGTTGTTGGGGGGGGGGAGAGGGGGGGTGGGGGGGTGGGGTTGAATGGGACCTCACATATATATTTTTAATGTAATATTATTACAAAGTCAATAAAAAAAAAATAAATAAAAAACATGCATACAATGAAGTTAGTGTGCCATGCATGAACTGAGCAGTAGCATGACCAACTAAATTCTGTGTACCTGGAGGCCTCCTTAAAGGACAGAGAGAAGGAAGAAAGTAAAGCAAACATGCAAGCAAACAATTTTTCTTCATTGGTCAAAATGATGTCCAGGGTAATAGTCCCTTTTCTAAACCGTCATACATTTTATTTTTATCTTACTTACAGCACTACCAAATAGGCAATAGGTAACATGCTTCTTTGCACTTGCATCTTGCTTTTCTGCTAGTTCTGAGATTTGTATTATAATTCATTATATTTTTTAATAAAGTAATACATAGTATACTTCTACACATTATTTCTGTTTGGACCTTTTAGTCTTATCTAGAAGATTTCTTCCATAATTCCTTTTTTCATGAGTGTGACTTTTTCACTTATAACCTCTCTGCTTCCTAATCTATCAGATTCATATTTTTGAAACGAAAGATACTCTTACAAGGCTATATTTCAATTATTGGTTTATCCCACTAAATTTCTGTGCTAAGAATAAAACTGCAGTTACTCTTCCTGTGTTAAATCTGAATTATTCTATATTTTGTGCAATGGTCAACTCATTCATCAGCTATAGATTCAGCACCTGTGCCCTAGGTTTGGGGATTATGTAAGAACGAAGAATAATTTCCTTAAGGATTTCCAATGCTTGATAGGGAAGACAAACAGGTAGATAGGACAAATAATTACAGTGTAATGTGATAAGAATGAACAACAACAAAACCCAAACAATCAGGAATGTATGGGGGCACAGCTATGATTTGTCCAGGAAAATATAAAAAAGGTTTATATAGAGGTCCCATTTAAGCTGGTAAAGAAACTTGCCACGATAGGAATGTAATTACTTCTAAAATATTAAACATCATTTCCATTCTCTTTCCATTTATTTTCATCTAGAAATTCTTCTAGAAAGACAACTAGTTCTTTCAGAATTTGGTTCACTGAACTTCAAAATAAAACTCTTAATATAACTAACTACTAACTATGGTTAGGATAAACCCATAAAAACGAAACCTTTCCTTCAAAGATACACATAAAAATAAATTCATTCTCTTTACTACCAACCGTATGTAAACAATACTCAAGATGTGATACACCTATAATAAAAAAGTAATATTTTACAATTTAGTAATTTAAGCAGTATATTATAGATTTGTTAATCACTAAAGAAGCTGAAATATGATTCCCACCCTGAAGCATGGTAATAGCTTTCTAGTGAGAAAACAAAACTGTACTTGAGCCTCCATGTGAAGGAAGCTTAATTCAAAACAATATTAAATTAAGAAAATCTTAGATTACAGAAATATTCTCAAAATCAATTTTTCAATCATTCTTTTGAGACTAGATAATCTATTTTATGACAGTGAGATATCAAAACAAAACCATCTAGATAATATTACTGTGCTACCCAAGCATTAATCTGAAAGCATGAACATTTTACACAGGCAAAACTACCAATAATTTTAAACTAGTTACTGTCAATTTCAAATGTCCTTCAGTCTTTTTACTATAAAAAATATTCACGTTTCAATAGTGCCTTTGAAAATTATGAAATTATGCGTTATGTCCTCACATATGATAGTGGGACACAGCTATCTCTTCTAGCCTTAATTAGAGGAAAAGTATAGACAACAGCAAAGCTTAGCTTTATTATTTTATAAATGAAACAGTAATGCTCATTTTAGTGAAATTATAATATGCTTTTCATAAATTAAAGTAACTCTTACATGGAAAAGGACCCATTTTAAAAATGAATTTAAATGTTTAAAGTTAAATTACACTTAATTAAGCATTTAAGTTCTATACGAGATAAATGAATGACCAGTTAAATACTATGAGATGAAATACTGCTTTGATAATTAAAATCTACAAATTGTTTATTCTGTGCAAAACTGCTAGTTTTCAAAAAAATTCTGTAAACATACACATTTTTAAGACTATAGGACTAAGGAAGTGGACATAACTCAACTGATAGAGCATCTGCCTACCATATGGGAGGTACAGGGTTCAAACCCAGGGACTCCTGGCCAGTGTGGTGAGCTGGCCCACATGCGGCGCTGCCATGTGCAAGGTGTGCTGTGCCATGCAGGGGTGTCCCCCACATAGGGGAGCCCCACGCTCAAGGAGTGTGCCCTGCATTGAGCTGCCCAGTGTGAGAAAAGTGCAGCCTGCCCAGGAGTGGCACCGCACACATGGAGAATTGATGTAGCAAGATGACACAACCAAAAAGAGACACGGATTCCTGGTGCTGCCAAGAATATAAGTGGACCCAGAAGAACACACACCGGGGGCGGGGGGGGGGGGGCGGGGAGGAGGGAAAAGAAAGAAATAAATCTTTTAAAAAAAAGACTATAGGAGTACATATTCACAGCTGACCAAGGTGTATAACTTCTTTTGTACCCAGCTTGGTGTGCTGTGCTTCTACTACTTCAGTAAATGGAAAGGAGAAAAAAAAAGAGAACTTACATAAATTAATATTGGCTCTACAACTTAATAGTTGAAACTCAGATAAATTATTTCACTTCTGTGAGTTTCAGTATCTTCTGGAAATGAGAATATATATTTTTATATGGGTGTTACAAGGACTTATCTCATGATGAGATAAATGTAAAGTGCATAGTAGAGTGACTAACACATAGTAGATGGCCATTAAATAGTAGCTTCTTTTTATTTATTTTTTATTTGTTTCTCTCCCCTTCCCTTCCCCGTGCCCCCCCCCCCCCCCCCCGTTGTCTGTTCTCTGTGTCCATTTGCTGCGTGTTCTTTTGTCCACTTCTATTCTTGTCAGCGGCACCGGGAATCTGTGTCTCTTTTTGTTGCATCATCTTGCTGCGTCAATTCTCCGTGTGTGTGGCGCCATTCTTGGGCAGGCTGAACTTTCTTTTGCGCTGGGCGGCTCTCCTTATGGGGCGCAGTTCTTGCGTGTGGAGCTCCCTTATGCGGGGGCATCCCTGCGTGACATGGCACTCCTTACGCGCATCAGCACTGCATGTGGGCCAGCTCCACACGGGTCAAGGAGGCCCGGGGTTTGAACCGTGGACCTCCCATGTGCTAGATGTACACCCTATCCACTGGGCCAAGTCCATTTCCCAAATGGTAGCTTCTTAATACTAAGAAAACATCAAAGTTGGTAAGTTTCTGGTCATAGGATGGAGAATACCATAATAAAGTAAAGAACTTTTTTTGAAACAGATTTAGTACGAATAAACAGATAAGTCTTCACTAAATTCTCTATTATTTCTAGAAAAAAAGACTATAAATTTTAACTGATTGCAGTTCACAACTTCCTGCCTATTAAATCTCTACTTAATAATGTTCACTTTACAGTGCTGAAAAATATTCAGATGACAACTTACTCCATGGCTTACCTTTCTTTGATCCATTGAAATGAAATATTTATAATACTTTATAAATTATTCAACACTAAGTCCTGTAATTTTCAGAGTTCTGCCTTAATAAAAGTTAGTAGCAGTATAAACTTGTTGGTATGGTCTAATGCTTAAAATTCTTCATTGTAAAACTGAAACTCTAAACCCTCTTAAATCTCCGAAAAGTATACAGATAGTTTTATTTACCATATAACTAGAAATACAGAACCTTAATAAACAAAGTATTAGACAACATATACTTGTTTAATTTTTGCAAGAGCACTTACTGGAAAACATTGGGTAAGAATTATAACTTTACATAATTTTCAATATTATTATCATCAATAAGCATTTATTAAGTATCTATTTGCATTATGGACTGAAAGACCCTGATTTAGAACTGTCCATATTTTCTTGAAAATAAAAAAAAACATTATCGTAAATTTGGTATGCAGACTTTTAAAGTTGCAAATTTAGAGTAATGGGAGGTACAACAGGTACAGGACCAGAAAATAAAGGAAACCATATATAATGAAATATTATGAAACACATGCACAATTAAGTTTACATATTATGTTGAAAACTAACATTTATTATTAGGATAGGTATTTTAGATATGCATTCTTTTAAAGAAGATGGTAAAAAAACTTTCTATTAACCTTTGAAATCAGAATTTGTTATTACATGGATCATTAACTTACCACGGTTCTCCTTTAAGAGATGTAGATATTTTTTTTGGAAGAAAAAATCTATGATATTTTGAAGCCTCAATTAGTTCTTGGGGTAACCTTTTTGATAGATCATAATAGTGACCAAATCTTGAAGATGATATTGGTCCAGCCTGTTAAGAAAACATATACTAGTTTTTAGAAAATGATTATTTTTGATATTACAACTTATTTGTCATATATCCAGCAAAACACTGATATATTTACACATTTTTGATGCTAATAATGAAGAGTTGATACATACAGACATTAAATTTCAAAGAATTATACAACCACCTTTATTATTTTAAACTATCTGTAGTTAGGAATCAACCTTTTCCTTTCCTGTAATGTTTCTTCACTCCTAGGGATTCCCCAAGTTTCATACGAATTTAACCATGCTCCCCCCATTTTTTTTTTTACTATACCTCAGTTTCCTAAATTTAAAAAAAATGTATAATTCTTAATTTTTGAGATTCCAAGTTTAACTGAAGAATGAAATATTAAGTTGCTAAGAACTGAATGAAAACATAAACCAAGTTAATTCATTGGTGAGGGACCCAAAAGAAAATAGCTATTTAAATATATTAAATTGAGAATCATTTTAAAACTAAATTCTCAAAAGCCATGGTGTAGGCATACCCAAAATTTCTGACAAACTTAAAATTTAATTTACAGCATAAAATGTCCTAGTATAGTACAGATATGGACATGGCACATGATAAAGTGGGAGAATGTCTATTATATGTACATTAAGCTAAGTCACAAACCTGACTTAATCATTAGCTCACTGATAATTACCTCTTTTGAATTCCCTACTAAAAATTTCTTCAATAAATTATCTTTCTCATAAGAAATTTTAATACTTTTTGCTGCTAAATTTATTTACACAGGATAGTAAAAGTCTAGTAACATAGCCTAATTATTATATTCTTTGAATTGACTCTGGGTTGATTCCTTTTCAACAGCATATTAGAACTATGTATGTACATCCAAAGTTAAACTACTAATGAATTCCAGCTATAATAGTTTCTAATAAAAGCTCTGATAGCATTTCCATAGTCCTGAATGCTACAATTTTCAAATACACAGAACGAAACCAGATGATCTCTGTAGAAAATAAAGAATTATACACAGTAGGATCTTAATTTATCTTAATAAGTGACAGCTAACTTTTGCTTGACACTAAATATTGGCACTTAAGACTTCAAGGATCATATTCTTAAATTAAATACCTACAAATATCAAATTATAAAATAATATGGAATAAAAATTTTAGAAGTCTAATAGAAATATTATTTACTGATTCAGAATCTATGGATTTGATATTTAGTTTCTAAATAAAATGACTATTTCTCCTTAAGGCACTACTTATTTTCATTAATGACACATTATTTGTGTCAATATAATCTTTCCAACTCAATAAGATGATCCCCCAAACATGATTTATTAAGTTACCATGAAGGTACTGACAAATAAATTATGTGACATTAAAATATGTTTCTTAAAAATAGGATGTAAAGTTTTTAAATGTAAAGTTATTAGTCTAAAGCAATTTAAAAAGGTCTGGTCTTTGGCCTATAATCTATTCTTTATCCGGATTATGTTCAGAATGTTTTTACTGCAATCTCTGCTAGGGCTCATCTTTTTATTGTATAAATCCAAGCCCTCTTAATGTTTTAGAAAGGCCTTGACTAACTGAACTTTGATCTGATGTCTTCATTGAGAAAAACACCAGGTTGCCCATTTCAGATGCAAATCCCTCTAAGGCCCAATAGAATTTAGTAAAGACAGCAAAAAAGAAGAAACAAGAAGTTTCTAGGATCCTCTTTGAGAATCCTGGGGCACACTGGTGTCCTTAATCCACGCTGCTGCATGGATTAAGGTAGGTGATAACCTTCCCTGATTCAAAAGAAAAAGCAGAGTGCCTACAAACTGGGTGGAGACTAGGATTTGGCTATAAAAAACACCATGCAATAAAAGCTTGGTCTATGTCAGAAGCCTCTGAAAGGTCTCAATGTACCACATTCCCAGGCCTAGTGGGGAAGCTTGCAAAAGCTTACCTGAATCAAATAAGCATGAATAATCTGTTTTAGCAGACTGGCAGTGGGGAGAAAGAAAGACTTTTCACTTCTTTAAAGTTTGAGTTAATAAATTTATTAGTGGACTGAAGGTTCTTGAAGACTTATGCACTCAGAGTAATATGCTAACTTGCAAAGAAGCAAAGTATGCCTTTTAAGTTGCCGTCTCTATTAATGTTCCTAATTACAATATTAATATGACAGAAAGCTCAGGTTTGGGATGAATCAAGTCATAAAATTGATTTCATGCATTGACAGTTTACATAGAGAACACCAAATTCATTAAAATGTAAAAATAAAATTGGAAACTTTCCTCCTTACAACTAAGTTATTTATTTAGAAATTAAAGTTAGGTATGGCAACTAAAATAATCACCAGGTAAACACTAAAAACTTTAGTAATGATGAAAAACTGTAACTCTTCAAAACAAAAATAAAATGAAAAATAAATGTACTCTCACAGGAAAGGACAATTTTGCAAGTTTTTTTCTACTCAAAACACATGGCATTAACATATAATTTGATTTTTGAAATGCTGTGAAATCTTTTGAGACCTTGGTAAAATAAAGATTTAATATATATCCTCAAAGAAAGATAACTAAATGATGTAAATCTAATATACCTTCTCCATCTATTCCATAAAAATATAGATGCATTAAAAAAAACCAAACTATTATCAATAACTAGTCAGTTCACTCTGTTTGGTAAGAGCACGTTTCCTTAATTTTTAAAAATTTCTATTTCATGTTCATAAACTACCTTTAAACTTTGTCCACTGTTAAAGGAAAAGAATAAAACAGAATAGTTTAGTAAAAATTTACCATGTTAAAAGAAAATGAACTATTGGGGGGTCAGGAGGAAAAATGAAAAACAAAACATAACATCCCATCTCCAGCATGTTAGAAAGAAAGAACCAAAACTTTCAGAGAAAAGCTGTATTACATATAGTCTAAATGATACATTTTATTACTATTGTTATAATTTCTTGTTTCTCAGTATGTTACAACAGAAAGCAAGAACCTCAAATCGTTACTAGCCCATACTGATCCTCAGTGTAATAATCTGAAACAGGAACTATTTCAGTAGGCTGTAGTGGAAATCTAACGCAATACTTGCATTGAATATTTTGTAAATTGTAAAGCACTACGCAAGTGTTACTGGTTATTATTATTGCGTTATCGATTCACTAGAGAATCTGAAGGTCTATCACTCTCCTTGGAAGTATATTGCCTTACTGAAAAGATGGTATTTGCTCATCATTGAAACATGCATGCATCTATCATGAGACTGTTGTTCTTGACACTAAGATAGAAAACCAAAGTGTAATGAGAATTTAATATATTAAAGACCTAATTCTCCGCTATGAATTGCTGAAGCCATTGTAGGTCACGGTAGTAGAGCTGTATAATACTGAAGATCTTAAGTTTCAGAATATGCTGTAGGCCAGTGATTACTGGACTGAAAAAGGAATAGGATTTGATGGTTGGATAGAGAATAGGAAGGCATGCTACCCAGGAGAGAGTATCAAAATCATATGGTGAGGAGAGAGAGGCTTTATAAAAACTACAAATCCTTCCAAAAACTATAAGTACACTAATTTACTAAGCTACTGTTAGTGAATAGGTGCTCATATTCTTAGGGTGGGTTGGTATGGGAAAGGTCACAGGTAGTTCCTTTATAACTTATTGCATTTCATAAATGGGAATATGGCAACATCATTATAACCTGGTGACAACTAATATTAAAAGGCATCTCTGATAATAATCAACACATCTAGTTTTGGACTGTACGTCTAATGTTAAATCTTAAACCATAATAGTGTTAACAGCATTTTGTCCCATTAAAACCTTGTGGGTTTTTTGTCCCACAGAAAACCTTGCGCGTTTTTTTTTTTGGTTTATTTAACTAAGAATGGCAAAGTGAGGCCTGGATTTATAAAGCAGATGATCAGGGAAGCGGACTTGGTCCAATGGATAGGGTGTCCGCCTACCACATGGGAGGGTGGCGGTTCAAACCCTGGGGACTCCTTGATCCATGTGGAGCTGGCCCATGTGCAGCGCTGATGTGCAAAAGGAGTGCCCTGCCACGCAGGGGTGTCCCCCATGTAGGGGAGCCTCACGTGCAAGGAGTGCGCCCCGTAAGGGGAGCCGTCCAGCACGAAAGAAAGTGCAGTCTGCCCAAGAATGGCGCCACACACACGGAGAGCTGACACAACAAGATGATGCAACAAAAAGAAACACAGATTCCCGGTGCCGCTGATAAGGATAGAAGGGGTCACAGAAGAACACACAGCGAATGGACACAAAAAAAGACAACTGGGGGGAGAGCAGGAGGGGAAGGGGAGAGAAATAAATAAAAAATAAATCTTAAAAAAAAACAGTGGATGACCATGTGTGATCAACAAAAAGTGATCACTAGTCTTGGCAGGTCACCATATATAAAGTTCATGTGTTAGGCAAATATACAGGGTAATAATTTTAAAGAAAAGCAAAGGAGCCATAAGTTGATTCTATTATTTAAACTTGACAGAGTTTCACTGGTAAATAAGAGTACACTTAAGTTTGACCATTGACTGTAAATTCAAAATAAACTATTTCATTTGTATTAATTGATTTAACTCAGTTTCACATTTAACTTACATGCTGTATCATTCATTCATTAAAAAAAGAACTATTGATCATCCACTATATGCCTGTAAAACAAAACTTAATTCTCTTACAGAGCTAATATACTAATAGGAGGAGATAAGTGAAAAACAATCAAATAGAAATATTATCTGCTAGGTGGTAGTGACCTGAAGAAAAATAAAGCAGAGAAAGGAGATGATAGGGAAAGAGTGGTGTTATTTTATATAGTGTGGCAAAGGAACAATTACCTTCCCTATAAAATGATATTTTAACAGAGACCTGAAGAAAATGGGAAAATAAGTTACCTGGGGAAGATCTTTCTCTAAGAGCACAACTTTCAAAGCTCTCATGCTTTAAGCCTTGAAAACTGAATTTTACTCCCATAGATAAAAACTAACTTCAGGCATACAATTCACTAATAGGAGGGGTGGAATAAGCATTACTCACTTATATATGAATGGGGACAGGACTAGTATATATATAAATATAATTTATAAGGAAATGTTTCTTTATAAACTTTTCCTTTTAAACTGTTTTCTTTATAAGCAATGATTTATATATAATTTTATCCCTAATCTTAATCATATTTCCTAACAAGTAATAGGAGAGGCTTAAATTTTCAGTTACTTGAATATTCAATGACAATTTCAGTTGAAGAATGTTAATGAGCAACCAAGTGACCAAAACCTAGCAGAGATGAGAGTAAAAACAAAGGAAAAGAAAGAAGTGGTTTATATACTCTAAAACTTAAATGGTATATTGTCTTTATAAAAAAGTTAAATTTAATTAAAGCTTATATTCATTAATAACTAATAAGTATCAGCAGAAAAATTAGAATACAGTTACTCTTTAAAACAGGAGTCATGGTTAGGCTCAATCATTTATGAATCTGAGAAGTCAAAGACATGAAGTTCTTTGCCATTAGGTGAGTTCTCAATTACCAGTCCTACACACTATGTCTGTTTTAATCTCCTTTGCTTAACTCATGGCCCTTAAATACACTAACTATATTTATTCCGACCTCTTTTATCTAGTTCTCAATGATCTCCAAGCTTGGCTATCCCTGCAACAACTCGTGATTACACAGAGCTTCCTTTTATTTTTTATATAAAAGCAGGGTTTTCTACTGCATAGATACACCATTATTTAATTAGTTGTTTACTGATGGACATTTAGATTATTTCTAATCTTTTGCTATAAAAAATATGCTGTATGAATAGTTTGTATACATTTCAGTTTATCTCTGAGTTATTATGTTCATGATATACATTTTCAAAAGGATCAAAGGGGGCTATACTCTTTTACTTATTTTTTTTCTTTGTTAAATTTTCATTGTGGCAACATCTATACCACACAAACATTCCCATTTTTACCATTTTCAAGTGGACAATTCTGGGGTGTTAATTACACTCACAGTGTTGTGCAACTGTCACCACTGCACATCACTGAAACTTTTTCATCACCCCAAAAGAAAACTTTGGTTCCCATTAAGCCAGAACTTCCCATTCCCATCTCCAGTCCCTGGAAACCTGTAATCAACTCTCTCATCTATGAATTTGCATATTCTAGGGATTTCACATAAGTGCAATCATATAATAGTTATTCTTTATGTTTGGCTTAACTCAACCTTAGCCTTTATTCCCCTAAATCGTGGTAAAATATATATAACATATGCTCCTTTATTTTGAAGGACAGTATCAAACTACTGTCCACAGAAGTTATACCAATTTACATTTTCACCAATGAAGTATGAGAGAACCAGTTTCCCCACCCTTGCCAATACAGTATCTCAGGAAACATGTTAGATCATTGTCAACCTGATAGAAAAATGTCATTTCAGTGTAGTTTTAATTTGCATTTCTCTTATTAAAACTGCAGTTATTGGATATCTGTTTCTGTTTGTGTAAGAGCCATCTAAATCCTTTCATATTTTTGCCTGTTTATTTTTAATTGGATTGGCAGACTTTTCCTTATTCAGTTTTTATATATAAGGAAAATTAGGCTTTATTCTGATACCAGTTGTAAATATCCTTTTCACAGTGGGATAGTTAAGTTCACTTGTCAACTTGGCCAGGTTATGGTATCCATTTTTTTTTTTTTTGTCAAGCAAGCACCTGATTGTTACTGTGAGGATATTTCATGGACTTAAATCATCAGTAAGTTGATTGCATCTGCAGCTGATTATAGCTATAAGTCAAACTAGAAGATTGAGTTCAACAATGAGAGAAGTCTCATCTAATCACTTGAAGGTCTTAAAAGGAGAAAGATGATTTCAGCACTTAGAAGAAAGAATTTCCATCTCTACTTCAGCCAGCCAGCTTCTCCCAGGGAATTCATCAAAAACCTTCATTGGAGGGACAACCAGCTCCTGCTCCAGCTACAGGGCAATTAGTAATCACCCAGTGCTATCTAAAGCACCTGTTTGGAGGATCTGAGAGCCCAGAATATCCTACAACACCCTTGAAGGAATGGAAGGAGGAACTGCCCATCTGAAGAGAAGATTCATAAGTAGAGCACTCCATGCCATGGAGGCCAGTGCCCATCCTCCACTGGCGGCACAAGCGACTAGGGAGCTATTCTGCAGCTGGAATTGGAAGATCTATTTCCGAAAAACAGGGGAGGAAAAGATGGTTTGGCACCAACTTCAGCTAGTGATTAGTAAATTCGGCTGGCTAAAGTATAATTCAAAGAACAACTAAAATTCAAAACTGCCCAAGTCCTGAAGTCCAGTAGTTGCTATTTTGACTCCATCCATAGCATGAGGAGAAGCCAGGCTGACTGAAAAATACAGTGAAGGTGGGAACTGGCTTCTTTCACCCAGATGGGCCTGCAGCCCTCACCTAGGCTTCAGCCCCACCTCTAGCAGGGAGGAAGTGGTAGGCCTGGCACCAGTCTCTCTGGGTAACAGCAGGCACATTCGGCTGGCACAGACTTAATGGTCGGGGGTCTACCAGGGCAACTATGGTCATTTTGGACCTGCACAGCATACATTGCTGAGCACACCTGCAGCTCCATCCCCGCCCCCAGGCAAGGGAGAAAGGGGCATGAAGTTTCATTAGTCTCTTTAGGCAACTACAGTCTAGGCCTGCACAACTTGGATTATTACATAGGGCTGTGGCTCTGTCCCTACCTCTGGCAAAGGAGAAAGTTGGGAGGAGTTCATTGGTCACTGGGGCAATGAGTACAGATTAAGGCTCCACAGCTTACAGAACCAACTACATCTTTGATTCCTACTACACAACCAGCAAGGGAGAAAGGGCAAGAAAACCCTAAACTAAAGGGAGAAACTGCACCCAGAATAAATACATTTAGTAAGCCAGATGCCAAGACACCAACAAAAAATTAAAATCCTCACCAACAAACAGGAAGGTATGGCCCAGTTAAAAGAACAAGACAAGACTCCAGATGACATAAAAGAGATGAGATAACTAATCATACATGTTCAAACAAATCTCCTTAATAAGCTGAATGAGATGGCTAAAGAGATTAAGGATATTAAGATGACATTAGATGAGCATAAAGAAGAATTTAAAAGCATACATAGAAAAATAGCAGATCTTATGGGAATGAGAGGCACAATAAATGAAAATAGAAATACAATAGAATCATATAACAGCAGATTTGAGGAGGCAGAAGAAATGATTGGTGACCTTGAAGAAATGGCCTCAAAAAGTAAACATACAAAAGAACAGATGAAAAAAAGAATGAAAAAAATTGAACTAGGTTTCAGGGAACTGAATGACAGCAAGAGATGTGCAAACATACATGTCATGGGTGTCCCAGAAGGAGAAGAGATAGGAAAATGGGAAGAAGGAATATGTGAAGAAATAATGGTGAAAAATTTCCCAACCCTATTGAGGGACATATATATCTGTATCCAAGAAGCACAATATACTCCCATCCAAATAAATCTTGGAGACCAACTCCAAGAAACAAACTAATCAGAATGTCAAATGCCAAAGACAAAGAGTGAATTCTGAGAGCAGCAATAGAAAAGCAACGCATAACATATAAGGGATACCCAATATGATTAAGTGCCAATTTCTCACCAGAAACCATGGAGGCAAGACGACAGTGGTTATGATATATTTAAGATACTGCAAAAGAAAAACTTCCAACCAAGAATCTTATATCCAGGCAAGAGGACCCCTATCTCACAGCTTATACAAAAATTAACTTAAAATGGATCAAAAACCTAAATGTAAAAGCAAGAACCATAAAGCTTCTATAAGAAAATGTAGGAAGACATCTTCAAGACCTGGTGGTAGGTGGTGGCTTCTTAAAGGAAATAAGAGGAGGACTGAGATGGACTACTGATACTTAATATACATAGAGGTTTTGATTAACTTTACTGTAAAAGTGTGGAAATGTATAGAATTGATAATAGTACATTATTGTAACAGATGATTTATAAATAGGAAGGTGGGTGGAAAGGGTAGTCTAGGGAAGTAAATGTCAACTGAAAGAAAGCTAGAGAATAATCTAGGAACTGAATAGCACAGTAAACCCAGAGGTTTATTGAGAATTGTGGTTGATGGTACAGATGCAGGAGTGTGCTTTGTGAGCTAGAGCAGATGTACATCACTATTGCAGGGTGGTGGGAACGTGGAGAATCATGGCAAAAATACAACTGTAGAGACTTATGTACTGTGGTTAATATAATGTAATATCACACATCTATGCCAAAGATGTACTGTGTTGATAATGGGGAGGTATGGAAAAAGGGTGCCAAATGTACGCTATGCACCTGGTAATAGTCTGATGATATTATGTCATAGCCCGTAACAAATGATCCAACACAGTGTGGTGTCTTGATAGAGGGGTGTTGTATGGGAATTCTGCACATGTGTATGATTATTTTGTAAGTTTATAACTTCTGTCATAAAAATATATTTAACAAATAATAATAGGGTGAGTTGGGGAAAAATACACCAAATGTAAGTTAGTAATAAGATTTTGATTGTATCCTTTCATAATCTGTAACAAATGTCACATGGCAATGCAAGGTGTTGGTGGTGAGGTGATGTGTACGACCCCTGTATAATGGTATGCATGTTTGCTTTATAAGTTCACAACTTTCATCTGTTTATGTATTTTCATGTATAAATGATGTAAAAATTAATAACAGGGTGGGTTGAGGGAAAAATACACCAAATGTAAGATACAAAAATAAAAAACCACATATACACACACACAGACACAAACAAAAACAACAACAAAAATCCTTCACTGGGGTTTCCAGCTTGCAGACTGCCCTACGGAATTTGGTCTTGCTTATCCCCATACTCAGGTGAGCCAATTCCAATTAAAAAAACTCATAATATTTACCATAATATATCTATTTATATTACATACATATATTTACATATATATTTCTAGTATATTAACGTTGACTCTGTTTCCTTAGAGAACCCTGGATTAATACAGCCAGTTTGTAGTTTTTCAGTAATTTAAAACACAACTTAAAAATCATATTATTGGGAAGCATATGTGGCTCAAGTGATTGAGCTTCTGCCTACCACATGGAGGTCCAGGTTTCGGGTCCTAGTGCCTCCTAAAGAAGATGAGCAAGACAGTGAGCTGACGCAATGGGAAAGCGTGGACAGCTGATGCAAGAAGACGATGCAATACGAGACAGAAGAGGAAAACATAATGAGAGACAAAACAAAGCAGGGAGTAGAAGTGGCTCAAGAGATTAGGCACCTCCCTCCCACATTGGAGATCCTGGGTTCAGTTTCTGATCCTCCTAAAAACCAAGGAAGACGAACAGATACAGTAAGAGCAAACAACAAGGGGGTGGGGAGAAATAAATAAATAAAATAAATCTTTAAAACAAAAAAATCATATTATTCAAATAGTTTCTCTACCTAAATTAGAACAATTCACCTTTGCTTAAAATGTTCTGATTACAACATGCTTTATGTCTGGTATGCAATTGGTGCTTAATCATATTTGCTGACTGAATACATATTAATATATTAATATATTTAAATATAAGTAAATTTATTCATTCACTAAACATTTATTGAGTAGCCACTGGTGTAGATGCTAGAGATAAAAGAGAAAATAAAACAGGTTCTCTGCCTTTACAGAGAATTCTCAGTGCAGTGGAGGAGAGAGCTATACAAACAATTAACTATAAAGCAAAGTCACCGAAGTACTTTTAAAAATAGACGAGGGAAGTAGACTTGGCCCAGTGGTTAGGGCATCCATCTACCACATGGTAAGTCCATGGTACAAACCCCGGGCCTCCTTGACCCCTGTGGAGCTAGACAATGTGCAGTGCTGATGCGCGCAAGAAGTGCCGTGCCATGCAGAGGTGTCCCCTGCGTAGGGGAGCCCCATGCACAAGGAGTGTGCCCTGTAAGGAGAGCTGCCCAGCACAAAAGAAAGTGCAGCGTGCCTAAGAATGGCGCTGCTCACATGGAAAGCTGACACAACAAGATGACGCAACAAAAAGAAACACAGATTCCCATGCCGCTGACAACAGAAGTGGACAAAAGAAGAAGATGCAGCAAATAGACACAAAGAACAGACAACTTGGGCAGGGGGGAAGGGGAGAGAAATAAATAAATAAATAAATCTTAAAAAAAAATACACAAGGTGCTAATGGAAAGAAAAATAAGGAAGTAGATAATTCTATATTAGAAGCTGTCAGAGGTGGTAACATTTGCACTGGGAGATGAATGAGATTTCCAGTGAATAAGAAAATGAAAAGTATTAACTGAAGTAAAAGCAATTCATAAGGAGCAATTTACACTGGATGTGTGAATATAGTTTTTAAGGCATACAGGGGAAGAGGCAAAATATATAGGCTTAGAGTATGTTTTATAGATGTTATACACCATTTTGAGAAAGTTGTATTTCATATTACAGGCCTATAATGGTAAACAGGTTTCATGTCACATGATAATTCTGATATTAATTGGTAGTGAGCAAATATAGCACATTGCAGAGAATTATAAGGCTGTGTCTGAGTTGGGCAGGAGGGAACTATTTTTGACAGTTTGTCATGTATTTAGAAGAGGGCAGTGGAAAGAGGAAGCCAAAAGAGGCATCTGAAGTTAAGGACTGTTATAAAGATATTTCTGTCTCTGGGAAGGATAATTCTAATGTCAGTAGGAGGACGGGAGAAGGGTAAACTATGGAACAATGTCTTATTAAATTAGAAAAGCCTTTTTTCTACCAGTATAGTAATGTTTGGCAGGCATTAAAATGCTCTAAAACAATGAGGTGAGCAATCAAATGAGGGAGCTAATAAATTAACAGAGCAGAAATATATTCAGTCTTAAGACTTTCTGAGACAGTAAGGTTTGTTTGTATCTGTGTCAAAGGACCCTGACTGCTTTTTCTTTATGGTATTTTTCCATTTCTTCCTTGCTGCCAGTTAGGCAATTTTTCAAAAAAGTCAATATACTTAAAGGTGCTCTTTTACTTTTTTAATTTCTGTGAGCTTGGAAAGTTGATAACAGTGCTTGTTATAAGTCTGTGTAAATACATTTATTCTCATAAATAAGCTCTGAGAAGATTTCTTAAAGATTTTATCAGGAGCAGAGTTTGTGAGCTTCAGGGGACAGATTTACTGATACCTGTTTTGGCTTCCCAGTAACTTTTACATCAAGTCCTTTTTCCTAATCTATTCTAGATAAGTGAGGCTACCAGACAGCTGAGTTTGAGAATACATTGAAATAAAATTAATAATTCCAAAATCCACTTACATTGAATATTTATAGGTAACCATGTTGGAAAGAAATGGTATAATTAGTTCACTTACTCTGGCTTGCAAACCTAGTATAAAGGATTCTGTAAGATTACAAAGGAAACGAAATAATCCACTTGGTAAAAGAAGTTGCCATAATTTCATTTTCAAGAAACACCTCATCTTGATCAAAAACTCTATAAATATTTACCCAAATAAACAAATACACATTTAAATTTTAAAAAGTAACAGGTATACCTCATTTTATAAAATGGAAAAAAAACACATTTGCAAATTTTAGAGATACGTTATATATTGACTTGCCTCCATCTTGGGTAATAACTGGTAACGCCAAGCTATTTTCATCTTAATATTAGATTCTGATGTTTTATGGTTATATATATCCTCGTAAAATTCTTTTTTACAATTCTCATCAAGTAATGGTGCAGGAAGTTCCTAAGGAAACAGAATGGCATATAACTGAATATCTGTGGTAAAACATATGGCAATTTTCTTAAATCATGTTAGCAATATTAGAACTTTCCACTATGTTAAAAACTGATACCTTAAAAATTGATGCAAACATAAAGTTATGATAATATAGACATTTCTAAAGTAGAGGGAAAGGGTATATTATAACTATTATTTTTAAAGATTTATTTCATTTATTCATTTCTCCCCCCCACTTCACTATTTGTGCTTGCTGTCTGCTCCTCTGTGTCCATTAGTTGTGTGCTCTCTGTGTCTACTCATCTTCTTTTTAGCAGGCACTGGGAACACAACCTGGGACCTCCCATGTGGGAGAGAGGTGTCCAATCACTTGAGCCACCTCCGCTCCCTACTTGTGTCTTTCATTGTGTTTCCTCATTGTGTCATCTTGCTGTGTCATCTCATTGTGTCAGCTCACCATGCCAGCCTGTCATGTTAGCTCACTGTTTTGCTTATCTTTCTTAAGAGGTACCAGGAACCGAACCTGGACGTCCTATGTGGTAGGTGGGTGCCCAACTGCTTGAGTGACATCTCCTTCCAGGGTATATTATTAAATACAGAGTTTAATTTTTTTTTCAGCAATGAATAAAAATGTAAAAAAAATATCTAAATTTCTACACTTGCAAAAAATCAACTGCTATTCCAACGAGTGGCTGTGCTCAATTTTTAAATTGATACACTTAAAACAAAGTCAGGAATTAGCACTTTCATACTGCATGTAATTATTATGTTTGCTACAAGATAAAAATAAAGATGTGAATAAATATTTCAATCTCACTCACTGAAATAAAGGGTGAAGTAACAACCAAAAATAAAATAAAGCATTTGTTTTTTCATATCAAATGTTAATTTTGAATTTGCAAACTATGTCTCTTCTTTAACAATAACAATAGGATTTAAAACCACCAAGTAAATGAAGAGACACTGAATTCCAATTTTACCTTTCTTTTTTGGAAGACTAACCTCCTGAGTAACTACAAAAATCATATAAAAAACATTTTTGTGAAGAGATACTTTTGAAATAATGCAAAGGAAAAAGTACATACTTTCTTGGAGCAGGAAAGCACATGAAATAATTTTCTTTTGTTTTTAATTAGCCAGAATCATTAGGATGGTGTGAGACATTGGACTAGTGTATTAGTCAGCCAAAGGGGTGCTGATGCAAAATACCAGAAATTGGTTGGTTTTTATAAAGGGTATTTATTTGGGGTAGGAGCTTACAGATACTAGGTCATAAAGCATAAGTTACTTCCCTCACCAAAGTCTCTTTTCATGTGTTGGAGCAAGATGGCTGCCGATGCCTGCCAGGGTTCAGGTTTCTGGGTTCCTCCCTTCCTGGGGCTTGCTTCTCTTTCCTCTGGGCTTACTTCTTGGGGCTCTAGCTTAAGGTTTCAGCATCAAACCCCAACATCAAAAACCCTTAACTCTGTCCTTTACCATGCCTTTTATCTGTGAGTTCCCACCCACCCTTTGGCACAAGAGGTTTATATAATTACTTAATCAAGTAAACCTATGAATCCAATATAATCTAATATGCCCAGAGGAAAAGATCAGTTTACAAACATAAGCCAATATTTCCTTTTGGAATTCATCAATAATATCAAACTGCTACAGACTAGTGAAAATAATTTTGTGCTATGTTATAAATTAGTCTAAGTTGCAACTTTTATGTTTTGGGATTAAATTTATGTATGTTTAGAGTCATGCTAATTGCTCATCTAGAAAATATATTAACTATCATTTATTTTGGTGACACCCTAAAAGTAGATTCATCATAACCTATGTCAGTATTAGAAGAAACTAGTTATATCATATAAGCCCTGAAGCCATTATTCCTAGCAAGGTATTAATATCTCACAAAATGTAAAATAACTTCTTTCTATAGTACAGATAAATATTTGTGAGGCAGTGTAGTATAATTCTCAACCAGATTGTCTGGGTTTAGATGTTGACCTTTTACTAGTAGCTGTCTGTGTTACCTTGACCACTTACTTGATTTCTCTATATCTCATCATCTGAAAAATGGAGAAAACAGTATCCACTTCACCAGGTTGTTTTAAGGAATAAATGAAATAAAATGTAAAATGAAGAGAATTGTCCCTGCCACATATTAAAAACATTAGGTATATTGTATTTAAAGATTACAAGAATTCAGTCAAGTAATCATCTTAACTATTTCTCAGTCACACTTTTGTAATTGTTAGTATTAGGCATTTTTATGTTTTTATTAATATTTTTTCAATCCAAGGGACATGTATAATAGTTATGACATATAAGTCATGCATAAATCAACAACAAAATATTTTAAAAATTAATTCTTATAATAGAGATAGAATTTTCACATTTTAAATTTATGTCACTGCCCCTTATTGATTAAAAAACGCCAATTTTGAACTGAAATGTTCTAACAACCAGGTGTTTAGCATTAAAGAAATAGTTCTAAAATAAAATATTAAAGTCATAAAATAAAATATTAAAGACCATTTTAAAAATATGGCTAAAATATCTAAACAAGATGAGATTATCAAAAACAGGTAAGCATTTCCCCTTTTATGTTACGAGATATATGTCTATTCGTAGTTGAAATTTCACCATTTTATTTATTTATTTTTTAAAGATTTATTTTTTATTTATTTCTCTCCCCTTCCTCCCCCGCCCCCCCCAGTTGTCTGCTCTCTGTGTCCATTTGCTGTGCATTTTTCTGTGACCGCTTCTATCCTTATCAGAGGCACTGGGAATCTGTTTTTTTTTTGTTGCGTCATCTTGTTGTGTCAGCTCTCCATGTGTGCGGTGCCATTCTTGGCAGGCTTCACTTTCTTTCACACTGGGCGGCTCTCCTTATGGGGCGCACTCCTTGCGCATGGGGCTCCCCTATGCAGGGGGACACCCCTGCGTGGCACAGCACTCCTTGCGCGCATCAGCACTGTGCATGGGCCAGCTCCACACGGGTCAAGGAGGCCCGGAGTTTGAACCGTGGACCTCCCATGTGGTAGGCGGATGCCCTATCCATTGGGCCAAGTCTGCTTCCCTAAATTTCACCATTTTAAAAACTTATATATGATGAAAATGATAATGATTCTAATTTTGGTGTCTATAAAACAGACATTCAAATCCTAAAGTTAAGGATGAAATGTTCAAAAGATGTATAGAAGGTACACTTTAACATTTAATATTGGGAAGCAGAGTTGGTTCAAATGATAGAGCGCCCACCTACCATATAGGAGGTCCAGGGTTCAAACTCAGGATCTCCTGACCAGTGTGGTGAGCTGGCTGGCCTATGCGCAATGCTGATGTGTACAAGGAGTGTTGTGCCATGCAGTGGTGTCCCCTGCATAGGGGAACCCCATGAGCAAGGAGTGTGTCCCGCAAGGAGAGCTGTCCCGTGTGAAAAAAGTGCAGCCTGCCCAGGAGTGGAGCCGCACATATGGAGAGCTGATGCAGCAAGATGATGCAACAAAAAGAGACACAGTTTCCCAGTGCCGCTGACAAGAATGCAAGCAGACACAGAAGAACACATAGTGAATGGACACAGAGAACAGACAATGGGGTTGGGGGGGTGGGAGAGAAATTTTAAAAACACAGCAAAAATCAAAAGCATTAAAAAACAAACAAACAAACAAAATTTAATGTCCATCTATTAATAGGATAAAACCATCTCTTCAATAAATGGTGCTGGGAGAACTGGATATCCATGACCATAAGAATGAAAGAGGACCCCTTTCTCATTCCCTATGTAAGAATCAACTCAAAATGAATCAAAGACCTAAACATAAAAGCCAAGACCATAAAACTACTAGAAGAACATGTAGGGACACATCTTCAAGACCTTGTGGTTTCTTGGAACTTACACCCAAAGCACAAGCAACAAATGAAAAAATAGATAAATGGGACCTCTTTAAAATTAAACACTTTTGAACCTCAAAGGACTTTGTTAAAAGTGTGAAAAGGCAGCCAACTCAATGGGAGAAAATGTTTGGAAATCATATATCTGATAAGGGTTTAATATCCATGTTATACAAAGAGATGCCACAACTCAACAATAAAAATACAAAAGACCCAATTGAAAAATGAGCAAAAGACTTGAATAGATATTTATCCAAAGAAGAAATACAACTGGTGAAAAAACACATGAATAAATGTTTAACATCACTAGCAATTAGGGAAATGCAAATCAAAGTTACAATGAGATATCATTTCAAACGTATTAGAATGGCCACAATTAAAAAGAGAGAACTACAATAGGAGGAGAGGATGTGGAGAGATAGGAACATTTATTCACTGTTGGTGGGAATGTAGAATGGGACAGCCACTGTGAAGGACTGTTTGGTAGTTCCTAAAGAAGTTGAATATAGATTTGCCATGTGTCCCGGTAATACCATTACTAGTATATATCTAGAAGAAATGAGAGCAGTGACACAAAGAGACATCTGCATACCAATGTTCATAGTGTTGTCATTCATGATTGCCAAAAGATGGACCGGTTTCCATCAACTAATGAAGGAAAAACAAAATGTGGAGTAGAAATGGTAGCAGTTTGATATAATTGATGAATTCCAAAAAGAAATATTGGATTATGCTTATAATTTGATCTGTACCTGGGCATGATTGAGTTATGATTAGGGCGTTGAGCCCCCATCCCTTGGTGGGTGGGGACTGGCATGGCAAAGAACAGAGTTGGAGATTTCTTTTTTTTAAAAAATTAATTAATTTTATTTATTTCTCTCCCCTTCCCTCCCCCTCTCCCCAGTCGTCTGTTTTCTGTGTCCATTCACTGCATGTTCTTCTGTGTCCTCCTGCATTCTTGTCAGCAGCACCAGGAATCTGTGTCTCTTTTTTCATTGTGTCATCTTGCTGTGTCAGCTCTCCACGTGTGCAGTGCCACTTCTAGGCAGGCTGTGCTTTTTTTGCCCGGGATGGCTCTCCTTGAGGGGTGCACTCCTTGAGCGTGGGGCTCCCCTACGTGGGGGACACCCCTGTGTGGTACAGCACGCCTTGCACACATCAGCACTGCGCGTGGGACAGCTCACCATGAGGGCCGAGATTTCTGATGTTAGAGTTTGATTCTGAAGACCTGGGAAGTCAGCACCCAGAGGAAAGAGAAGCCAGCCCCAGGAAGGAAGGAACCTTGAAGCCAGAGTAAAGCAAGCCCCAGGAACATAGGAATCTAGGAAGCCTGAACCCTTGCTGACGTTGTCAGCCATCTTGCTCCAAATAGACTTTGGTGAGGGAAGTAACTTATGCTTTATGGCCTGGTATCTGTAAGCTCCTCCCCCAAATAAATACCCTTTATAAAAACCAACCAATTTCTGGTATTTTGCATCAGCACCCCTTTGGCTGACTAATACAGAAACACAATGGAATATTATGCAGCTGTAAGAAGGAATAAAGTTATGAAGCATATGACAACATTGGTGAACTTGGAGGACATTATACTGAAGTAGGCCAGACAGAAAAAGACAATTACTGTATGAATACACTACTATGAACTAAACATATTGTGTAATTTCACGGAGTTGATAACCAAACATGGGTCACCAGAAAAATAGAATGAGGTTAGAGAATGGAAAGCTCAGGGGTAACATGCAAAACTGGTAAAAAGGATGTGTCTTAATCTTTGAAAATGAATAGAAAAGGTGAAACCTTACAAACATGTTTGTAACTAGCCGTGCTATTATAAGGGTAGGGCAGTGGTTTAAAGGGAAAGTCTAAAGTCAGGTATACTAATGTCCATCTAAAGGTTACATATTTATATATATATAATTTTTAGATAAAATTTAGATAACAAAATTTACCATTTAACAACTTTTTAATGTGAACAATTGAGTGCTTTTTAAGTATATTCAAAGTTGTGAAACCATCATCCATATTTAATTCCAGAACATTTTCATCACCCCAAAAAGAAACACTGTGCCTATTATGTAGTCACTCCTCATTTCCATTCCACTCCTACTCCCCACTCCTGACAACCACTAATCTAAATTTAGTCTCTATGGAATAGCATATTCTGGATATTTCATATAAATGGAACCAGATAAAATTTGGATATTTTTCATCTTCTTTCACTTAGGATGTTTGCAAGATTCATCCACACTATAGCGTGTATCAGTATGTCATTCTTTTTTTATGGCTGAATAATATTCCAGTGTATATATATACACAACAACATTTTATACATTCATCAGTTGATTAACATTTGGGTTATTTCTACTTTTCGGCTATTATAGATAATGCTGCTATGAACATTCATGTACAAGTTTTTTGTAGACATGTTTTCCATTCTCTTGGATGTACACCTAGGAGTGGAATTTCTGGTTCATATAGTAATCCCCATGTTCAACTTTTTAAGTAACTGCCAAACTCTTTTCAGTAGTGCCTGTAGCATTGTACATTAAAATGAACTAAAGAAACTTCCAGGAAGAATCTCTCAATGTGTTTATTTTGTTATTCTCAAGGATAATAATGCAGCAGTGCTCTCTGGGCTCCTTATGTTTCAAGTGCTCATCTTTTCCTATCCTTATTAAGTTTTAATTCTTTCTCAGCCAAGTTATAAGTACATGTTTTCCACTTAATATATTAATTTCCTACAAAACGTTCAAATTATAGTTCATTTCACCATCTTAGGGAAAAAAAAAAAACTGGAGAAGTTTTCCAACAGATGTGGTGGAATTTTAAAAAGATGATTAAAAAAATAATTTCAATGCAAAAAAGTACTAAGAATTAGCATGCAAGGAAATGTAAATTAAAACAAATCACCACTTCCTATCTATCAGTCAAAAAAAAGTCTAAAAATGCCATTTTTGGCAGGTAAGTGAAGCAAAAAGTTACATTCACTGATGGTAGGTAAGTAAGTAAACCTGATTTATTGGCATAAGACCACTTTTTTTGGAGAGCAATTTGGAAAATTTCACTTGAAGATGTTCATACACTATTCCAGTCCCCAAGAGAAAATCTCACACAAATTTCTAAGGAGACATAAAATGATCATAGAGCACTTTAATAACAACACAAGAGAGGTAACTTAATTGACTACTGATAGAAAATAGACCAATAAACTATTATAGGATGGTGGATTAGAAAGATATGGGACTCTCTTTTCTCCCAGAAAAAATAGCTAGAGGACAGGCAGGAAAGGTCTGGAAAAAATGTTCTAGGGTTTAGGGCTGGACTCCATCCAGAGAAAGAAGGGCACAGGAAAAAAATCTTGATGGAAAGACCATGAAGTAGAAGCTGTAGGTGCAGCTGCCAGCACCCTTCCTCCACCATATGAACAGACAATTTTGAATTCTCCAGACTTGAGCCAGCAGCTCCAGGCAGAGGGAGTTGAGGGTTCCACCTCCCCAGGAAACAGGAGAGAGAGGGATGCAGTCTGCGGTTGATTCACCTTTTGGCCAAAAAATTGGGGCTGTTGTCTTTCACAGCACTTCCAGGCTGGGTGGGGCTGCACCACTGTTTGCCTTGGGAACCAGCACAGGACTGAAGAGCATCAAAGTAAACTCACCATCATGACCAGAGGCCTAGACATCACTAAAAAATTAAAAGTCATACTAAGAAAATGGAAAAAATGGCCTGAGCAAAGGAATATATCAAAGCTCGAGATGAGACACAGGATTTGAGACAACTAATCAATGAGATGCACACAAATTTCCAAAATAAAATTAATGAATAGAAAGAAAATATGGCTAAAGAAATAAAGGACATCAGAAGACATTGAGAGAGCACAAAGAAGAATATGAAAACCTGAACGGAAAAATACCAGAACTTATGTGAATGAAAGACACAATAGGTGAGCTTAAAAACACCTTAGAGGCATACCAATAGACTTGAAATGAGAGAAGAAAGAATAAGTGATGCCAAAGACAGAACAACTGAAATTGAAGAAAAGAATAGAGAAAAGAATGGAAAAAATTTGCAAGGGCTTACTTAGGGAGTTGAACACAACACAACATACATGCTATGGGAGTTACAGAAGGAGGAGAAGGGAAAAGGGCAGAAAGAGTATTTGAGGAATAATGGCTGAAAATTTACTCACTCTCATGAAATAAATGAATTTACATATCAAAGAAGTATAGCATACTACAATCAAATAATACTGATTAGAGCTACTCCAAGACACATATTACTCAGAATGTCAAACTTCAAAGATAAAGAGATAGCAATTAGGGAAATGCAAATCAAAGCCACAGTGAAATATCATTTCGTACCTATCAGAATGGCCCCTATTAAAAAGACAGAAAACTACAAGTGTTGGAGAGGATGTGGAGAGATAGGAACACTTTTTCACTGTTGGTGGGAATGTAGAATAGTATAGCCACTGTGGAGGGCTGTTTGGCAGTTCCTAAAGAAGGTGAATATGGACTTGCCATGAGACCTGGCAATACCTTTACTAGGTATATACCCAGAAAAACTGCAAGCAATGACACGATCAGATGTCTGCACACTGATGTTTATAGCAGTGTTATTCACATTTGCCAAAAGATAGAAACTGAAGAATGAATAAAAAAACTGTGTTGTATATATACAATGCAATATTATGCAGCTATAAAAAGAAATGGAATCATGAAGCATATGACAACATGAGTGAAGCAAGCCAGACACAAAAGCACAAATACTGTATGAATGTGCTATTATGAATTAAATATATTGTGTAAACTCATGGAGTTAATAACTAAAACATGGGTCACCAGAAAATAGAATGAAGTTAGAGAATGGAAAGCTGAATGTACAGAACTGGTAAAAAGATTGTTACTCTTTGGAAATGAATAGAACATGTGAGAGTCCAACATAATGTTTGTATGTCATACATGTATGACATATATGTCATGCCTGTATACTGTCATGAGTATGACAGCAATTGAGAGAGGGAAAGTTTAAGGTCATGTATATTACTAGAAGGAAAGTAAAAAAATGTAACACGGGACTGTATAGCATAGTAAAACCTCATGAGAAATAGGAATATTTCTCATGTACAATAATGCACAATTAAAACACTGTTTTTATTTAAAACTGAACAAATATATGTCAATGTTACAAGATGTTAATATCGGGCAACGCCCCCCCCACTACACTAAGTGAAAGAAACCAGGCACAAAATACTACATATTGTATGATTACGTTTATATAAAATATAAATAAAAATAAATTTATATATATATGGAATGAGAGAAGTGGTTATGTAGGGCTGGGGAAGGATAGAGGGATTGTGAGGTGACTACTAAGGGGTGTGGTGTTTATCTTTTTGGAGTTAGGAAATTGTTCTAAAATTTTTTGTGGAAATGAATACACAACACTGATTATACTAAAAGCCACTGATCGTACACTAGATAGATTGTACGGTATATGAATGTAACTCAATAAAACTGCTTAAAAAAAAAGAAATATTTACAAGGCAATACTGTTTACAGCGTTGAAAAACTAGAAATTACATAACAGCCTAACAGTTGATTTAATAAAATATAGGGCCCTGGGCCTGCCCCGGGGTTATAGCTGCAGGGTTCTGCATGGGAACACTAACCTTGCCCAGAGTAAGGAGTTGTCTGTACCCAGTAGTTGTCTGTTAACAGGTCTTCAAGCCTTCAGACAAGATGAGTGATAAACCAGACTTGTCTGAAGTGGAGAAGTTTGACAGGTCAAAACTGAAGAAAACTAACACTGAAGAAAAAAATACTCTCCCATTAAAGAAAACTGTGCAGCAGGAGAAAGAATGTGTCCAAACATCATAAAATAGGGATCTCCTTGCAAGAGCAAATTTCAGCATTGTCTGGGTGTCTTTGTTATAGGATTGTTTTTTTGTAAACTAATGTGTTTGTAGAGAATTTAGGCATCTTCTTCTATCTTCTCATCCATACTCACTAGTTAAGGGGTCCAGGGTAGCCAATGTTCCATTATCCTCATTTTTTTTTTTTAATTATTTATTTATTTTTAAAAATTACATTAAAAAAATATGAGGTCCCATTTAACCCCACCGCCCCCACCCCCCACTCCCCCCACAGCAACACTTGCTCCCATCATCGTGACACATCCATTGCACCTGGTAAGAACATCTCTGAGAATCACTGCACCCCATAGTCAATGATCCACATCATAGCCCACACTCTCCCGCGTTCCATCCAGTGGGCCCTGGGGGCATTATCCTCATTTTAAAACTCCCATTGGTGCATAAATTCCAGATAGCTGATGCTATCAGTAATCACACCATTGATGATCTTGGTATATGTAGTCCTTGTACTCCCTACAAATTAGGGCACTTTTAACTTCCTCCAATGGTTGCCTCCATTGTTCCATATTTTTAGGAAGTTGTATGCCCTAGCAACTTCTCAGTTTATTTTCATTTCAAATGTAGCAATAAAATAATTAATATAATAAAAAATAAAAATAAAAATATAGTACATTCACAGAGGCAAATACCATATATCTATTATTTCCATTTTGTCCAGGTTTAAAACATTTATATTCTAGTTGGTTACCAGATGAGTTGTTTAGTTTAGGTCTTTGGTTAAATGAATTCAGTGCTCAGACTGGTTCTTTTGCCAAAGTACCACCACTCTTGAGCTATCTTAATTGACAGCTGCAGTCACTTAACTGTCAGGAAGACACTGGGGATAGATGAGTGAATGAAACTGAGAGAGGGGTGAACAAAATTGACAAAGTCCTTATTCTCATGGAGTTGCATTCTAGAAACTCAGCAATATGAATTTTGAAGAAAAAAGAGGGAAGGGAATACAGTAGAACGCGGGAAGGTAATACTTTAAATAAATAAGATAATTAAAGAAACTCTCTGAGCAGGTAGATGGATTATATTTTCAGAAAATTAAAAAAAAAATAGTTCAGGGAGTTTTCTCCTGTTTGAGAATGTCTGTTGCTTTCATACTAGACTTATATTTGGTTGGATATAATATTTTGTAATGCTTTCATTTGCTTAGAAGTAGGTAGATATTGCTCTACTGTTTTTGGGGAAATCTGAAGCCTGATTATTTATATCCTTGGAGGTGACTTGCTTTTTCTTCCTGAATGTCTGAATAATTTTTCCTTTATCCTTGCAGTTCAGTAATTTAAATGGGGAATATATGTATGTTATTTTGCTGCCTAAAACACAGGATGACTTTTGAGCTGTAATTTTAAGTAAAAATTTTGCATGTCTCACATTCATCTAAAATTTGTTTTCTGCTCCAGATTGAACAGAATATTACCTGATTGATTTAAGTATTAGGTGTGTCACTGACAGATGCATAACCTAACATAATAAAAAATTTAAGGTATATGATGAATAAATACATTTTCCTATTTTCTAGATGAGCAGTGACCAAAAGAACTTTACATAATGTTGGAAATGTTCTATATCTCTTCTTTCCAACACAATAGGTATGGCTACTTAAATATATTTACCTTTATTAAACAACATTTTCCTATATAGTAACTATATTTTTATTGTCTTAATCTCTTTTCTCTAATTTCACTCGGCCCGTTGCAAGCCTGGTCCTTGCTACTACTTTATTAGGTAATAATGTTATTGAGGACAACTAGGACTATTAACTCTGCAATTATCCTTTTGGTATACTTGTTTTATCATTTATTCTTTCTAATACTGTTTTATTGAACTCATGTTCTTAATAAAACCTACTCAACACCTCTTATGGAGGAATTTCCTTTTGTTCTTGGATTATGTCTTCTTCCAGATTAACAATATCCTTTAATTATAGTTTGAAGGCTGTGTATTTTGGCTTTCACCAGTTTTCTATACCTTCAGGCTAGAAGAGTTAAGCAAGGTTAAATGTAATCTTGTTTAGAACACCTGAAGTATGTATTCTTGTGAGATTTTATTAAATGCCAGGTTCCTATGTTACATCACTTGGTTCATGGAGTATTCTATTCCCATTCAGGGGGTGGTATATTATTAGGTTTTGGATCATATCCTCAGTTCAATGTGTTGGTCTGAAACATTTGAGTTAGTCTGCAAGCATCAGCCCTAATTAATTTTTGTAATTACATTAATTCATTAGTATTACTTCTGGGTGTGGAGGTAAGGTTTGAAATGACACTGAATGGTGATTTTTGTTTGTTGGTTTACAGACTTTATAAATCTATGGTATAAAGTTGAGCACTACTTTTCTTCTTTGCTACAAATGGTTTTTGGACTATTTTTTTAAATTATTTTTTTGTTTATGTCACTTGTTAATATAGGAGAAGTCTATGATTCAAATTTTGTACTCTATTATCTTAACCCAAAATATAATATCTAGGGAAGTGGATTTGGCTCAAATGATAGAGTGTCCACCTACCACATAGGAGGTGCAGGGTTCAAAAACCCAGGGCCTCCTGAACTGTGTGATGAGCTGGCCCACTTGCAGTGCTGATGTGCGCAAGGAGTGCTGTACCACACAGGGGTGTCCCCCACGTAGGGGAGCCCCATGAGCAAGGAATGTGCCCGTAAGGAGAGCCGCCCCATGCAAAAAAAGTGCAGCCTGCCCAGGAGTGGCGCCATACACACGGAGAGCTGATGCAGCAAGATGAAGCAATAAAGACACAGATTCCCAGGGCCATTGACAAGAATGCAAGCAGACACAGAAGAACACACAGCGAATGGACAGCAGTGAATGGAGCAGACAAAGGGTTGGGAGGGGTAGGAGGGGAGAGAAATAAATTTTAAAAATATATAATATCTATATTTAATAATTCTTAAATAGACTTTAGGAAAATTTGGTACATGGGTAGAGTAGAGAAATATCCATAAACTTGCCATAAAAGGACTAATTTAATGTTCTTCTTTGAACATTTTAATCATGTAAAAACTTATATTGGTTGATAATTCATAATTTCTAACTATGAATTAAATCTATGAATTATTTTAAAGTAAATTAAATTGTTGGTTCTCAATTTTTTTTTTTTTTTGGTCCTTATATTTTCACATAGATATAATCCCACCAAGCTTTTTTTAAATTGCATGTTGGGGAAATGTTAAAAAGAAAAACACTTGAAGGTTCTGATACACTGAACCCTTTCCTCGAATCCAAAATTCCTTACCTAGAAAGGAGAACCACTAATTTGATTTTTGAAATTAGGAGGTAAACAAACATTTTAATAAAATATTTTAAAAGCTTAAAATCAATGTAGAGTGGCAGGAATCTTTAGAGTACACAGGCAGTACACAGTGAAAGAGGAAAGACTAGTATGCCAGGCTTTTGTTATTAATGCTTGTACTTATGAGCCTTATTCTTGTAAAATTGAAACTCAGCTTAGTAATATATATTCCCTAAGAGTTACCTCCTGAAAACCTCCTTGTTACTCAAATGTGGCCTCTCTCTAAGCCAAACTCAGGAACAGGCTCATTGCCTTCCCCTTGGCATGGGACATGACTCCTGGGGATGAGACTTCTGGCACTGAGGGATTATAAATAAGAGCCAAGTAGTGATATATTTGGAAAAATACCTTGACCAAATGGGGAAATATTAAATACAAATGAGTTTTTATGGCTAAGAGATCTCCAAGTGAGTTGGGAGGTAACTCCAGAGGTTACACTTATGCAAGTCTCTGGAGGATCTCACTGACTGCCAGAGCAAACAATGCCTTAAGCAGGAGTGCTCCTGAGGACTCAAGAGATATCTGGACACTATAGGGAGGGGAGAGAACCCCAGGAAATCAGCACCCCTTTATGGGCCTTACCTTGGAATATATGTTAACCTATCTCCTCATGTTCTGCCCCTTTTATTTGAACCTATAAATAGTACTATACCCATGAAATATATGTACAAGAGACTTAAATCTTTGGTCTGTTCATACTGCAGTTGAGCCTTGAATCTCAGCAGAGTTGCAGCCAACAAACACTTAAACACCCCAGTTCACTGGATTCATGCAGCACAACTAACAAAATGATGATGACGGACAATATCCGTCCCCCAAAACGGAGAGTATCTACAACTGCAAGCAAGGCAGTTCCATCCATCTGCCCCATAGGATCTAAGCTCCCTTTCAATTGGAAGCAGAGTAGGCATCATCATCCCCAAATCCTCAAGACTGAGGAATGAACAAATATAGGCGGGAAGGTAACTATGAATCAAAGTAGACTTATTACTCTAGTAATGAAAGAGCTTGCAATATTGATATAAAAATAGTGGTCACCAGAGGTTCTGAGGGGAGGGAAAGGGAAAAATAGGTATAACATGGGGCATTTTGGGGGCATTGGAATTAATTTGCATGATATTGCAATGATGGATACAAGCCATTATACATTTTGTCAAAAGCTATAAAATTGTACAGTGCAAAGTATAAACCATAATCTAAGCTATAGACCATGGTTAGTAGCAATGCTTCAATATTTGCTAAAAAAACATTAAAAGTAAATTTAATTGAATTTACATTTATCTTTCAAAATCTCTTCCTAGGTATAATTGTCTAAAACCTCTTTCACTTCATGTTGGGGATTGAACCCTGGAAAAACAAGTTCTTAATCTTAATTGATTCTTGTGGGTATGAACCCATTTTTAAATAGGATCTTTGAAGATGTCATTAGTTAAGGTATGCTTAAGTTGAATGTGGGTGGGCTTTAATCCAATATGGTTGAAATTCTTATGAAAAAGGAAATCAGACATGGAAAAGAAGCCATGGGAAGAAGCTAGAAGACAATGAAACAGAAAGGAGAAGACATTGCCATGTGACTGAAAATCCAAGGACCAAAGATCATAGTAGCCAGCCCCAGAACACCACAGGGTTTGGGGAGAAAGCATTGCCTTTCTGATGACTCAATTTTTGACTTCTATCCTCAAAACCAAGAGCCAATAAATTCCTTGCTTTAGTAACTTCAATTCAATATATTTAATAATATGCTTTAACAACTTAAATTCAATATATTTATTACACTTCAATTGTCTCTTTCACATTTAATACATGATCCTTGACACTAATTACATCATTTTATGATCTGAAATAGTTTTGTTAACATTAGTTATAAAAACTTATCAGCATTATTTACAAAACCACTGGTCTAAAATTATGCTATTCAATATGGTGGCCAGTAGCCACAAGTGGCTATTTAAATTAAACTTTTTATTAATTAAAATTAAATAAAAAGTAAAAGCTCAGCACCTCAATTGTATTAGATACATTTCAAGTGCTCAAGAGCCACATCTAGTAAGTGGGTATTATACTGGTCAGCACAAGCACAGAACATTTCTAAAATCATATAAAGTTCTATTGGTCAGTTTAGTCTAGAAGATGGAAAGATGTATTTATATTCATCTAACATTAAATTTTTGTTGTGTAAGGTTTTGCAAATGTCAATAGCACCCCTTACACTTAACCATATAAACCAGGATTTGAAGAAGCATCACAATTTAATTGTTTAAAATTAAAATCAGGACATAATTATTTCATTTTTCAATACTTAAAATAGTTATATGCTTCCCTGCCTTCAACCCACCATATAACTGATCATGAATTGCCTTCTTTACTTAGGCATAATTTTCTTTATATCTTACCTTGTAAATCTATTATTTTCCCTGCTTTATTTAATTAATACATATCTTGTATATCACGGATTATGTAATTATTAGCTTGTATTTTATAAGTGAATTCACATCTTTTATGGAACAAAGCAAACCAGGAAAATACTTTATAAAACAATTTCCTTGTAGTTATCTAAATGACTATTAATTTTTTCAAAACCCAACACAGGGGAGTGGATATAGCTCAAGTGGTTGAGTGTCTTGCTTCCCATGTATGAGGTCCTAGGTTCGATCCCCAGTACCTTCTAAAAACAAAACAAACAAACTTTCAATCCCCAGTACCACCTAAAAAAAAACAACAAAGGAAAAAAAAAAAAACAGGGAAAAAAAAATCCACCCAACATGAACTTTATCTTATAAATGTCACCTACAAAGAAGGGTTTAGCAGTATTTTTTCCACCATTATTTTTACCTAATAAAAATAACATTCAACCATCCTTGTACAAATTAATATTTATTGGATAGTGTATTAGTCAGCCAAAGGGGTGCTGATGTAAAAAAGCAGAAATTGATTTGTTTTTATAAAGATTATTTATTTGGGTAGGAGCTTACAGATGCCAGGCCAGAAAGCATAAGTTACTTCCCGCACCAGTCTTTTTGGAGCAAGATGGCTGCCATTGTCTGTGAGGGTTCAAGCTTTCTGGGTTCCTACGTTCCTGGGGCTTGCTTTACTCTGGCTTCAAGGTTCCTCCCTTCCTGGGGCTGGCTTCTCTTTCCTCTGCATGCTGACCTCCCGGGGCTCCAGCTTAAGTCTTCTTAACTCCAACATCAGAAACCCTCAACTCTATTCTTTGCCATCTGCGAGTCCCCACCCACCAAGGGATGGGGACTCAACGCCCTAATCATAACTCAGTCATGCCCAGGTACAGATCAGATTACAAGAATAATCCAAGATCTATTTTTGGAATTCATAACCATATCAAACTGCTACAGAGAGTTATTGATTTTACTCTGATAAATGTTTGTCACTGATAACTGTAAGATACAGAAGCATATGAAAAAGAAAATAATCACCCATTAACCTACCGATGGGGAATTATCACACTGAGCATACTGGAGTTTTTCCCTCCAGTCATTTATACACAGAGACATACAAACACACACTAACATAAATTATTATGCATGCATAAATACACTTATTTTAAAAATAAATCCATATTGCATATTATAATGCATATTATTTTATTCTACATTTTAAACGTATGGTATTGTATTAACACAATCATTTTTCAAAAATAAGATTTCAATGGCTGTATAATATATTAAATGGCTTAATGAAAATTCAGTTTATCATTCCCTACTCCTGGACCTTTAGACTGTTTGCAATCTAAGATCGAATAAGTAAAGATTAGAGAATAATACAATAAACACTACACCTTCTACCACTTGACTTTAAAAAATCTTAACAATTGGTATACTTGCAAATAAACTGGGAATGTTAGCAAGTAAGGCACAATATACTTGCCTGAAAACAGAAAGATTGGTTGATATCTTTAAAAACAATAGTAAGACCTCTAGATTCCCTAACTTCACCTAAGAGCTAGATTACTAAAACTTATCCACTCTGTGAAAGAAATGGAGAAGTCAAATCAGACAAGTTTTGGATGTAGGAGCACAGCAGAGGGCAGGGGTGAGGCATTATATTGAAAAAAGGTAATTTACTGTAAGTTTTCCTACAGAAGGGTGAAATGACTACCCTTCCCACATAAACACACCCAGTTGGCTCCCACTGCTAACCTCACAGAATAGGCAGGAGATTGGGAGATTGGAGGATTCTTCCCTGGGGAAACTGACAAAAAATAAGAAAAAAGGCCTTGAGAAAGATACCACTAGATCAGCTAAGTAGGTCTACCAGTCCACAAGTTATGTGTCCAAACATTAGCACTTCCAGTTAGTTGTTTAGTGCCTCACTCTTAAATATGAATGGATAGTGCCCAATCATCAGATATTTGAGAAAAGCCTCTACTATAGAATTAAAAGACCAATCCAAATGAATAGGAAATTGAAACAAAGTTAGGAACAGACTGAAAGATTCAAAAAGAATAAAAAGTTATTTTCACACTGATGATCTCAGCAGCATTATTCACAATTGTTGAAAGATGGAAGCAACCTAAATAAGTGTCCATCAACTAATGAACGGATAAATAAAATGTGGCATACACATACAATGGAATATTATTCAGCCGTAAAAATGAATGAAGTCTTGATACATGCAACAATGTGGATGGACCTTGATGATATAATGTTGAGTGAAATAAGCCAGACACAAAAGGGCAAATATTGTGTGATCCCATCAATTTGAAACAATTAGAATAAGCAAACTAATAGAATCAGGATCTAGAATATAGGTTACCAGGGGACACGGTGGGGATAGGGAATGGGAAGTTAAGGCTTAAAATGTACATGGTTTTGAGGAAGTGGATGTAGCTCACACAGTTGGGTGCCTGCCTAACACACGGGAGGTCCCAGGTTTGATTCCCGGTGCCTCCTAAAGAAGACGAGCAAGACTGTGACCTGACACAACAAGATGATGCAATGAGATGACGAAATAAAGAGACAAAACAAGGAAACACAATGAGATACACAATAAGCAGGGAGCAGAGGTGGCTCAAGTGATTGGGTGTCTCCCTCCTAAATGTGAGGTCCTGGGTTCGGTTCCCAGAGCCTCCTAAAAAGAAGACAAGCACACAATGAACAAAAACAGAGAGCAGACAGTAAACACAAACAATGGGGTGGGGTGGAGTGGGAATAAATAAATAAATAAAATAAATCTTAAAAAAATTGTACAAGTTTTCTATTTGGATATTTTAGGAATGGCTGCTGGTGATGGTAGCACAATATTGTAAATGCAATTAACAGCACTGAAATATACATCTGAATATGATTAAAAGGGGGAAATGTTAGATTGTATATATGGTGATAGAGTAAAAATAAAAAATAAAAAATCCAGAGAACTTTACTACACAGTGAACCCTAAGTTAAACCACTGTATACAATTATACAAATGTGCTATTATCGACTGTTAGTAATATTCCACACCAATGCAAGGTGTTGGGGTGGTACATAGAAATCCTGTATTTTATATATGATTGCTCTATAAATCCACAACCTCTTGAAAAAGAAAAAAAATTAAAAAGAAGGAAAAATAATATCTATTATATAAGACGGTATAGTCATAAATGAATATTTCAGTAAAAGTAATCAATCAGAAAAAAAATGAAGAATTTATATAAATTAAAAATGCAGATAAAACAAACCAAAACAAAATCCCACCAAAAAGCCCCAAAAACTGGCCTGAAGGGCTGGAAGATCAGATTGATCAAATCTTCTTCAACAAAAAGGCAATATGCTAATGAAAAAAATTAGCATTTTAAAAAAGTGCTCTGTAACAGCAAGGCACTATTCTAAATACTTTACATAATTAACATATTTAACCCTCAAACAATCCTAAAAAGTAAACATTACTAAACTCATTTTAAAGATGAAGACATTAGAGCACAGAGGTTAATTAACTTGTCTCAGGTCACAAAGGAAGTAAGTGGCAGACCCAGGATTTGATTTTGGGTGGTATGACTCTATAACTCTGACTCTTAACCACTATGCTATACCTGCACTTAAAGAGATAGAAAATGAGAGAGGAAAGAAAACACTTAGAGGCTTAGTCCAGGAGGTCAAACACGTCAAAAGGATTTTGAGACAAAAAACAGAAAATACCAGAGAAAAAATATCAAAGAAATAATCTAAGAGAAAATTCTAGAACTGAAAGATAGATTTTAAATCCTCTTGTGTACATAAACCATAAATTAAAATATACCTATATCAAAGCACATAATTCTGATATCTCAGAACAAGAGGGAATAAAGAGAACATCTAAAAAGCCTCCAGAAGTAGGGTAGGGGCAGGTCAAATATAGAGGATCAGGGGAAGAATGGCACAAATTTTGCAACAGCAACATTTGACTTGTTGGAGGGAAAATTATTTCCAGCCTAGAATTCTATATTCATCCAAATTGATGTTAAATTAGAGGGTGGAATAAAGACATTTTCAGACATCAAAGTTTAAAGAAATCTCTGCCGCCTCACTCCTACCCTCTACCTCATTTACAAGAAGTTTACTAGAGGATGTATGCTGCCGAAACAAGGGATAAACTAATAAGCATAAAGACAAAACATTCTGGAAATGAGACTCCCTAAACAAAAGCAAAGACAAGGCAATTCCTAGGATGGGATAAAGGGAAGTGCATGCTGAGACCAAGCAGTCCATTTTGGAGTACACCTAGAGGGAGAGCAATCCATTTTGGAGAAGGAGTATGGAGGATTCCAATGGGATGATGCTTAAATACATTATGGAGGAGTTTAGGACTCCAGTGGAAAGTATGGAAATGAATTAATAATTGATAAAGCTGAAAAAAATGAGGCAATTATTAATGCAAGGAAAAACAAGTTGTATCAAAACAGATGTTTATATAACAGAATGTTAAATATTGTGAATAAATAATTTGTCATAAAGTACACATTGAATATTGATTTAACTAGAGAGGCAATTTAAAATTTATTGAAAGGAGAAATATATATATATATAGAGAGAGAGATAAAGAGAGAGAATGTATGTGTAAAGGAATGGTATTATAAAAGGGAACTAAATCATGGTATTTTACCCCAGACTTAAAATAGACAAAAATAAAATAAAATGAAACAAAAAACCAACTGCCCCCCCAAACAATATAGCATGTTATTTAGAGATGCCATAACAAAGAGCTGGTGGGAATCATTTCATTTCACCACCCCAAACCTCATTTTTATATTAATATTAAAAGGACCACCTTCTGCTAATGTTAGATTCTTTTTAAAAAACTTTTATTTCATAATACTGAGTAGATTACAGAGTCTTAAAGGGCCAGTTAAGCATACTATCTTTTAGGGAAAAGTGGCTCAGATATTCCAGGACAGTGCTACACAATTCCCAGGAGGGTGAGAGACAGAGAGACAAAGAAGCCAAAACAACAAATGTGAGTTACCAAGCCACTGTGGCAGCTGGGAAGAGCTCCCCTCACCCACCCCCAAGATACTAAGCTGAGGTAAAACACCTGGCTCACTGTAGCCAACTGAGAGAGAACAGACATCTTCCACCCTGTCAGTTGTTTCAAGGGGAAAGGGAGGGGCAGTCAAGGTGCCTTTCTTCTGTTAATTCAGCTTTGAATCTCTAATCTGGAGATTCAACACAGAAACACAGGAAAGCTAAGACTGAAACACCTCCCTGGAAAGGTATATTGATTAGTGCTATCTGCTGGCCTGTCTGGAAATTGCATGGACAAAAACTATTTCCACTCTCTGTAGCCAACCCCTGGCAGAAAATCTGTGTCCTATTAGGGAGTCCCTGGCCCTATTTTGAAAACTTAAACTGGGCAATTTTAAAGACTGAAAATAAGTCAAACCAAATATCAAAGAAGAGCTGTGGGGGAAAAAAAACAATAGGAAAGAGAGAGAAATTAGCTATCAAAGTAAATATTTAATACATCAACATACTCAGATGCTTAGACATAAGCAAAAAATTACAAACCATATAGGAAACAGGGAGAAATGGCCCAGCCAAAAGAACAAACAAAATATCCAGAAGAGATACAGGATTTAATACAATTAATCAGTGATAATCACATAACTCTCCTAAATCATTTCAGAGAATTTAAAGAAAATAAGACTGAAGAAATAAAGGATATTAAGAAGACACTGGGAGAGCATAAAGAACAATTTAAAAGGCTGCAAAGAAAAATAACAGACCTTATGAGAATGAAAGACATGATGGATGAGATTAAAAATACATTAGAGGCATATAAGAGCAGATTTTGAATTGCTTGAAGACAGAACTAGTAATTTTGAAGACAGAACATCTGAACTAGAAAAGACAGGAGAACAGAAAGGAAAAAACAGAATGGAGTCTCAGGGGATTAAATGACAATGCAAAATGCACATTCACGTTATTGGTGCCCAGAGGAAAAGAATGGAAAAGGGGCAAAAGGAATATTTGAAGAAATAATGGCTGAAAACTTCCCAACCCTTATGAAGGACATAAATATCAACATCCAAGAAGGACAATGTACCCCAAACAGAAAATCTGAACAGAACTTTCCCGGAGACAACTACTATTCAGAATGACAAATATTAATATCAGAGATAAAGAGAGGATTTTGAAAGCAGCAAGAGAAAAGCAAAGCATCACATACAAGGGGAACTTGATAAGATTAAGTACCAACCTCTCATCAGAAACCATGGAGGAGAGGAGAAAGTGGTATGATGTATTTAAGGTACTGAAAAAGAGGAACTGCCAGCCCAGAATTCTGTATCTGCCAAAGCTGTCCTTCAAAAATGAGGGTGAGTTCAAAGTCTTCGCAGTCAAACAACAACGAATAGAATATGTTACCGAAACACCAAATTTGCAAGAGATACTAAAGGGGGTGCTACAGCCTGAAAGGAAAAAACAAGGGCAAGAAATTAGGAGAAAAGTTTAGTAATGAAGATTATTAGGAAGGATAAACTAAAGGAGAAGAAGACAGACAATAGAACAATATGGCAACAGAGAGCTGAAGAAGAAAATGGATGAAACAATGTGAAGTTTGCTAGTAGCCCTTCACATCTATCCAATGAACCTTGAAATATGGAAAGAAGACCTTCCTTGGGCAAGAACACTCTAGGAGCAGCAGAAAGAGGCATAGAATTAAAAGAGTGAATCATCAGCAGAAATAATAGATTTCTCACCAAAGTTAATTCCTGAATATGACTTTGAAAGTGATGAGATTGTTACTATTTGTGCAGTTATTGCTGAGAAACAGAAGACAGCTTCAACATATAACACAATGGTTATTTTGTTGGCTTCTGGGACTGTAGAGACTGTAATTCAGGAGGATGATGGTGCTCCAACACCAGACGGCTCTGTTTTTAATCAAAGCTCGATGAAGGAAAATGCATAGCATGAATTATTAAAATCTGTCTTTTTTGATTATCATTTAAAGGTTTTTTTTTTTCCTTCCCCGTCCCTTCCCCCATCCTACTGTTTTTGCTGTCTGTTTCCATTCACTGTGTGATCTTCTGCATCTATTTCTTTTTGTATTCTTTTCTCATCTTTCTCCTTTAGAATTCACAGGGATTCAATCCTGGGGACCTTTGATGTGGAGTCAGTTGCACTGCCTCAGTTCTTGGACTCTGCTGTGCTTCACCTTGACTCTCCCCTTTGTCTCTTTTTTTGTTGTGTCATCACCTTGCTGTGTAACTTACTTGTATGAGCACTGGCTCACCATGCAGGTACTTGGCTTGCTGCAAGAGCACTCAGCTCACCACGCAGGAACTGGCTCACCGCGTGAGCACTTGGTTCACTGTGCAGATACTGGCTGACTGCACTGGCACCGGCTCACCATGTGGGCACTCATGTGGGCAATTAGCCTGCCATGCAGGCATTTGTGTGGGCACTCAGCTCACTGCGTATGCACTCAGCTTGTCATGTGGGCACTTGTGTGGAGACTCAGCTCACCACATGGGCACTTGGCTCATTGTGTGGGCACCTACATGGGCACTTGGCTTGCTGCACGGGCACTTGGCTCACCACATGGGTACCTGGCTCACCATGTGGGCACTCGGCTTGCCACATGGGCACTGGCTTGCTGTGCAGGCACGCTTTCTCTTCTTCTTTTTCACCAGGGATTGGACCTGAGTCCTCCCATATGGTGGGCAGAATCCCAATCAACTGGGCCACATTTGCTTCCCCATTTAAAGTTTAAGACATAGGGACATTTACTTTGGAGCACAGTGAGCATACCAGTTTACATTCATTTCCCTCAAAAATTTCATTAAAATACTAGTAAAAAATGGGAACTGGACTTGGCCCAATGGATAGGGCACCTGGCTACCACATGGGAGGTCTGTGGTTCAAGCCCTGGGCCTCCTTGACCTGTGTGGAGCTGGCCCACACACAGTGCTGATGTGCGCAAGGAGTGCCGTGCCATGCAGGGGTGTCCCCCGCGTAGGGGAGCCCCATGTGCAAGGAGCGCACACTGTAAGGAGAGCCGCCCAGTGCGAAAGAAAGTGCAGCCTGCCTGGGAATGGTGCCACACACACGGAGAGCTGACACAACAAGATGACGCAACAAAAAAAAATACAGATTCCCAGTGTTGCTGATAAGGATAGACGTGGTCACAAAAAAACGCACAGCGAATGGAGGCAGCAGACAACTGGGGGGGGGGAGAGAAAAAAAATAAAAAATAAATCTTTTAAAAAAATACTAGTAAAATGAACAAAAGAGAATTCATAACAATATAGAATAGAGAGCTGACACCACAAGTGGACTAGAGATTTGTATTAATTTCTGGAACATAGAAAGCAGATGGGATGAAAATGAAAGAGAAATTAAAGCACAGGACAGTGTAGTCAAATCCCACAGAAGTAGAGTGAAGGAAAAAAACAGAGTTGGAAGGCATTCTTCCCAGTAGAGCACTGAGGAATTCAGCTCAAAGAGTTGATAAAAGCACAAGTGGGCTATAAGGCAGAAATCAGTAATTAAAAGTCTGTCAATGGAATTGATAAGGCAAATGCATCTCTCCTAGGCTCCACCCCAAGTACTGAGTAATTTACAGTTATAGTATTTGTCCCCAAATTAAAATCAGATATACGTTCTTTAAAGCATTTTAAAAATCTGCTTGGGGAGGCTGCTGAATGTGGTAAATTTTAGCAACATTTGAGATTACTGTTAGAACTATATAAGTAACAAACAGGGAAAAAAAAAAAAAAAAAAGCAAGAAGGATGGCTGTGCTCAGGTAGAAAATACACCAAAAGGTTCCAATCCTAGAGTAAATCCCTTTTTACTCTGACATTTAGGGTCTCCATCACTGGTGTACCCATCCACACAAGTAAAAGCAAGGGCTCAACAAGCCAATAGTCAGTTCTCCTCAGGTAGAGAAGACTCCTTTCTATACAACACCAAGGAAAACTATACCAGCTATTGATATTAGTCAATTTAATAATTCATACATAAACACAAATATATAAATATTATTATAAATGGCTAACTAAATTTCATTACATTTGAGAAATATCTATAACAGAAAAGAATGGCTCATCTCTCCCTGGGACCACAGGATCAAAAATGACAAAGTTCTCTCTTCCATGCACCTTCTTGAGTGAGTGTCTATTTATATCCGCCCACCAAGGGGGTGGGGACTCAACCTGACTCACACCCTACTGACTTGGTCAAATCAAAAGCCCTAAATTGATTATATTAAGTAAACTTAGATCCTTTTAATTTAATACAATCGAAGGGTATCACACCCAAAGGAACAGATTAGTTTAGAACATAATCTTTCTCTTTTTGGGATTCACAAAAATAATCTCAACTGTCACAGGCCAAATCTGACTAGCCACCAATTTTGGTAAATAAAATTTTACTGGAACACAGTCACGCACATTTGTTTATGAATTGTATATGACTGCTTCAGTGCTGCAAAGGCAGAATCAAGTAGTTGCAACAAGTCCCATGCAAATAAATGAAAATATTATTATTTTTATTTCTTATATATTTTTTATTATAATTATTTATCCCTTTACAGAAAAGTTTGCTGATCCTGGGGTTAGTCAAATATTTCTTAAACAGTACTAAAACATAGCATAAACAATAACATTTTAAAAACTGAGACAAGGGACTTAATCAAAATAAAAAATTATGTCCTTCAAAAGATAATTATTAATAAAACAAAAAGGCAAACTACAGACAGGGAGGAACATTTGGCAAACATATATCTGATAAAAGACTTGTATCCAGAATACATAAAATCTTACAACTCAATAATAAGAATACAGACAACTCAATGAAAATTGAGCAAAAGAGTTGAACATACACTTTACCAAAGAAGACATATAGATGGCAAATAATCACATGAAAAGATGCTCAGCATCATTAGTGATTAGGAAAATGCAAAATAAAACCACAATGAATTATCATGTATACACACTAGGATGGTTAAAAAAAAATCAGTGCCAGAAAGGAGAGCAAATGGAATTCTCATATATTTCCAGTGGGAATGCAAAATTATAAAGCTACTTTGGAAAAGATTTTGGAAATTTAAAAATTGAACATTCACTTCACATGTGACCAAGTAACTCATCTCCTGGGTATTTACCCAAGAGAAATGGAAACATATGTCCACACAAAGACTTGTACATGGAAGTTCAGAGCAACGACATTTAATAGCCCAAAAGTGAAAACAACTCAAATGTCCATCAGCTAGTGAATGGTTAATAGGCGCGGTGGGGAGTGGATGTAGCTCAGTGGTTCAGTGATTGCCTTCCACATATGAGGTGTGGGGTTCAATTCCTGGTACCTCCTAAAAAAAACTCAATAAAAATTATACCTCAATAAAATGAATGAGAAAAACTGCATATGTGAAACAAATGTATATGTTTGCTTACGTATTTATTTATTTTTAGGAGACTATTTATTAATTTATTTTTAATATGAGAACAGTAGCTCAACCACTGAGCTACACCTGCTCCCTATATGTATTTTTTTTTAATTAATTTTTTCCCTCCCCCCTCATTGTTTTGTGCTCATTGTCTACTCTTTGTGTCTGTTCATTTTGTGCTCGTCTTCTTTTTAGGAGGCACTGGAACCAAACCTGGGACCTCCCATTTGGTAGGCTGGCACCCAACTGCTTGGGCCATGTCTGCTTTCCTTTATTTTTTATATTTAGAAGTATTCATACAATCTCTTAGCAGTGGTTAACTCATATGAGCATAGGAAAGGAGAGCTACAGGGAATTTGGGGTGTGTGAATTTAGACCTGTTTGTGATGATACAATTTGCAGAAAGGAAAAATTAATTATTCATGATTACTTATATAATTGAAGTTTATTTTTAAATGTCAAATATATAGTAGAAAAAATTGCTGATGACACATTTCTTCAAATTGAAAAGATGTACTAAGAATTAGGAGGCTGACAGAAGAAAGAAGACCTTTAAACACATGGTCACGTCATTTCAGAACTCCAGGAGTAAAGTTAAAATTCTAAAAGATTTAAGAGGGGGGGAAATACACTACCAAGAAATGAAAAAGAAATAGATTAGCACCATATATCTCAGCAATAATGGATTTAAGAAGATGACAGAACAAGTTTTTCAAAGTTTCAGAAAAACTGATATTGAATCCCAAATTCTCCATCCAAGGTAATTGTTCATTAAATGTAAGCATAAAATATAAACATGTTTTAGAGATACAGAGTTTCAAAACTTTACCTACCACAAACATTTTCTAAAAATAATTGTGTTAATATATAACTTACAACATAAAAAAGGAATCCAACAAAGAGGTAGAAAGTAAATTTCATCAAACCAATGCGATAATTTTAAAAATTGGTAATACCTCGAGCTTGAAGAAATGGCCTCTGAAAGTGAACATATAAAAGAACAGATGAAGAAAAGAATGGAAAAAATTGAACAACGTCTCAGGAACTAAATGACAGCAAAAGGTGTGAAAACATACGTGTCATGGGGGTCCCAGAAGGAGAAGAGAAGGGAAAAGGGGCAGAAAGAATATTTAAAGAAATAATGGGAGAAAATTCCCCAACCCTATTGAAGGGCATAGATATCCCTGTCCAAGAAGTACAACTTACTCCCATCCAAAAAAAATCCAAATAGACCAACTCCAAGACACATACTCATCAGAATGTCAAAGGCCAAAGACAAGCAGAGAATTCTGAGAGTGGCAAGAGAAAAGCAATACATAACATATAAGGGATATTGAATAAGATTAAGAGCTGATTTCTCACCAGAAACCATGGAGGCAAGAAGACAGTGGTCTGATATATTTAAGATACAACAAAAGAAAAACTTCCAGCCAAGAATCTTATATCCAGCAAGACTGTCTTTTGAAAATGAGGGTGAAATTAGAATATTCACAGATAAACAGAAACTGAGAGAATTTCTAAGCAAGAGACCAGAATTTCAGGAAATACTAAACGGTGTGCTAGAGCCTGAAAAGAAAAGACAGGAGAGAGAGGCCTGGAACAGAGTCTAGAAATGAAGATTATATCAATAAAAGTAACTAAAAGTGTCAAAAGAGTGGTGAAAATGAAATGACAGATAAAACTCATATAGTCAGGAATAAACTTAACCAATGCTGTAAAGCACTTGTATTCAGAAAACTGCAGCTCAATGTGAAAACCCCCTAAATAACTGGAAGAACATTCCATGCTCATAGATTGGAAGACTACATATCATCAAGATGTCAAATTTGCTCAAATTAATACACAGATTTAATGCAATCCCGATAAAAATAACACCAGCATTAAAGAAAAAAATTGAAAACATGATCATTGAATTTATTTGGAAGGGTAAGGAATCCTGAATAGCCAGAAACATCATAAAAAGGAAAAGTGAACTCTCATCTCCAGACTTTAAATCATAATACCTACCTATAGTGGTAAAAACAACATGGTACTGGCCTAAAGACAGACACAAGAAACCAATGGAACCAAATTTATGGTTCAAAAACAGACCCTCACAGGTATGGTCAAGTGATTTTTGACTAGCCTGTCAAATTCACACAGCTCAGGCAGAACAATTCATTCAACAAATGGTGCTGAAAAAAATTGGACACCCATAGCTAAAAGAAGGAAGGAGGACTCCTATCTCATACCTTTTCCAAAAATTAACTCAAAATGGATCAAAAAACTAAAAATAAAAGCAAGAACCATAAAACTTCTAGAAGAAATTATTGGAGAATATCTTCAATACCTGGTGGTAGATGGTAGATTCTTAAAGGAGATAAGAGAAGGAGTGAGTGGACTACTGATGTTTAATGTATGTAGAAGTTTTAATTAGCTTTACTGTAAAATTGTGGAAATGTATAGAATGGATGGTAACACACAGTGAGCAACAGCCAGTTTATAAATGGGGATGTGGCTGAAAATGGTAGTCTAGTTATGTAAATGCCAATTGATAGAATGCTTCAGAATAATCTAGGAACTGGATAGCACAGTAAACCAAGAGGTGGGTGAGAATTGTGGTTGAAAGAACAGATGCAAGAGTGTACTTTGTTAGCTAGAACAAATGTATATCAGTCCTGCAGAGTGATGGGAATGTGTAGAAGCATGGGAAAAATAAAGCTGGAGTAATTTATGGACTGTGGTTAATAGTAACAATATAATATTTTTGCAGCTATGCGAATGATGTACAGTGTTGATACTGAGGCAGTACCAAAACGTGAGCCTAATGTACACTATGGACATGGTAACAATCAGATAATATTATTTTATCTGTAGCAAATGACACACCACATTGTGGTGTGTTGATGGAGGGGTGTTGTTTGGGAATACTACACGTGTATGATTGTTTTATAAGTTTCCAACTTCTGTCATAAAAAAATATTTAAAAAATAATAATAGGGTGGGTTGGGGGAAAAACACACCAAATGTAAGATAAGGACTATGATTAGTAATAAGATTTTGACTGTTCTTCCATAGTTTGTAACAAACGTCTGATGACAATGCAAGGTATTGGTGGAGGGTTATGTATGGGATGCCTGTATGATGTTATGCATGTTTGCTTTGTAAGTTCACAACTTTTACTATACACTTAATTGTTTATGTATGTTCATATATAAATGATATAAAGATAATAACAATCAGATTGATCAGGAAAAAACCACTCTGTTTAGTAGTAATATTTTGACAATACTCTTTAATCATTAGTTTAAAAACAATGTGAGTTATTGGTGGTAGGGTGAGATGTTACATATGCTTGTTTGATGATATATATGTTTGTTTTGTAAGTTCACAACTATTATACACTTATTGTTTATGTATATTTATCAGTGATATATTTCAATAAATAAAAAAAAAAACAATTGGTAACACCTCACCTATCTTCTATCAGCCAGAAAATAAAAAGGTAACTAAAATGCTCAGAAGAGAGTAAAAACAGAACAAGAAAGCAAAGTTCTAAACATGAAGGAGATAAAGGAACTAAAAATGTGATATAATAGTGAGCAACTCAGGGAATGTAGGAAATGAAACTAATTTTACCTTCTTCTCCACAGAGAATGGCATTTCTTTTTCAATTGGTCTGATTCTGAAGTGAAAATATTTATATAATTAAAATTTTTAAAATGCTGTTGATGGTTTTCCACCTTGTAGAACAAACTTATGGATAAAGAATTGAAGACAATTAGAGTTAGAGAACACAATTTAAGAGTTATAATCATTGATAATGTACAAGTAAGTAATAAAATATAAAAGGTGAAAGGGAGGAGATACGGCAGAGGATAGTTATGATAGCTTTATCTTATATAATAGGGAATATTGCAATATAAAATTGATGGATTTAAAAGTAAAAGGTGAAAACAATTTTTTAAGATTATAATAGTAACTATCAGAGGAACTAAAAACAAATTATAAAATACAAATCAATGGTGGGGGTTATTTCATAAAGGGAAAGTGGAACTGTGGATTGTGGGATGTCTGGGTGTGTGTGGGGGTGAATTTAATTTTTCATTTTAGTTCCTTTTATATTGTTGAAATTTTTTGTACCATTTGCATTGTTTTTATAAATAACAATGTATATCTCTGAAAATTGTAAATTGCAATGTGTTAAAAAAGTCTCCAATCACATACAAAGAAAAAGAGTTCTTAAGAAAAAATCTTTTATAAATTACAAAGAACTATATTAATCAGTTTTTATCAATATTACCTTAATAGGGCTGATAGATTTTTAAAAATAATTTGCTTAAATCTCCTGCACATACTGCACTTAATTAATCCACTTTGTTTAGGACTGAAAACACTCCCTTGAAGAACTTGATCGTTGCATTGTTCCCCTTATTTTAATTTTAGTAATTCCAAGAGATTAGCACATTTTAACCTTCAAAAAAACATCTGCTATCAACTGTATCCTACCTACAGTAGAGAGAATGTTCATTTTAAAAAAATAATTTTTCTTCCTTGTGGACTATCTCACAAGTAAGCAAGATAACATTTCCATATGCATAAAGCTTCCAAATGAAATACTGACTCAACTTCACAGGAAAAAGAACTATTCTTAAGAAAACATGTGTACACTTGAAGTAGCAATTATTTTAAAATTAATTGTGATTAGCAAGGACAATTAAAACTGGTGACAACTGGATTTCCAGGAAGTGGAAATCGTATGAGGTGGGGTATAGGCAAACAGCATTTTCAGCATGATTTTTCTATAAACCTACAATTTGCTAATAAAAAAAGAGACTCTATATATATATCACTGAAGGAAGAAGATGAACCCTGGCTGTATAAAAAAACTTCCATTGACACTTTCAGAGAAAATCCAAGAAAGCATCTGAAACAATACTTGCAGAATGTATGTCAGTGTCTTAGAGTAAAATCTGGGTACAACACAAAAACATTTTAAAAGAAATGTTGCATCAGTAGTGTGCTCAGTGAAAGAGAAAACAGCATCACGTGAAAAACACAAATTGTGAAAAAAAATGGATGTCAATGATCCTGAGTCAGGAAGGAATTGAGAACAGTGATAATCTGAATATGAAGTTTTATGAGTAGCTTACATAATTTACTTTGTCTTCTTTTATATGTATAAGTGTTGTAATTTAAAAATAAATAAATCTAAGAAAATTCAGTAAGAATTAAAAATTCTGTCATAACATTCTATCCTAGTTTATTTGGTAACGTTTTTTCTCAATGGTAGGCATACTGATGTATGTTATAATCAATGGTATATCAGATTTGATTTAAAAAATATGGTATTCTTGAGCCAAAATTCCCTCAGTATCTGTTTCTAGTATTTCTAATATTCTAATATTTACCAAATTTTTATTTCATTATAGTGTGGATAAATATTATAATACTAATAATTTACAAGTTCAGAACATGTGAACACCTTGTTTCTCCAGAATTCTTACATTTTTTCAGGGAAAAATGTGAATAAAAACAGCACAAAATAAAAATCCATCCAATTTAAGAATCATCAGTAGTGTGGCTTTCAAGTCTTGTGAAGTAGACAATCTATGTTAGAAATTGGAAACTAAGGCAAGAAAGTCAGATCCTCCTATATAATTCTCTGAAAAAAAATTCTATTATATAAAAAATTGTGGCTCAATGGTTTCAATACTACTATATAGAACTCAAGTGAAAAAGAAAGATTTTAAGGATGCACTAAGAAATGATATTTTTGTAAAAAAGCCATGAATGTTCTGTTACTTTTGTCTTCTAGTACTCAGAAATATATTATGTAAGAGTTCGTATTCAAACATATTATCATAGAACTACAAATGAAACTGGAAGTCCTGAAATTTTTGAAGTATGCCCATATTACTTACCTTGCTTGCTTTGACTCACAGCCCCTCTCAGAGATGATCACTGCTCTATCTATGCCATTTGTTGCAATGTCTGTTTCTAATCAAATAAATTTTTAAAATTTGTTTTAACAAAATATTTATTTCAACGGAGTGCTAAGAATAAAACTCTATAATAGCCAACTACTAAATCTGTTAATAACAGATTCTGGTCATCCCTCACACTTTTGAAAATCCTCAGCCTTTGAATTCTAATTCAGCATATCAACAGAACACCCTGTATGGTTGTTATATTCGTCTTTGTTAAAATAAACTATCAGATTATTGGACCTTTTCTGCAGTGTGGCACTTAAAGTTTCCATGTATTTGGTAACAAAGGTAGGAATAAAAAACAAGAGATTTGATAAGTCCTATACAGGAGATAGAAAGGGAAGAATAAAATTTCCCTCTTTCTTTTAATCAAATGAAACAAGTTAGAAGGTTAACATGAATAAAGAAATTGCCACTAACTTTGGACAATGGCAACAGCTAATTCTACTTTTAAAAAATCCTATATGAAACCAAATTATTAAAAACTTCCCTTACCAAAATATATTCCAGTGTTTAAGTATACTTAAATTTTTTTCACCTGAAACATTTATCCTCAACCATTGGATGATATAAATATATTTCTTCCCTTTTCAATTCATGCCTTTCTATGCTTACTGCTGTATTATTTTGTGGTCTTTGTTTTGGCAGATGCACAAGCAAAATCCGATTCTAACAGTTTGACCCTTCTCACTTTTTATGTTCTCTAGGGCATAATAAAACCCAACATACAATCCCTCAGCAGTTAATGAAGCTTAACCTCACACCCTCTTAATTACCAATGCATTACACCAACTATGGGCATCATACTCCTCTGTAAGCCGTTTTACAATTCAGCAGAAGTACTACTGAGCTATTATGCAGCAACATAATCCATGCAGCATGAGAAATCCTTCTTAAATAAAATCTTTTGATCCTTGCAGGTTTTGGTAACTGTATAATGAATATTACTTAAGCATTATCCATGTATCAGTAAGTATATTATATTGTATCAGTAAGTATGTTACTATTTCGATTTTTGGGGTTATTTTGGGTATATTTATTTTCTGAAAGTTGAAAAAGAGAAATAAATGCAAAGATATTATTGTTTGATTAGCATAGTTTTGATTACAAAAGTACTCCAGACAACGAACCTTAGTATTCACACATTATAAATATTCTCCATATTATTGTCATTTTAAATATTTAAAAGTATGGGGAAGGGCTGGTTTTAGATGTTAAAAGCATTCAGAAAAATTAGTTATTAAAAGCATTCATAGAATGTATGGAGAGATTAGCACTGACTAAGACAGAAGGTATATGGGTACATTTAATAAACCTTTATAAAGTCTTTTAAACTTAGAGATTTTAAGATTAGTAACTAGAGAATTAATGTATTTCAATCCATATTTCAAACTAAATTTGGTAGATTCAGAAAATAACAGTGCAGTTTAATTAATATTTTCCATGAATACAAATGTCACAAAATATTGCAAAAAGAAAGGGTGAAAGTTTTTCAAATTGGTATACAAATTATTTTAATAAAGCTACCAAGTTAAGATACTGACAAAAATGATGATTTTAATTTGGCAACCACACCACTGACAAAGACCTGAAAAATGCAAAATGAAACCACTGGGGTATTGCAGCAGTTTGATATGGTTATGAATTCCAAAAACAGATATTGGATTATGTTTGTAATCTGGTCTGTACCTGGGCATGATTATGATTGAGGCTCTGATTAGGCCATGTGATTAGGGTGATAAAAGGCATGGCAAAGGACAGAGTTGAGGGTTTCTGATGCTGGTGTTTTGATGTTGGCGTTTGATGCTGAAGTCTAAGCTGGAGCCCCAGGAAGTCAGCACGCAGAGGAAACAGAAGCAAGCTCTGGGAAGAGAGGACCTGAGCCAGGAGAACCCAGAGGAATAGGGATGGCTCCTTAGACATGGCAGAAACCCCAGGGAGAGAGACAAAGCCGTTCACCTGATAAGTCTATAGCTGACCTTGTGGAGGGAGACAAAGTCCAGAGAGCCTCATAGTCTATAGCTGACCTCGTGGAGAAAACAGAGGAGCTGAGCCCAGATGAACCCAGGAAGTCTGAACTGTCACAGATGTTGGCAGCCATCTTGCTCCAACACGTGAAAATAGACTTTGGTGAAGGAAGTAACTTATGCTTTATGGCCTGGTAACTGTAAGCTCCTACCCCAAATAAAACCAACCAACTTCTGGTCAGTTTTCCTTTATAAAAACTAACCAATTTCTGGTATTGTGCATTAGCACCCCTTTGGCTGACTAATACAGGTATGAACAATGTTCTCAATGCATTTCCATGAATCTCTATTACATCTCTCCTTACCATGTAAACCAGAAATGTGTTGAAAAAATGGAATAATATCTTTCATTTTTTCTTGACTAAGATAAAGAAGGTGGATAAGACAAAAAAGCAATGAAAGTCTGAATAAGAAGTATTCAAAAATGGGGGAAAGGATTCACTAATTTCAAAAATAAAAAATACTGTATTTAAATGAAAATCACAATATTAGATTATGATATTCTCAGTCACATTTTTAAGAGTACCAATTATAGAAGGATACCAAAGCAATTAAGACATGGAGTGAATCCCTGAGCTTCTACCTCAATCTAGTAGTGAGGATGGAAAAATGAGGTATAGGCAGATTTAGATTCGTAATCGAGGTCCTATCAATACATGTGGTAATGCCTTAAATAATACTCTAGGTTTCCAAAATGGCAGCTAAAAGCTGTCAATACTGCCTCTGGATAGCATTGACTTAAAAGGCTTTAAAGAGCAGAGCAGGAGTAGCTCAGTGGTTAAGCACCTGCTTTTCAAGTACAAACTCCTGGGTTCAATCCCCAGTACCTTCTTAAAAAAAAAAAAAGCTTTAAAACGAAATGCATAGAGCTTCTTGACATTCTGATATATTATTAGATTTCACAATTATTTTCTTACATGGATGAAAACATCAAAACTGGGAATAAGTATTTCTTTGGCAGATGTTAATTTTTCAGTTTTTTAAAATACATGAAACTAAGATGCAGAATTTCAGAATTTTTATTTCAAAACGTTAAAGCGGTATTACATATTACCTCAAAAAAATTCACTTTACTTCACACAAATACGTTGAGGAAAGCTTCCTTAAAATAATAAATTCAATGCTTTTACTTGAAAAGAGAAAAAATTAACTTGATATCTACTCTTTTTTTGCCATAAAAATTGGAGATTTTCTTTGATGGGTTATTTTACAAAATAAAGTTCAATTATTGAATGCTGTCAATGTTCAAGGTGGCTCTGGATATACTGCCTATAAAACTCACAATCAGAAGGATTACATAAGGTAACATCCCACAAATAATTCCAGAATTAAGTTGAAGAGACCTATTAATTTGGTGACTACCACCATTAAAAAACTTCTGTAGTTCAAATGTATGTGTTTTAAGTATGTTATATATATATGTGTGTTACATATAATCCTAGTTATCGAAAGAATCATGACTGATGAACAATATGGCTCTTGTAAAAGGAAATACACTGATTAAGAAGCTGCAATAATTACCTTTAATGTTTACTGTATAAAGGTATATATTAACCTGCAAGAAAATATGATATATGAAACTCTGCAGGGAAGCAGACTTGGCCCAGTGGATAGGGTATCCACCTACCACATGGGAGGTCCATGGTTCAGATCCCGGGCCTCCTTGACTAGTGTGGAGCTGGCCCACGTGCAGTGCTGATGCGCGCAAGGAGTGCCCTGCCATGCAGGGATGTCCCCCTCGTAGGGGAGCCCCACGTACAAGGAGAGCACCCCATAAGGAGAGCCACCCAGTGCAAAAGAAAGTGCAGCCTGCCCAGGAATAGCGCCACACACACAGAGAGCTGACACAAGATGACACAACAAAAAGAAACACAGATTCCTGGTGCTGCTGATAAGGATAGAAGTGGTCACAGAAGAACACACAGTGAATGGACACAGAGAGCAGACAATTGGGGGCAGGGGGGGAGAAAGAAAAAAAAAAAAGAAACTCTGCAGTAAGCAAACTGATTTATACAATAATTATTCGAGTTATGTAAGGATTTTTCTGCTGGCAAAGGATTCTGTACAAAATTCTTCCACATATTAAGTGTTCCTACTAAATATAAACTAAAATAATTTCTAAAAATGTGAAATAACTTTAATATTTCTAAATACCATTATTTTAAAGTCAAAGATAGTGACAATGATCTTTATTATCACTATTATTTCTTAAATCATTGTTATAGGATTTTTTTTTTTTTTTTAAGGTATCAGGAGCCACATATGTTTGAAGTTGTCACTCAACCACTGAGCTGTACTGGTTTCCCTGAATTGGTTTTATTGTTTGTTTTGCTTGTTTTTTGTTTTTTTTAGGAGAAACTGGAAACCAAACCCAGGACCTCCCATGTGGAGATGTGCGTCAACTGCTTGAGCCACACCTGCTCCCTGGTCATAGGATTTTTAAACTGCTGGAAAAGAAGTATTGAAAGTGTTTCAAAGAAACATACTGTCCAAAAGAAAACCCCTCAAGTAGCAATTGAGTGCAGCATTGTTATCTTCATTTAAGAGGACATCAGGTAAATTCCTAGCTCAGGAACACATGTGTGACTGGTTTTGTTTCTTTGATATAAGTTTATTATTCTTGTATAAACCTAGCTTATGAAAAGTGTCACAAGCAAAAATCTCAAGGGTATTGCTGGGCACTAAGTGGAACTGAATATCACTTTATTTTTTATTAAATATGCAAAATTATTTTCTGTGGTATTGAAGCAGGCTGGATAGGAAATCAATGGTCTGGAACCTGGCAAAGAGTCCATGTGGACATTAATATACCCAAGATGGCTGCTGGAAGACACTCACAAGATTCTGCCATTCAGAATGAGATTTCCTCACAGCCAGGAGATGCCCTGGATATTCCCCAAGGACTCTATCATTGGGCACTTCTGGAGGATTGATGGGTGGTGTAATCAATCAAAACAGCAAACAGCTGGGACTCCTCCCATGGCATTAGCAAAGGGGAGAATAATGAATGGTTCAAAAACCAAGTGCAAAGGCTGAATCTCTCTCTTGCCTTTGCCCTGTCCTGGTCCCTGCCCTGGTGCTGGTCCATGTGCCTGTACTTGCCCTCTGTACCCTGCTCTCATAATTTTTCCCCTGCCATGATTACCATGTACGTAAAACCTGGGCATTCATAATCTATAAAGGGAAATTGTAGGCTGTAAATCAGTCTGCTTTATCACTTTTCATCCCCTTCCTCTCTATCTGGGACCCATGATCTGTTATTTTCTCCCATTTCTCTTCCTTCCCTACCTTAATATAGTACCGATCTAACTAACCCGATGTCTTCTTGAAATTCATTTTTGCAGCACAGTCAAGAACCTGGACAAAATCCGGTTATAGAATGTTTGGTATTAATAGCACAAGAGTGATTTTCTTTCTGTTCTTTGAGTACTGACAAGTATAGACAACCTGGGTAAAGGCATAAAACAGGTTTTCTTTAATTCTACAACAGCCTGTATATTATATACAGTTTTAAGAAATAGAAATAAAGGTAAGCTATTCTCTACCTTCAACTTAAGTCTTCAGTTTAATACTATCTACCCTGTTTCTGAAATCTTTAGATACATATAAACACAGTCAAACTGTAGGAAGAACATTTTATAAAAAGGATAAGCACATTTCAAAGGCCTCTGGTTTCATAAATATACTGTATCTGAAAGGATGGATGTGGTGAATTAACGTCACTTTAAGCAACTGCCTGTCAGTTCCTGATTAACAAAACTTAAAAAGTTCAGGTAAGAAACACTGGCCACTGAAAAAATAAACCCACCTGAATGGACACCTCTGTCTCATTTGGGGTTTTCACACAGTAAGTTATCATTTTGTTATAATAAACTTCACAGCCTGTCTGTTTAATCTTGTAACCCTTAATGGTGTGCTGCCTTCTCCTTTCACAGCATAGTATACTGTTGCTTTTAATGGATTAATATATTAATGTGGGGAGCTGGTGAAAAAGTATTTTCCTTTAGTTTTAATGGCTCTGAATTACACATTTTGAAGTCATTTATTCCTCTCAAAAGGAATGAAAGTATTCAGAAGAAAAATGAAACTATTTTTATTATTCCCAATCCTGATTTTGCATATCTTTTCAAATAACAAAGTACTATATAATGGTTTCAAGATTTTAATGTTTGTTATGAGCATAACAGTAACTATCTAAAATTCACAAGCATACACTTGCATGGTTCAAAATAAAATTTTTGAAAGTAAATTTGAGACATGGATTAATACCTCCTTGTATATGTTGATTAAAGATTTGCTAAACAAAATCCCGTGCATCTCATTTTTCATTTTGAACTCTGGAATGAGTTAGTGAGGGTAAGTTTATCTCTATCCTAATGAGAGGCTAAATGACTTGCACAAGGTTCATAGTTGGTTAAACAGCAATGTAGAAATTAAAATCTAAGCCCAGTATTATTCCCAGATCTCAAATAAATTCCACCTTAAGAATAAATATTCTTTCCCAGCATGTTGCATTTTTGCTATGTGACTTAGGCAACATTTCTGGACACAAAATTCCTCTCTTTTTTTTTGACTAATACACAAATACATATGTCAAACGTGTGTTTTAAGGTTATAGCAGAAACGGTTCTCAAGAGCTAGTGATAGAGAGTTGGAGAGTGTATGTATTCTCTTTTACATATCATTTTTTAGCTAAGAAATAAGGCACATGCCATCTTTAAAAGCTGGCTACAAATGTAGGTCACTGGAAGAAGTATTGAGCCTTTGCATGTTTTTTTTTAGCCTTTTTAGTTTGCCAAAGAAAATCTGACTGTGGCTGCCATGGGAGAACTCAGAATTTTAAATAAGCTCTCATAAGTAGCTGGGGGTGGGGGTGGGGGGTAGGAAGAGAAAATAAACCCTGGGATCAAACAGCAAATTTCTGGCTCAACTAGTACTTTAGAGGTGTAAGCATTGGAAAGTGATCAGATAGCCTGATAATTTTTTGAACAAATAAAATGTCCACAAAGAAACGAAGGGAAAACATTCAGATTATGTCTTTAAATACCTCTTCTAGTATTTGTAGTTAGAGTATTGACAAAACATACAGGGTAACAAAAGTAATTTTAATAGGAAACACAGTAATTATCACTATATTGTCTAGAAAATGTAAAACTGTGGAAAAATAAGTCATTTATACGATATTGTTTATGCATAAAGTTGTGAGGTGTAATTCCGGAGAGCCAGAAAATAATGTTTAATTATTTATAAAATGATAGATTGCTTTTGTTTTGAATAAGAATACAACTTTGGAGATGAGTAAACTAAAAACGTTCAATACTATATTTGATCAAGGGAAGAGGATTTCTTTAACTTCATTCTTATAGCTGTCAAATTTTTGGTAGAACTAGGAAAATAAGGGTTGTATATGAGATATGTTTATATTTTATTCACTCAGAAAGACCAGATTGTACTAGAATGTAGTAATAGCAAAAAACTGATTATTCACTGAATTCAGACTTCTAATATTTGTTCTATGATCAGTGAATAACAGATATAGTCACAGACTTTTTAATATTGAGAGAAAGAAAACATTTAAACAATTCAAACTATATTGCTTACCAAATAATACTGCTACATCTAATTTTAAATTAACTAATATCTCTGACCTCTATTAAAACCAAACTGTCACAGACTTTTGGGAAGATGGCAGACTAGAAAGACATGGAACTCTCTTTTCTTCCATAAAAATAGCTAGAGGACTGGCAGAAACGGCTTGGGAGAAAATCTTCTAGGGTTTAGTTAACCAGGAAAAAGCTGGAAACAGCCCAGAAGAGAGAGAGAGGCAAAGGAAAAGAATAATGATGGCAAAGCTATGAGTTAAAAACTGCAGCTGTAACTGCTGACATCCTCACCCACCCTATAGACACTTTTGAATTCTCAGGCCTTGGGGTGAGGGGCTACAGATAAAGGGGGCACCAGGGACCCATCTCCCCAGAAAAGGGAGACAGTGGGACATAGCCTAAGGCTTAGTTTTTTTGTTTTGTTAAAAGATTTACTATTTTTATTTCTCTCCCCATCATCCCCCCCTCCCCCCCCATTTGCTCTCTCTGTCCATTCGCTGTGTGTCCTTCTGTGTCTGCTTGTATTCTTGTCAGGCAGCACCGGGAATCTGTGTCTCTTTTTGTTGCATTATCTTGCTACGTCAGCTCTCTTTTATCGCACGAGGCAGCTCTCCTTGTAGGGCGCACTCCTTGTGCATGGGGCTCCCCTACACAGGTAACACCCCTGTGTGGCACAGCACTCCTTGCGCACATCAGCACTGTGCGTGGGCCAGCTCACCACATGGGTCAGGAGGCCCTGGGTACTGAAGCCTGGACCTCCTACGAGGTTAAGTCAGGCGAGCAACCCATGGAACTAGTGCAACCGCTCGGCATATTGTCGGATGAGAAAACTCTCTGGCAAGCACATGCTTTGGGGAACACCCTAAAGATGGCGCTGAAGCCTGAGGCGAAAGCATCAGGGTCTGCCCCTGTACTTGCCTCATGCCCCAGCAACAAAGGCAAACGAGCCTACCAGCCTCACTGAATTAGCATAGCCAATTAGCTATAAGCACGCTTACTAGCAGCATATAAAAGCTACAACACTTCCTGAATAAACCAGACTTGTGTCTAGAACCAGTGTCTCCGGAGCGTTTACTGAGTGGTGTGTTGCTCCGTCGTCCTCACCCCAGCAGGTAACCGAGTTCAACACTCCTGTATGGTAGGAGAACGTCTATCAGTTGAGCCACATCTGCTTCCTTTAGTTTTTGACCCACAAATTTAGTCTGCTTGTCCCATGAGGCTTTCCAGGTTGGAGGTGGGGGAGCTGTGTGCCAGTGTTTACCTTGGGAGCCAGCAAAGGAATAAAGAGATCTGACCTCTCAGTCTCCCTCTCTACTGACTGGGACTGGCTGTTGAGGACATAGAGGGGAGTGGAATTATTTCCAACCTTGGAAGAGGAAGGGGACTGCTAGCAGATGTTGGAAAACTACATCTGGGAAAGTTTGAATTACGAGGATCTAGTCTCCAAACAGGATCATCTATCACACTGATCTGTCCCATGCCACAGCAAACACACTCTGATCTGGCATTGAACTGAGAAGGCTGATAAAAAGTACCATATGCGAGCAGAACAAATAAGTACACATGAGGAAATTAAAGTAAATGATTATATGAAAAAATGGCGATGTCCTCTTTGGTGGTTGTTTGTTGAGTAGTCTCATCCTCCCTGAAGGTTTCCAGAGTATTACTAATTTCTCAGACCCCTGCTAGTCCAGGTTTCAGGTTTTTGCTCTTAGTTTGTTGTCTAAGAATACACCAAATGCCACAGCTTTTCACCATTGTAGATTACTTCATACCACGTTATCAAGAAAAGGACTAGAAGAATTTTTTGATGACCCAAAGTATTGGGGAAGAAAAAGTGAAATCTGGAGCTTCATGGACCTGTCAGCAATTAAGGAACAAAAGTAATGAAGATTTGCATAAACTTTGGTATGTTCTGTTGAAAGAAAGAAACATTCTCCTAACTCTAGAACAGAGTCAAGAGACAGATTGCCAATGCCAAGTCCAGAGGGGATAGAAGAGGTGGTAGATTCCATGGATGCATTAGATAAAGTTACCCAGAAAAGGGAAGATGTCCTAAGGCTTCTTCAGACTGGTCAAGAAAAAGCTAGACCCAGTTTGGAAAAGAGACATCTTTGGAAGAATCATCTGGTACAAAAATGACATTGTGGCTCTTTTAATGAGCATGAATATATTATACCTTCTTCCCCTACTGAATATCTCACCTTATGAGACATATTAGGGATGTATATAGTTTATAAGCAAAGATCCAAACCCCTTTGGAATTCCAGGATATGAATGAGGATAGCTTATATCAGTGGTTCTAAATCTTACGTGGATCATGTGAACTTTTGAGAATTTGATGAAAGTTCTAGATTCTTTTTCCAGAAAAATGTTTGTTATACTTACAATTTCAGAGGTTTATAGATCCCATGAAGCTAGGTAGCTTCAGCACACATACCTGCCCTCTTTGCCCATTAAGAACATGTTTTTTTTTTAAATCAATTTTATTGATGCATATTAATAAAGCATACAATTCACCCAAAAAGAAAAAAGTGAATAAGAAAGAAAGAATTTTCTGGCCTTTATAGCCTCCCTCCCCTAAGCCCTAGGAAGCAGGTCTGCAATCATTACTGGTCCAGGGCCCAGATCTGAGCAACTAACAGGGACAATCCTAAAGACCAAGAACAGTTTGAACCAAGAATAAAAGAACAGTGGTAACACAGAGCCCCCTGCCATTAAATCCCTAAAAAAAGAGAGAGAAATTAAGCATCTGAGTATTCTCACCATACTAATCAGATGCCTAGATATTAGCAAAAAATTAAGAAAACAGAGGGAAGGGTGCAAGAAAAGGGTCTCATCAAAGTCCCTGATGAGACACAGGATTTGAGACAACAAATCAATGAGATGTACACAAATTTCCAAAATCAAATTAATGAAATGAAAGACACATAACTAAAGAGATACAGGATATCAAAGAGAAACTGAGTGAGCACAAAGAAGAATTTGAAAATGTGGATAGAAAAGTAACAGAGCTCATGGGAATGAAAAACACAATAGGCGCAATAAAAAACACATTAGAGGCATACAACAGCAGACTTGAAATCATAGACAAAAGAATAAGTGATACAGAAGAAAGAACAGCTGAAATTGAATAGAGAAAAGAATGCAAAAAATTGAATGATAACACAAAATGCAACAACATACATGTCATGGGAATTTCGGGAAGAGATTAGAAGGGAAAGGTGCAGAAAGAGTATTTGAGGAAATAATATCTAAATATTTCCCAACTCTCATGAAAGAAATGAAATTACATGTCCAAGAAGCACAGCATACCCTAATTAGATGAATGCGAATAGACCTACTCCAAGACACATGCTACTCAGAATATCAAATGTCAAAGATAAAAAATTCTGAGAGCAGCAAGGGAGAAGCAACCATCACATACAAAGTTTGCCCAGTAAGACTTAATGTAGATTTCTCATCAGAATGATAAGGCAAGAAGACAGTGGTATGAGAGAATACTGAAAGAGAAAAACTGCCAGTCTAGAATTCTTTATCCAGCAAAACTGTCCTTCAAATATGAAGGTGTGTTTAAAATATTCACAAACAAACAAAAATTAAGAAAGTAGGTAAAATAGAATCCACTTTTGTAGGAAATATTAAAGGAAGTCTTATAGTCTGAAAGAAAAAGACTGGAAAGAGAGGCTTGGAAGAACAGCAGAAAGGGCAAACAAAAGAGTAAAAAGACAAAAATAAGATATGATATATGAAAGCCAAAGAATAAAATGGTTTAAATAAATAATACATTTAAAGCAGGGATTCTTAACCTTTTTTGTACCACGGAACCCTTTACCAGTCAGGTGAAAACCACAGACCCTTCATCAAGTCCACACTCTACTACGTAATATTTAATAAATATATCACACCCCCACCAACACGTCCCCACAAGTTTGATTTTTTAAAATTTTCTCTCCCCTTCCCCCCCCACAGTTGTCTGTTCTCTGTGTCTATTTGCTGTGTGTTCTTCTTTGTCTGCTTCTGTTGTTGTCAGCGGCACGGGAATCTGTGTTTCTTTTTGTTGTGTCATCTCTCCGTGTGTGCGGTGCCATTCCTGGGCAGGCTGCACTTTGCTTCGCTCTGGGCAGCCCTCCTTTCGGGGCACACTCCTTGTGCGTGGGGCTCCCCTACACAGGGAACACCCCTGCATGGTACGGCACTCCTTGTGCACATCAGGACTGCGCATGGGCCAGCTCCACACAGGTCAAGGAGGCCCAGGGTTTGAACCGCAGACCTCCCATGTGGTAGACGGATGCCCTAAACACTGGGCCAAGTCCACTTCCCAGAATGATGTTTTTTTAAAATTTCAATTCAAGCTCAGAAATCTCTTGTTAAGAGCCCCTGATTTACAGTAATATCATTGAACGTGAATAGAAAAAACTCTCCAATCAAAAGATATAGGCTGACAGAATAGGTAAAAAAAACCCCACGAGCCAACATATGCTGGCTATGAGAGATTCACCTGAGACCCAGGCATATAAACTCGCTAAAAGTGAAAGGTTGGAAAAATACTCCACACAAATGGTAACCAAAAAAGAGCAGGGGTAGCTATACTAATATTGGAAAAAAGAGACTTTCAAGGTAGAAAAGCGATGAGATACAGAAGGCCACTATATGTTAATAAAAGGGATAGTCCACTATGAAGAAATAAGTTGTAAATATCTATGTACCTAAACAGGGTGCCCAAAATATATAAGGCAGACTCTGGCAAAACTGAAGAGAGAAAGAGACATCTCTACAATAATAATTGGAGACTTCAACACACCACTCATACCATTAGATAGAACAACTAGACAGAAGACAAACAAGACAAAAGAGAATTTGAACAGTAAGATAAACAAGCTAGACTAACAGACAAATAGAGAACTCCAAGTCAAATGGTTATACATTCTTCTCAAGTATTCAAGTATCTTTCTCCAGAATAGACCATATGTTAGGTCACAAGACAGGTCATAAATATAAAAAGATTGAAATTATACAAAGTACCTTCTCAGAACATAATGGAATAAAACTGGAAGCCAATAACAGATGGAAAAGAGGTAAATTCACAAATGTGTAAAGGCTGAACAAAACACTCCTAAATAATCAGTGGATAAAAGAAGGAATTATTATTGAAATTAGTAAATATAAATGAGAACACAACTTACCAAAACTTATGAAATACAGCAAAGGCAGTCCTGAGAGGGAAATTTATAGTCCTACATGCCTATATTAAAAAAACTAGAAAGAGCTAAAATCAAAGCTCTAACTGAATAACTGGAGAAACTAGAATAAGAACAGGAAACCATTCCCAAAGCAAGTAGAAGGAAAGAAATAATAATGATTAGAGCAGAAGTAAATGAAACTGAGAGGAAAAACAAAAAAAGAAAAAAGCAACAAATCAAAAGCTGGTTTTTTGACAAGATCAATAAAAGAGACAACACCTAGCTAGACTATACAAGAAAAAAAGAGAAGATACCAATAAATGAAATTAGAAATGAGGGGAGCGGATGTTGCTCAAGTGATTTTCCTGCCTGATTCTCATATTTGAGATCCCAGGCTTAATCCCTGGTACCCTCTAAAAACAAATGAATGAAAAAAAACAATTCTCATCATGGAGCAGATATAGCTCAGTGGTTGAGCATCTGCTTCTTATGTACGAGGTCTTGGGTTCATTCGCTGGTATCTCCTAAAAAACAAAAAGAAAAACAAAAAACAAAAAGAAACAATGAAATGAAAGGGGTGAAGTTACCACTGACCCCATTTCAATAAAAAGGAACAGAAGAGGATATTATGAGAAACTGTATGCCAATAAACCAGACAACATAGATGAAATGGACAAATTCCTAGAATGTACAACCTACACTGATGCTATGAGAAATATAAGAACTTAACAAATGACTCACATTTAAAGAGATTGAATCAGCCATAAAATATCTCCCAACAAAGAAAAGTCCAGGACCAGATGACTTCACAGGTGATTTCTACAAAGCATTTTGAGAAGAATTAACACCAATCCTGTTTAAATTCTTCCAAAAAATTGAAGAAGGAAAATTACCGAACACATTTTATGAAGTCAACATTACCCTAACATCAAAACTGGATAAAGACACTAAAAGAAAAAAAAGTTACAGACAAATCTAAGAAACATAGATACAAAAATTCTAAACAAAGTACTTGCAAAGAGAATCCAACAGCATATCAAAAGACAAATACATTATGCGCAAGTGGGATTTATTCCCGGTATGCAAGCATGGCTCAACATAAGCAAATCAATTAACATAATACACCACATTAACAAGTTGAAGGAAAAAACTCACTTGATCATCTCGATTGATGCAGAAAAGGGATCCTTTCTTGATAAAAACAATTTGAAAGATAGGAATAGAAGGACAATTCCTCAATATGATAAAAGGTATATACGAAAAAGCCACAGCCAACGTCATATTCAATGGGGAAAGGTTGGAAGCTTTCTTTCCCTCTAAGATTGGGAAAAAGACAAGGATGCCCACTGTCATCATTGTTATTCATCATTGCGCCAGAAGTTCTAGCTAGAGCAATTAAAAAAGAAGAAAAAAAAAAAAAAGGCATCCAAATAGGAAAAGAGGAAGTAAACCTCTTCACTTATTGCAGATGCCATGATCATATATTTAGAAAATTCTGAAATATCTATGACAAAGCTAATTGAGCTAAAAAATGAGTTCAATGAAGTGGAAGGATACAAGATAAACACACAAAAATCAGTAATGTTTCTCTACACTAGTAATAAACAATCTGAGGAGGAAATCAGGGGGAAAATTCCATTTACAACAGCAAGAAAAATACCTAGAAATCAATTTATCCAAAGAAGTACAGGACTTCTATGCAGAAAACTACAAAACAATGCTAAAAGAAATCAACGAAGATCTAAACAAATTGAAACACATTGTATTCATGGGTTGGAAGATGATTATTATGAAGCTGTCCATCCAACCCAAACTGATCCACAGATTCAATGCAATACCAATCAAAATTCTAATAGCTCACTTTACCAAAATAGAAAAGGCAATTACCAAATTCATCTGGAAGAAAAAGTGCACCCAAATAGTTACGAATATCCTAAAGAAGAGAGATGTGGAGGAATTTCATTACCTGACCTTGAAACATATTATAAAGCTGCAATTTTCAAAACAGCATGGAAACGGCATAAAGATATACATGTCGACCAGTGGAAAAGATTGAGAGTCCAGAAATAAAACCTTACCTCTACAGCCAATGGGTTTTCAACAAATCTACCAAAGTCATGTTAATGGGACAAAACAGTCTCTTCAACAAATGGTGCTGGGAGAATTGGATACTGTATTAGTCAGCCAAAGGGGTGCTGATGCAAAATACCAGAAATTGGTTGGTTTTTATAAAGGGTATTTATTTGGGGTAGGAGCTTACAGATACCAGGCCATAAAGCATAAGTTACTTCCCTCACCAAACTCTATTTGGCACAAGATGGCTGATGATGCCTGTGAGGGTTCAGGCTTCCTGGGTTCCTACATTCCTGGGGCTTGCTTTTCTCTGGGTTCAAGTTTCCTTGTTTCCTGGGGCTGGCTTCTCTTTCCTCTGTGAGCTTACTTCCCAGTGCTCTAGCTTAAATCTTTAGCATCAAACTCCAACATCAAAACTCCAACATCAGAAACCCTCAACTTTGTTCTTTGCCATGCCTTTTATCTGTGAGTCCCCAAGGGGTGGGGACTCAACACCCTAATCATAACTCAATCATGCCCAAGTACAGATCAGATTATAAGCATAATCCAATATTTCTTTTTGGAATTCATCAATTATATCAAACTGCTACAGATATTCATAACCAAAAGGATGAACAAGGACCCCTATCTCACTCCATAGACAAGAATTAACTCAAAATGGATCAAAGGCTTAAATATAAAATACAGGACCATAAAACTACTAGATGAAAATATAGGTAAATATCTTAAAGACACTGTGGTAGGGGTTTCCTGGACCTTATACCCAAAGCATGAGCAACAAAAGAAGAAATAGATAAACGGACCTCCTCAAAATTAAACACTTTTATACCTCACAGGTTGTAGTCAAAAGTGTGAAAAGGCAGCTGACTCAATGGGAGAAAATATTTGGAAATCACATATCTGATCAGGGTTTAATATACAAAGAGATGCTACAACTCAACAATAAAATGATAAATAAGCTAATTAAAAAATGGGTAAAAGACCTGAATAGACATTTGTCCAAAGAAGAAATACAAATGGCAAAACAAACAAACAAACATGAAAAAATCGTTCAACTTCACTATTGATTAGGGAAATGAAAATTAAAGCTACAATGAGATATCATTTCACACCTATTTAGAATGGCCACTATTAAAAAGACAGAGAACAAGTGTTGGGGAGGATATTGAGAGATAGGATACTTATTTACAGTTGGTGGTAATGTAGAATGGTACAGCCACTGTGGAGGACTGTTTGGCACTTTCTAATTAAGTTGAATACAGACGTGCCATGGGACCTGCAAGCAGTGAGACAAACTGACATCTGCACACCAATGTTCATAGTGGTGTTATTCGCTATTGCTAAAAGTTGGAGAAAACCATGTGTCCATCAACCGATGAATGCAACTCTGGTGTAGTCACACAATGGAATATTATATATTTGTAAGAAGAAATGAAGTCATGAAGCATATGACAACATGGATGAACCTGGAGGACATTATGTTAATTAAGCAAGCCAGACACAACAGGAAAAATACTGTATGATTACATTACTATGAACTAAATATATTGTGTAATCTCATGGATTTACTAACTTGAATATGTATGACCAGAAAATAGAATGAGGTTAGAGAATGGAAAGCTTAGAGTTAACCTGTGCAGAAATGTTAAAAGGATGCATGCTAATCTTTGGAAACGAATAGAATAGATGAAAGCCCAATATAATGTTTGTAACTAGCAGTACTATTATGTGGTTATGAAAGTGGTTTAAAGGAAAAGTGTTGTATGTTACCAAAAGGAAAGCTAAAAAATATAACATGGGACTGTATAGTATAGTAAAACTGCATGTGAAATATAAATATGGGTAAAATTGTATATATAAGACCTTTTTTCTTTGAAACTGAACAAATATATGTTAATACTACAAGATGTTAATATCAGACAAAAAAGAAATCAGACATAAAGTACTATATATTATATGATTCCATTTATATAAAATATAAATATAAATCAATTTATAAAGATGAAATTAGATTAGTGGTTATGCAGGTGAGGGGAAGGACTGCTAAGGTGTGAGGTGTTTTCCTTTTTGAACTAAAGAAATCGTTCTAAAATTTTTAATGGTGATGAATGCACAAGACTGGCTATACTAAAAGCCACTGGTGACATACTTTGGATAAATCATATGTTATGTGAATATATTTCAATAAAACATTAATATATAAATAAATAATTGCGCAAGAATAGCCAGAAATAGCAGTAATGTACAGCAGGGGAAGCATAGAAATTGAGATGTGAATAATTTTCTTGTTTATCTGTTTTTTTATTTTTATTATTATTGAAATAATGAAATCCTCTAATAATGATTGAAGTGGTGAATGCACAACTATGGGATTATACCAAATACCATTGATTGTACCCTTTGGATGAATTATATGCTTTATTAATATGTATCAGTATAATTGATTTGTTAAAAAAACTGAAAAAATCAAAAGATGCAAGGTACAATGAGTCAGATCTTCACAAATGAGTTCAGTATTTGGGTAAAAATCTGGTATTTTGGGATATAAAATGATTCTTTTCAATATATTATTATTAAAATTTTTACTTACGGATCTGAGGGCCCATGAAAAAGAATTCTAAAGGCTTTAGTCTCAATTTTCATAAATATTTATTGTATCACTTCATTAGTGAATAGTTTATTGATTTATTAATTCATTAAATATGATATCAATTATTTTATGAATTGTTACTCATTTTGTCACTTACAGATTGTTATAATGTGATTATTTTTAATTATGAAAACTTATCTCTATATTAAATATGTGATGCTTTACCTTAATTGATTTTAAATGAGCTTTTTGTTTAATGCTATATTTGATACTAAAAAATATGATATGCTGTAAACATTTATTAAACATCAAGATAGTTATAACACTCCTGCTGGTTATCATACACTTATACTGGGAACATATTAATAAACTATTAAGCTCATGTAGAGCATTCTACCCTCCCTTCCACTCTGAATGTAATTGGACAGTACATACAGTATATAACAGATTACTCAAGGGAAGCAGATGTGGCTCAGGCCACTGGGCTCCTGCCTACCACATGGGAGGTTGCCGATTTGGATCCCAGTGCGTCCTAAAGAAGACAGTGAGCTGGCACCATGGGCAGGCATGGCGAGACAACAAGAGACACAAGAAGAAAAAACATACAGAGAGACACAACAAAGCAGGGAGCAGGGAACCAGTGCCTCCTAAAGAAGGCAAGCTGATGTAAGAAGATGAAGCAACAAGAGACAAAGGGAGGAAAAACATAATGAGAGACACAAGAAAGTAGGCTGTGGAGGTGGCTCAAGGGATTAGGTACCTCCCTCACACATCAGAAGTCCTGGGTTTGGCTCCCAGTGCCTCCTAAAGAAACAAGGAAGATGAACAGACACAGCAAGTGCAAACAATAAGGGAGTGGGGAGAAATAAGAAAAAAATTAATGCAACTTACAGGTCAAGAATTCACCCTTTGTCTTACTGTACAAATATCATCTAATACCTGGGAAGTCATCACTAAGAAATATTCAAATTAAGGTTTTTTTTTTGAGGTACCTGGGACCTTATACGGGGAAGCCGGCATTCAACTACTGAGCCACATTGGACTCCCTGGGTTGATGTTTTCATTTGTTTGCCCTTTTTTTGTTTTTAGGAGGCATCAGGGACCAAACCCAGGACTTCCTTTGTGGGAGGGAGGTGCTCAACCACTTCAGCCATATCAATCCCCTCAAATTAAGTTTGGAAACTGTATGTTATGAAATAGCATTTGAATTTGCTTATGAAAATCATTTAACTCTAATTTTATAATTACTAACATGCAATATTAAACCATGAAAGAAATATAATAGAAAATTTTAGCATTTTCAAGTTATAAAGAAATGTCAATGTGTACATGTAATTTCTTAATTGAAATATCAGTCTATGTACTATTTAAATATTTTAGATAAAAATGTAAATTTTATGATTTTTAGAAAACAGTTTTCATAGACAATATCACTATATTTGAGATGATTAAGAAATTCCTTAAAATAAAAAAGCTAACTGAAAAATACTTACCATATGCGTTTTTACATGCTTTAACATCATGTATATTGTTCTATAGGATTTTCTAAGGGGTGTAATTTTCCAGTGTTACATCTTAATGCTGACTTCCTGAAGGCGTTTTGACTACAATAGGTATGAATATGTTTTCAAAGGTTGATGGATAAATTGCTAGGTGGTTGGGGCTTTTTATCCTTTACTTGTCTTTTAGTTATATACAGTTTTAAGATAATTATGGTCTGTAAGTTTGTCTATTCTTTTTTCTTATATCAGAAATATTTGCCTTGGTTATTGGTTCCAGAAATACTTAATCATATATCATAAAATTAAAACTAAGCAATTATAGCATTTTATTCCTGCTTTCCATCTCTAAACATTGTTAAGGCTTTGGTTCTGGTCATTCATCATTGGACTTTTGGCATAAAGTTTTAAATATAACTATAGCTGAGTTGGGCACACTGAAACCCGGATTGAATATTATGTAGAAAGACCTACTTATCTAGATTACTATTCAAGCTCTAATTTTAAATTACATAAATATTTTGTTTATCCTTCTGGGAAGATGCCAGAAACTTTGTCATGCACTGATGTTACAAAGAGCCTAAATAACTTAAAATTTGGTCAGCCATAATTTTCTAACAGTCAATTCTAAATATTTGCGAACACTAACTGGAGCACATTAAAGATGTACTGCATACAACTATTACTTTTTGCAGTTTTTATACACAAATGAGAATGGCATATTATTCTTTTATATCAATACTGCTTTACTATCCCATATCAAACATGTAGAAATCTCAAATGACAAGATTGGGAATTTAAGAAATATTACTTAGTTAAGAAGATTCTATTAACTCAAAAAGTAGAAATATTTTCAGAGTAGAGCTGAATGAAATACAAGAATATAATCAGTTAAAATAGTTTAAAAATGAATCACTAAATAATTAGTGTAGGGAATCATATAATGGGTGCATATTATTTAGCATATAGAAGTTTTGTACTACTTTCATTATTTGCCTATATAAATGGATTTAGTTAAAAGCAAATAATGGCAACAAAATCAAAGGAGATAAATTTCTTCCTGAGGATTATACACTCAAGTTTATGGTTAATTTGACATTTAAGTTAATTGAATATGTTATTTATAAATATTCATTTGTCATGTACAGCAATCTTGCTATTTAACTAAAAACAACTTGTTGTAGACTACCCATTAAAAGCAGAATAACACAATAAAATTTCAAAATGTGGTATCAAATCTTTAATGTTATTAAAAGTCAATCTAATGCTCATGTCCATTAGCCTTTTGTGGTGTGGCAGCAATTATAATGTTTTGATAATATGTTCTAAGTGTATAAGATAAAACATGTGCAGGTCATTATACATCCTGCCATAACCTACCAGATGGACTGGGAGAGAGTGTAAACTACAATGTAAACTATAATCCATGCTGTGTAGCAGTGCTCCAAAATGTATCCATCAATTGCAATGAATGTACCACACTAATGAAAGAACTTGTTGCTGTGGGAAAAGCGGGGGTGTGGGGAGTGGGGCATATGGTAATTCCTTATATTTTTTTAATGTAACATTTTGTGTGATCTATGTATCTTTTAAAAAATAAATTAAAAAATATATTAACAAAAAGATAAAACATAATGGATAAGATGACACTAGAACACATTTTTTAGTTAAAAGCAATTCTAGTCCTGAGCAGGAGATGCCTTTAAGAATTAAAAAACAAATGGTTAAACTATATTAATATTTACTTTCCTTGAAATATAAATCTATCAACTCTGAAACCAACAATATGTCCTCTGAAGAAAAAAATCCCTCAGGAATTTATTTCAAATAGTCTTTAAAATAATATTTAAGATATCAGGAAAACAATGCTAATGGTTTCTTTTGTTTCTTTACTTCCAATAAGACAGTCTTCACTTACAACTTAATGTGATATTTCTCAGAGGTATGATAATTTTCATGACAGAAATTCTAAGTACAATACGCTGATTTAATTTTTGTGCCCAGGATAATCTTCATTGAGTTTTTTTAAAAAAGGAACAGTAACCTAAAAGTTATACTTACATCTTAGCAATCCACAAGCAATTAATATGGAAGAAATGATAATTAGCATGACACTAACTAGACTAGATTGCAAATACTTTGGGAATGACTAATAAAGGTTCACTGCTACAACAGTACGTGAATTTAATCATATTGGGCATAGGGCAGAGGGTATACAAAACTTTGATATAAGTCAGGTAAGATGACTTGTTTGCATCACTACTTTTTTTTGTTGTTAGGAGGCACAGAAATCGAACACAGGACCACATACATGGGAAGCACGCACTCAACCACTGTGCCCACCTGCTCCCACCATCACTTTTAATTATCAAGAACCAGAAGTATATGAAGACTTTTCAAGGACTGCATGACCAAGTTTTATGGGAATCGACTTCTTGATCTTTAACTTACACAAGTACTGAACCCTTAGAGAACTAACCCCTAGAGAAGGGGCCTGTGATAGAAGTGCAGGTTCCCCAATTCTATTTTGCTTTTAAATCACCCTAGTCACACTTCACAAAAAAAGGTTCACTTCTCATTGCACCTCGAGAGTACCAAACAAAAAGACAATTCAAAATATCTATTAGGTATAGAGAATGTGAATGCTCTAATAATTGAGGAAATAATCGTTGATTTCTAAGTTAAGTGATTTTCAATGAGTTGTTTCCAACAGAATTTTAGGTAAAACTAATAGAGAGACAAGTCATTAATTTTTGATGACACACATTGTATGGTTTCTTTCCGTAATACTCAAAGTAAAAAAAAATTGAGACATTCCCATAACAAAATTCCTTCTATTCCTTTTTACTTAATTGTGAAGAGCTTATATCTGCAAAAATTGAAAAATATAAATAGAACTGATGCTGAATCCTGTCTCATTTTAACAATAAATAATATTCATCCACTGATACATCTTTTTTTTTTTTTAAAGATTTATTTATTTATTTAATTTCCCCCCCTCCCCTGGTTGTCTGTTCTTGGTGTCTATTTGCTGCGCCTTGTTTCTTTGTCCGCTTCTGTTGTCATCAGCGGCACGGGAAGTGTGGGCGGCGCCATTCCTGGGCAGGCTGCTCTTTCTTTTCACGCTGGGCGGCTTTTCCTCACGGGCGCACTCCTTGCGCGTGGGGCTCCCCCACGCGGGGGACACCCTTGCGTGGCACGGCACTCCTTGCGCGCATCAGCACTGCGCATGGCCAGCTCCACACGGGTCAAGGAGGCCCGGGGTTTGAACTGCGGACCTCCCATATGGTAGACGGACGCCCTAACCACTGGGCCAAAGTCCGTTTCCCCACTGATACATCTTAATGAAGCAATGTAATCTTCTGTTTTGTCTATTGATACACTGTATGCAGAAATAATTGTAATGATAACTGAATCAAGAATATGTTTAATAGTCTTTTGAAAAAAGAAGTTTAAAAAATAAATTTAAATTTTTGTCCTAGAAAAACTATCTATAAGGTGTCAATAAGTATTTTAAATATACAATATATTAATTTAGGATAAAACTTGGTGGGGGAGTGGAACAGAAATTATGAATTTGAGGAGAAAAAGTACTGATGTAAAATGTCCAGCTGTTAAAGGGCTTACTTGTGTACATATTTCAAATGGTTATGCTATAAAGATTCATATGGATACACTGAGAAGAGTGATATAAATGTTTTTAACTAAAAGGGCAAAATTTATAATAACATACTTAGCAATAATGGATAAAATTTTTAGATAACAATGCACAAGCAGAAACATAATTTTACAAAATTCTTTTAGGAATATGAAGGTAAAAAATTCTTTAGTATCTGAAAAACTGATGAACATATAGGATGTTTGGAGATGATCACGTAACAGAGAGATTAATAAATAAATGTGAAGTGCCTAAAGTTGGTTTTAAATGTAATCTTCATAGTTTTCAGAAAGATCTTCTAATTATATTATTTCCTTATACAACTCATACATTCAACATGCATTTAAATGCTTATCTCGCTGTTTTAGGCAATAGAAACATAGCAGAAAACAAATCAGACAAAACCTTTGCCTTCATGGTGGAGACATACAAAAGACAAACATACAAATAAATTACATAGTATATCAGATGGTGGTAAGGCTCTGGAAATAAATAAGAAAGGGTTAAGAGGGTAGGAGTGAGAGTAGGAGGTTGCCATATTAATTAGGGTAGTTAGGTAAGGTTCTACTGAGAAGATAACATTTGAGTAAAAACCTGAGAGAAGCAAGAGAGTTCTAGGTAAGCAGCAAGTCTAATGGCTTTGAATAGACAGCATGCAAGGAAGTTGATGTGCATAGAATAAAGTGAGAGGGAGGTATTAGGTAATGAGGTCAGACAGGTAGTAGGTGGGGGAAGCATATTGGCTAGAGGCTTAAAAGCCATTATAAGAACTATGGCCTTTACTAAGAGTGTGTTAGAAAGCCTTCTGGAGAGGTTGTTTTTTTTTTTTTTTTTAAAGATTTATTTATTTAATTCCCCACGCCCGGTTATCTGTTCTCTGTGTCCATTTGCTATGTCTTGTTTCTTTGTCCGCTTCTGTTGTCGTCAGCGGCAAGGGAAGTGTGGGCGGCGCCATTCCTGGGCAGGCTGCACTTTCTTTCGCACTGGGCGGCTCTCCTTACGGGGTGCACTCCTTGCACGTGAGGCTCCCCTACGCGGGGGACACCCCTGTGTGGCAGGGCGCTCCTTGCGCGCATCAGCGCTGCGCATGGGCCAGCTCCACATGGGTCAAGGAGGCCCAGGGTTTGAACTTTGGACCTCCCATGTGGTAGACGGACGCCCTAACCACTGGGCCAAGTCCGTCTCCCTGGAGAGTTTTGTTTAGATGACTGACATGACCTGACATACATTTGGAGAAGATCACTATGGATATTGTGGTGAGGTTAGACTAAAGAAAAGCAAAGTTAGAAACAGGGAGGCCAGACAAGAAATATTTTAGGCTCAGATTAGGATTTGAGAAGTTGGAAGAGAGGTGTAAGAGAAAAAAAGTCAAGGATGAATCATGGTTTTGATTTGAGCAAATGGAAGAGTTGAGGTGACATTAATAGAGATGGAAAAAACCGGAAAAGGAACAAGTTTGGATAGAGGAGCTTAAGTTTGGTATTGAACATAAATGTGAGATCTATATTTCTATACCAAATAGAGATATAGAGCAGGCAGTTGGAGAACATGTCTGGAACTCAAGGTAGGTCTAAGTATATAAATGAAGGAATCATCAGTATATGAAATATTATTGACAACCTTGGGGCAGAATGAGATCAGCAACAGAATATGTATAGAAAAAAGAAGAGGTAGAAGGATTTAGTCCTGGGCTACTTCAAAGACAAGAGGTTTTAGAAGATAAATAGGGACTAGCAAAGGAGAAAGTGATCAGTCAGGTATGGGAAAATTAAGAGAGTAACTATCGTAGAAGTGCCCCTGAAAACCAAGGGAAGAAAATGTTTCAAGGAGGAAGAAGCAATGAATGATATCAAAAGCTGTGGATAGTCCAAGTTAGATGAGATCTAAGAAATGACCACAGCAGTTCACTAAATAAAATAGCCCGGATTGTATGTACGTTTATTTGCTAGGGAATCCAAAAGTACAGACTTGCAATGTTTATAATATAAAGACTGCTATAGGGAAGCTGATGTGGCTCAAGTGATAGTGCTTCCACCTACCATATGGGAGGACCTGGGTTCGATCCCGGGGGCCTCCTAGTTAAAAAGAAAAAGAGAAAGTGTGCCTGTGTGGTGAGCCAGTGCCTGCTCAGCGAGCTGAGTGCCCACACAGTGAGCCAGTGCCCATGCAAGTGAGTCATGCAGCAAGATGATGACGCAACAAAAGAGAGACGAAGGGGAGAGTCAAGGTGAGGCACAGCAGAAACCAGGAACTGAGGTGGTACAAGTGACAGAGAACCTCTCTCCACATCAGAAGGCCCCAGGATTGAATTCTGGTAAATCCTAGAGGAGAAAAACAAGGAGAGAAGACAAGAAAGAGAAAAAGATACAAAAGATCATGCAGTGAATGGTCACAGCAAAAAACAGCAGGGCTGGGGGAGGGGACAGAGCAGGGGGGGAAAGGGAACAAGACTGCTATCATTCTTACCTTTGGTCCTTTCTATGTAATATGCTTTTTTTGGCCTGGCCACTTTCATTTTGATCACTTGAATTATGATGTGCATAGTTTTCTTTGGGATTCTTTTGCTTGAGGAGTCACAGATACGTGGAATTACAGATATGTAATTTTCATTATTACTGGAAAAATATTCTTCTCTTCTTCAAATATTTTTTCTGCACCACCCACCCACTCCACCACAACACACCTTCAAGAACTCCAATTACATAATATCACGTCACTTTAAGTTGTCCTAGAGCTCCCTGATCTATTATCATTTTTTCAGTCTCTTTTCTGCATTGTATTTTGGATAATTTTAAATACTATGTCTTCAATTTCACTAATCTTTTTATCTTCAGTGTCTAAAATGCTTTAATAACTTCAAGTGTATTTTTCATCTCAGACACTATAGTTTTCTTCTCTAGAAGTTCAATTGGATCTATTCATATATATATCTTCCATGAATCCATTTAACAATTTTAATATTTCCTTTAGTTTCATGAATATTTGTAATAGTTATAATAAATACTTTAATGTTATCTACTAATTCTATCATCTGTATCCTTTTTTAAAATTTTGACTGATTCTGTGGCTTCCTTGAATGACTAAGATTTTCAAAATAAAAATTTACTGAAGTATATCATTCATACATGAACATACATAAACAATATATAGTAAAATTTGTGAATTTACAAAATAAGCATGCATATCAGCATACAAGGCTCCCACACATCTCCCCACCATCAACAGCTTGCATTATTGTGAAACATTTGTTAAAAACTATAAATGAAAGAGACACAATAGGGAAACACAAGGAGAGACACAACAAGTGGGAGTGGAGGTGGTTCAAGCCATTGGGTGCCTCCCTCCAACATGGGACTTCCCAGGTTTGGTTTTTCCCGGTGCCTCCTAAAAAAGAAGACGAGCACACGATGAAAAGACACAGAGAGCAGACAGTGAGTGGAAACAATGATGGGGGCCAGGAGAGAAATTTTTTAAAAACTACAGTATTTTTTTAAAAAATCTATGAAAAAGTACTGTCAAAATATTACTACTAACAACATATCTCACATTTGGTGTATTTTTCCCCCAATCCACCTGTTTTAACACCCTATATTAGTATTAGTCAGCCAAAGGGGTGTTGATGCAAAATATCAGAAATCTGCTGGGTGTTATAAAGGGTATTTATTTGGGGTAGGAGCTTACAGATACCAGGCCATAAAGCATAAGTTACTTCCCTCACCAAACTCTATTTGGCTCAAGATGGCTGATGATGCCTGTGAGGGTTCAGGCTTCCTGGGTTCCTAAGTTCCTGGGGCTTTCTTTTCTCTGGGTTCAAGGTTCCTTCCTTCCTGGGGCTGGCTTCTCTTTCCTCTGGGTGCTTACTTCCCAGGTCTTCAGCATCAAACTCTATGATCAGAAATCTCTGCATCAAAAGCTCTAACTATGTCTTTTGCCATGCCTTTTATCTGAGTCCCTACCCACCAAAGGGTGGGGACTGGGTGGAGATGCCATGCCCGATTAATCATAACTCAATCATGCCCAGGTACAGATCAGATTACAAACATAATCCAGTATTTCTTTTTGGAATTCATCAATTATATCAAACTGCTACAGTATTATGTATTTGCTACTGTTCTGGAGAAAATTTTCTTATATTTTTCCTGTTAACCAAAGTCCATCATCCACCACTGGATTTCCTGTACTATACAGTCCCATGCTTGTAAAATCCATTCAAGTATACACACAGTAGCTCTCATTTTCATCACAGCGTTGTGCTGTCATCACCTCAGTCAATTTTAGAATGTTTTCATTACTCTAAAAGTAAAAATCCCATACTCCCTTATACTATCCCTATTGTTGTCCCTTAGTATTGAAAAAGTATCTTGTTGTCATTGCTGCAACAATATTACTGTTAAATATTGTCCATAAGTTACATTAGTTTTAGTTTTCCCATGTACCACCACATTCTTAGCACTTTGTGAAAGACGAGCACTCTTATATTTATACTATTAACCACGATCTTCATCCATTACCAAAATCACTATGTTCTACATAAACTAGATTATTCTCTAGTTTTCTTTCAGTTGACATTTACTTCCACAGGCTACCTTAATAATGTTACATACATTAAGCATCATCTCCCACTCTCAACCTGTCTTCTATTTCCTAGTAACATATACTCTAGAGTTTACTTATTATATTTAGTTCATATTAGTGAGACCACAAAATATTTGTCCTTTGTGTCTGGCTTATTCCACTCAACATAATATCCTCTAGGTCCATCCATGTTGTCATATGTGTCCTGATTTCATTTCTTCTTACAGCTGAATAGTATTCCATTGTGTGTATATACCAGTTGATGGATACTTGGGCTGGTTCCATAATTTAGCAATTGTGAATAATGTGTGCAAATGTCAGCTTGTGTCCTAGCTTTCAGTTATTCTGTGTATATTTCTAGTAACAGGATTGCTGAATCATATGGCAGTTCTATATTCATCATCTTGAAGTACTGTCAAACTGTCTTCCACAGAGGCTGCACCATTCTACATTCCCCTTGACAATAAAGGAGTGTTCCCATTTCTCCACATCCTTGCTAGCACTTGTAGTTTTCTGTTTGTCTTTTCAATAATGGCCACTCTATTCGCTGTGAAATGGTATCTCACTGTAGTTTTTATATGGATTTCCCTAATATCTAGTGATGTTGAGCATTTTTTTCATGAGCTTTCTGGCCATTTATATTTCCTATTTGGACAAATGTCTATTCAAGTCTTCTGTGTATTTTTTAATTGGGTTGCTTGCCGTTTTATCACTGACTTGTATGATCTCTTCATATAACATGGATATCAAACCCTTAACGGATATATTGTTTCCAAAAACTTTCTCCCACTGAGTAGGTTGCCTTTTTATTTTCTTGACAAAGTCTCTGAAGATCAAAAGTGTTTAATTTTGAGGAGGTCCCATTTATCTATTTTTCCTTTTGTTGCTCATGTTTTGGGTGTAAGGTATAATAAACTACTACCTACTAAAAGACCTTGAAGATGGTTTGCCTACATTTTTTTCAAGGAATTTTATGGTTGTAGCTTTTATATTTAGCTTCTTGACCCATTTTTAGTTAATTTTTGTATAGGGTGTGAAATACGGTCATCTTTCTTCCTTTTAGATATGGATATCCAGTTCTCCCAGCACGATTTGTTGATTAGATTGTTCTAGCCCAGCTGGATGGGCTTGACAGCAGATGGGAGGGTCTATTTCTGAGTTCTTGATTTGGTTCCACTGGTAATCTGTCTATCTTTATGCCAATTATGCTATTTTTACCAGTGTAGGTAAGTAATATGCTCTAATGACAGGAGGTGAGAGTCCTTCAACTTTGTTCTTCTTTTTAAGGACATTTTTGGCTATTTGTGGCCCATTTACCCTTCCAAATAAATTTGAAAACTGGCTTTTTTCATTTCTGTCAAAAGGCTTTTAGGATTGTTATTGGGATTGCACTGAATCTGTAAACCAGTTTGGATAGAGCTGACATTTTAACTATATTTAGTCTTCCAGTCCATGGAATGTCCTCCTATTTAAGTCTTTTTCAGTTTCTTTTAGCAATGATTTGTAGTTTTCTGAATACAGTTCCTTTATGCCCTTGGTTAAGTTTATACCTAAACAAATGATTCTTTTAGTTGCTATTATAAATGATTTTTTAAAAATGATTTCCTCCTCAGATTGCTCTTCAGCAGTGTATAGAAAAGTTACTGATTTCTGTGTATTAATTATGTATCCTGCTATTAATTCTATTACCTTTTTTATGGATTTCTCAAGATTTTCTAAAGATAGAATCATATCATCAGTGAATATTGAATTCTTCCTTTCCTTTCTGGGTGCCTCTTATTTCTTTATCTAGCCTAACTGCTCTAGCTAGAACTTTTAGCACAATATTGAATAACAGTCGTGGTAGTGGCATTCTTGGCTTGTTCCTGATCTCAGCAGGAAAGCTTTCAGTATTTTACTATTAAGTACTAAGCTAGCTGCAGGTTTTTCATATTCACTTCACCATACTGAGAAAGCTTCCTAAAATTCCTATCTTTTGGAGTGTTTTTATCAGGAAAGGATGCCATATTTTGTCAAATGCCTTTTCTGCATCAATTGAGGGGATCATGTGATTTTTCTTCAAATTATCAACATAGTTTATTACACTAATTGCTTTTCTTGTGTTGAACCACCGTTGCACACCTGGGATTATACCAACTTGATCATGGTGTATAATTCTTTTCATGAGCTTTTGGATTCAGTTTGCAAGTATTTTGCTGAGGTTTTTGTATTTTTATTTGTTACAGATATTGGTCTGCAATTTTCTTTTTTCAGTTTCTTTATCTGATTTTGGTATTAGGGTGATATTGGCTTTATAGAATGAGTTTGGTAACATTCTTTCCTGTTCAATATTTTCGCAGAGCTTGAACAAGATTGGCATTAGATTGTCTTTGAATGATTTGTAGAATCCATCTATGAAGCCATCTGGTCATGGGCTTTTCATCTTTGGGAAGTTTTTGATAGTTTCAGTCTCTTTACTTGTGATAGGTTTACTGAGGTCTTCTATTCTAGGGTTAGCGTAGGCTGCTTAGGTGTTTATAGGAATTTGTCCACCTTATCTATATTGTCTAGCATTTTGGTGTACAGTTGTTCATAGTATCCTCTTATGTTCTCTCTTATTTCTGTGGCATAAGTGGTAATTTCCCCTCCTATTTTTTTTTTTTTTTGGTCAGTCTAGCTAAGGGTTTGTTGATTTTATTGATCTTTTCAAAAAAACCAACTTTTGGCTTTGTTGATTCTATTGTTTTTTTGTTCTCAATTTCATTTATTTCTGTTTGGATCTTTATTATTTATTTCCTTCTGCTTGGTTTGGGATTAGTTTGTTATTCTTTTTCTAGTTCTTTGAGGTGGGCATTAGGTCTTCAATTTTAACTTTATTCTATTTTAATGTAAGCACTGAGGGCTATAAATTTCCCTCACTGTTGCCTTTGCAGTGTCCCATAGGTTTTTTTTTTTTTGGTTTAAATAAATTTATTTCTTGTAACTTTGCTCTGTTTAGATTATGCAGTTTTGTTCAGTTATGAGAACAATCTTTAAAGGATGGTGGATCACTGGCTAGCTTAATGGATGGAATAGGAAAGTGGAAAATGTAAAATGTCAGGAAACATACATTCAGAGCTAGGTGAATTTGCTCACTGTGCCTAAACTGGCTAATCCATTAAACATAATCTCCTCAGAAAAAGCATGAAGAGTCTATTAACTGATACATAGGGTTTCCTCAATTCAAATAAAAAGCAGATATAACAACTAACCTAGAAGCTAGCTGAAATACAAGGAAGAAAAAAACCCAATTAGAATACCCCAATTTCAAGATAAAATGCACTTGAGACAGTAGGTGTGATTGCAGTTGGAGAGAATTCCAAAGCGGCACTCACTGGGGTTGGTTTTCTCATAGACTACCTCCATGCAGATCCCACAAACCATGTCCTTACCATGCTGGACAGCAAATGAGAGCTCCATGTCCTCAATGCAATGGGCCTCAATGCAAGATTTTATATGTTGTGATCTCTGGGAAGCATCCATTGGGTGTAGGACTTGCAGCCCTCACATATCACATGAATCTCCATGGAGACACACACAGTTCTCCCCATATCGGCACTCTCCTACTGCAGCATAGGGGCAAAGCTGCTTCTTTGTTTCCACAGCAGTTTATTCTTTCTCTGATTCTTCCTTGGTCACTGAGCCCTGAGGGGGTGCTTCAGTGCAGGAAGGAGCAGTACGGCCACAGTAGGGTTGTCCAGGAACAAACTCAATGGCATTCACCCAGTCTTCTGTGCCTGCTCCTACAACAGCTGCAAAGTTTGAATTTCTTGACTCAGCTTCGCTTGCACTCATTTCGACAAGTGGTCCAACTATCTATCGATGAAAGACTTGAGGAACAGCAAGGGATGATTTTGCATTTAGATCCGCTGCACTTGCTTCTTCCTGTTTCAATGGTTCGCTATGTTCATATCTGCAGCGGTTTCTATAAATACAGTACCCTTGCTGAAAATACTTGCACACTACACCATATGGACCGTCAGAGAGGTCATGCGAGTAGCAACAGTTACCTCCTTCCTTACAAACCTCATGCATAAAATACCTGCAGGTGACCTGTTTAGTGCAGCCGCCGCCACTGCAGTCACTGCCTCATAGGTTTTGATAGGTTGTGTTTTTATTTTCATTTGTTTCAAGATACTAATGTGTTGTTTAAACTTCACATATTTATGAATTTGCCCTTTTTCTGTCCATTATTGATTTCCAGCCTCATTTTGTTATGATCAGAGTGTTTTGTATATTTTCAATTTTTAAAAAATTGAGACCTGTCTTATAAACAAACATATGGTCTATCCTGGAAAAGGATCCATATGAACTTGAAAAAAATGTATATCCTGCTGTTTAGGGTATAATGCTCTATAAACGTCCGTTAGGTCTTGTTCATTTATCACAGTATTCAAGCTGTTTTTTTAATTTGCCCTCTGTCTGGATGCTCTATCCAATGCTGAGAGTGATGTATTGAAGTCTCCAACTATTATTTTAGAGACATGTATTTTTCCCTTCAGTTTTGCCAGTGTGTGCCTCATGTATACTTGGTCACCCAGGTTAGGTGTATACATATTTATTATAGTTATTTCTTGTTGGTGAAGTGCCAATTTTATTAATGTATAATGGCCTTCTTTATCCCTTACAACAGTTTTGCATTTAAAATCTATTTTGTCATATATTAGTATGCTATTCCAGTTCTTTTTTGCATACTATTTGCATGGAATATCTTTTTTCCAACCTTTCATTTCAACTTGATTGTGTCCTTATGTCTGACGTGAATCTCTGGTAGACAGCACAGAGATGGCTCATTTTTTTAATCCATTCTATCAGTCTATGTCTTTTGTTTGGGAATTTCAAGTCATTAAATTCAATGTTACTATTGTAAAGGCATTACTGACTTCATCCATTTTATCCTTTGGTTTTCTGTTGTGCTATCTTATTATTGTTTATCTTTTTACCCTTTAATTTACCCTTCTTAATAATCTTCATTTTGACATGCTTCTCCAAATCTCTTGCCCTAGTTTTTTCCTTTCAGGCTACAGCAGTCCCTTTAGTATCTCTTGTAATTTTGGTCTTTGGTTAACATACTCTCTCAGTTTTTGTTTGTCTATGAAGATTTTAAACTCACTCTTATTTTTGAAGAACAGTGCTGGATACAGAATTCTTGGCTGGCAGTTTTTGTCTTTCAGTATCTAAATACATCATACTACTTTGTTCTTATCTCCATGGTTATTGAGGTTCCCTTGTTTGTGATCCTTTGCTTTTCTCTTTCTGTTTTCAGAATCCTCTCTTTATCTCTGATATTTGTCATTCTGAAATGTAGGTGTCTTGGAGTAGGTCTATTTGGATTTATTGTTTGGGGTATGTTGTTCTTCTTGGATATTGATATTTATGTCCTTCATAAAGGTTGGGAAGTTTCATTATTTCCTAAAATATTCTTTCTGCCCCTTTCCATTCTTTTCTCATTCTGGGATGTGTAGTTTGTTTCATATTGTTATTCAATTCCCTAAGACCCTGTTCCATTCTTACCATTCTTTTCTCTTTCTGTTCTTCTGGTCTTTTCAAGTTCTTCTTGATACTACTAATTCTGTCCTCAATTAAAATCTGCTGTTAGGTGACTCTAATGTATTTTTCAAAAAAGGCTTATTTATTTATTCTGTTCCCATTGTTGCTTGCACTCACTGTCTGCTCTCTGTGTTTATTTGCTGTGTGCTATCTTTGTCTGCTTATCTTCTCTTTAGGAGGCACTAGGAACTGAAGCTGGGACTTCCTAAATGGGAAAGAGGCATTCAATCACTTGAGCCACCTCAGCTCTTTGTGCATCCTTGTTGAGTCATCTTGTCGCATCAGCTCACTGTGCCTGTCCATTGAGCCAGCTCGCCTGTCTTGCTCGTCTTCTCCAGAAGGCACCAGGAACCAAATCAGGGACCTCTGACATGGTAGGCAGGAGCTCAATTGCTTGAGCAACATCCACATCCCTTTAATGTATTTTTAATCTCATCCATTGTCTTCCACTCCCATAGCACTGTTACTTTTCTTTGCAGGCTTTTCAAATTGTTTTCATTTTCACCCAGTGTCTTCTCAATATACTTAGTCTCTTTAGTCCTACTGACCTTCAGTTCATTGAATTGATTTAAGGAGATTTGTGTGATTATCACTGATATTGTCTTAAATCCTATATCTCCTCTTCAGGATATTTGGTTAGTTCCTTTGGATGGGCATTGTCTTCCTGTTTCCTAGTATGGGCTGTAATTTTTTGCAGATGACTAGTCTGCTGAATATGTTGGTGAATTTACTCTGACAGTCAAATTCTCTCTCTTGCCTAGTGTTCCTTCCCCCATCCCCATGGCTCTTCTTTGGTTTTTGGTTCAGCTTAATCTGAGTCTTTAAAACTACCCATTTTAGGTTATCAGTATTGCACCAGTGTCTCACTAATAGGGCTCAGATTTTCTCCCAGGGGTTTGGTAAGAGAGACCTAAAAGCAGTTTTTCTCCTTACAGTTTCCTGGCTGGCCATTAGATGGCACTCATCAGTGAACCATTCCACAGAGGTGTTTCTTTCATTCATCACTTTCCTGTGTTTATGATCTGACCAGAGCTGAGACTGTAAGTAGGCTCTGCTGGCCAAATTCATGGAAGAGAAACCACTCTCCACCCTTTGCTGCACCCACCCTCTTCCCAGGGAGGAAGTTATCTGTTCCTCTCTTAGTTAGCTGCAGTGGCCCATGAGTTTTATCTAGGCTGCATGGCTTGAAGCTGGGGAATGGGTGAACTTCCCAGCCACCTCTGGGGTTTAGTTAACTCACAAGTATCATTTCAGATTCTTCTTCTATGTCTTCACCCTCTTGTGGGTTATGTAGCACTGTCCTGGTCTGCTGATCCCCAAAGCATGTTCCTCAGACAGCTTTTGGCCCTTTCTCTGTTGTTTTTGTGAGAGAGTTGAGCCCTGCCTGCCTACTCTGATGCCATCTTCTCAGAATGCCTCTGCCTACAAAGTTTTGACTGGACACTAGATATCACGTATTTACTCTTTTGGATACTGGATATAAATATTTTTGAGCTTTGTTATGGGACTCAGTTAAATATTTGAAAAAAGTTTGATAATTTTGGGCCTTGCTTTTAGACTTCATGCGGGTCCAGAGCAGCACTTAATCCAGTGACAATTTTGCTCACTACCTATGAAAAACTCTACTGAATAGTCTATATGATAGCCGTGAAATTATGATGGTAGCTACTCTAGTTGAAGGGAAAAGTAATTATTCCTGGATCTGGGGATTGTTACTTCTAATCTGTTTAGGTGGAACTCTTCCGGACTCTAGTAGTTTCTGCACATGCATGCACAGATGGGTACTTATCTGAAGACTAGAGGGAGACTTTTTGCAGAGCTCTGAAACCTACTCTTTGTGCAGCTCTTATTTCAATATTCTTTCCTCTGAAATTCTAGCTGTCTTGGTCTCCCCCACACTCTTACCTCTGTCTCCTAAGGTTGTCTTGTCTTTGTACTGTAGTCTGGAAACTTTGCATGCAGTAAACTATAGCAATCATAGGGCTTATCTTCTTTGTTTTGCATCTCTCAGGCATCATCCTCATTCATTGTCTGATGCCTAATTATAATTTCACATATTTTATGCTGTTTTTTATAGTTGTTTTATATGCAGAGAAATCCATCCTTTATTAATCTACCTGGATCAGAATTGCAACTTTTCAAGAGTCTATATTATTTACTTTATTTTGTACTTTTTCTACTATACCATAAAATTGCCAAATGAACAAATGTTTGTAAAATCTAATTACTTGCAGACATGACCAGATATTTTATGGAAGTCTGATGGAAGAGTTAATACTTCTTTTAAAACTACAAAACCCTTCACATAATCTAAAGAAGGACTTGTAAATAAATGAGTTTTATCTAGTAATTATTTTTTTCTTCCTAACATTTTAAGAGACTGTTATTTAGAGCATTTTTAGGTTTACAGAAAAATTTCTCATAAATTTCTCTCATTCCCCTCATGTACTTCCTCCTAGAATTAACCTCTTTCATTAGTATGGTATATTTGTAACAATTACGGACTAATATCGGCACATTACTAACTAAAGTCTATAGTTTACATTATAGTTCATTCTTTGTATTGTAGTTTATGGGTTTTGACAACTGCATAATGTCATGTATCTATTGTTACAGTATCTACAGAACAGTTTGCACTCTAAAAATATTCTTTGCTCCACATATTCATCCCTACTCTCCTCACCCTGAGACCCAGGCAACCACTGATCTTTTTATTTTGTCTATAGTCTTGTGTTTTCCAGAATGTCATGTAGTTGAAATCATACATCATATAGCTTTTAAAGACTGGTTTCTTTCCTTTAGCAATATATATTAAAGATTAGAGATTTTCGAAGCTTTATAGCTCATTTCTTTTAACTGCTGAATAACACTCCACTGAATGAATGTCCCATAGTTTTTGGTATACATTTACCTACTGAAGGAAATCTTGACTGTTTCCAATTTTTGGCAAATATGAATAAAGCTGCTTTAAATAATTTTGTGTAGGTTTTTGTGTAGACATAAGTTTTCAACTTATTTGGATAAATACTAGGAGTGCTAAGATAAACGTATGTTTAGCTCTGGAAGAAACTGCCACACTGTCTTCTAGAGTGGCAATACCATTTTACATTTTCATCATTAATGTAAGAGGTTCCTATTGCTCTATATCTTTGTCAGCATTTGTCATTTGTCATGTTTTAGATTTTAGCTATTCTAATAGGTATATAGTTATATCCCATTATTGTTCTAATTTGCAGTTCCCTAATGATATGATTTTGAGCTACTTTACATTTGCTTATTTGCATGTGTATATAGTTGTTGGTGAGGTGTCTTTTTAGATATTTTGCCCATTTTAAAAATTGTGTTGTAAGTTTTCTTATTTTTGGGTTTTAAGAGGCTTTTTAGGGAAGCAGATGTGGCTTAACTGATAGAGCATCTGCCTACCATATGGAGGGTCCAGGGTTGGATAACCAGGGCATCCTCCTGACCTGCGTGGTAAGCCGGACCACGCGCAGTGCTGCCATGCCCAAGGAGTGCCGTGCCATGCAGGGTGCCCCGCAAAGGGGTGCCCTATGCGCAAGGAGTGCGCCCTGTGAGGAGAGTCGCCCTGCATGAAAAAAGCGCAGCCTACCCAGGAGTGGCGCCACATACACAAAGAGCTGACGCAGCAAGATGATTCAACAAAAAAGATACGCAGTTTTCTGGTGCCACCTGACAATATAAGCGGATGCAGAAGAACACACAGCGAATAGACACAGAGAGCAGACAATGGGGGGGGGAAGGGAGAGAAATAATTAAAAAAAAAAAAGGCTTTAAAAAAAATATTTTAGATATAAGCCCTTTATCAGATAAGTATTTGCAAATATTTTCTCCCAGTTCGTGACCTATCTTTTCATTCTGTTAACACATTGAGATTTTTAATACTAACTTGTACAAATTCAAGGTATCTAATAAAGGAGTCAGGGATTTATTTTTAAATAATAGTGAAGAAAATTGTGGAGATATATACACTAGATTCTAACATCAGTTACTTTGGTGGGAAGAGGCAAGAAGAAAAAATAAAAGAAAATATTTTATTTTACTAAGTATACATAAGGTCTATATGCTTCTGGCCTGACTAAATTTTCCTATGAATGCTACAAACATGTTTGATATAATATTTTAGGCCAAGAATCTTGTGGAATGGGGTGCAAAGAACCTGTATAACTTCTTCAGGACAGTGATTTTGGCCTTTATTCCACCACAACTAGGAAGTGCAGTACTATCATAGAAATTGACCAAGATCCTTGATGCCAGGGAATAGGAGCAAAATACGAAACAAAAACATCAATAAAATATTGCAAAAGCCAAACAACTAAAATAAGATTGACAGAAAAAATAGGCTGCAACCAGAAGGAAATAACTTGGAAAATTATGCAAAGGTTCTTCCATTGGATTTTATGACAGTATTATTTAATAGGTAGAGATTAACCCACATGAAAATAAATACATAAAACATAAAGGAAAAAAAAAGATTAACCCACATGAAAGAATCATGTGCTAAGTAGAAAAGTAAAATATTTAAGATGAGTTATCAGGAGCAGATGTAGCTAAGGTGGTTGAGTGCTTGCTTCCTGTGTACAAGGTCCCAGGATTTAGCCCCAGTACCTCCTGAAAACAAACATACAAAAAAACCAACTCTCATTAGGAAGCATATGTAGCTCAGTGGTTGAGGACTGCTTCCCCTGTACAAGGTCCTGGGTTTAATCCCTGGTACCTCTTAAAAAACAGAAAAAAAGACTTATTAGATAATTTGCTGATTATATAGATACCACATTTGGTTTTTATTCCACTATTGGTTTGTTTTTTTTTTGGTACTAGGGGGACTGAACCCAGGACCTCATATGTGGCTAGCCAGCTCTCAACCACTGAGCCATAGTAGCTTCCCTGGGTTGGCTTTCTCTTCCGTTTTGCTTGTTTGTTTTTGGTTTTTCAAGAGATACCGTGAACTGAACCAGGATTTCCCATTTGAGTCACATCCGCTCCCCCTATTCCACTATTTGTTTTAACTCATGTGATAATGATCTCCTATATTTTGATCAGTTTTGAGGTAAAAATAAAAATAAAAATAAAAAATTCAAGTTCTTTTATGGAATTCTTAAGGGTAATAGTTAACACATGTTTCAAGAGTGGTAGAGAAAGGCTTAGAGTTTGGAAAATTTGAGCATAGTTGTAATTGGGTTGAAAACAGATAAATTATGTTAAAATGAGAATGTGCTCTAATTAGAAGTAAAGAATTAAAGGAATTTCTTCCCATTGTTCAGTAAGGAGCACAAATTGGAATTTTTTTATTATTAAACATGACTTTTGTAAACACATGGTCCAAAAATTCTATTTGATGTCAGCCTTCAGGTTCTCCCAACTAATACGAATTTTAAGTTAAAAAATTATCCAAGACTAATTTAATAATGAAGCTATAAGTTCAAATAAATTTAATACTTCTGTTAGGAGAAAAACACTCATATGCACGGTCACATTAATACATTTAAAAATTGTCTATATATATACACACAAAAATATATATGTTGTTCATGCATGTGGGTATGCATATACATACATATTAATAAATAATTTTTTCATGGATTATTCATTGACTCATATATGGTAAACAATACATTATTTCATAGGTACTGAATTAGTATACTCTGTACCTGCAAAATATCAGCAGGGTCTTCTTTAGCAGATGCAACCAACAAAGTATGCCCACTGATGATACCCTCTGCCAGGAAATACTTGAAGAGCAAAGGTGAATAAATATTATATTTATCTTCCTCTGTAAAAAAAAAAATAATTATAATCTTATCATATACCAAGCACACATTTTAATAATTTTTCTCCTTAAAACAAGTATGTGAATTATTTCTTCCTAAGTCTCAGATAGGCTGAGTCACTTGTCTAGATAGTCAACGGCAATTAGGTATTTTTTTTCTTATTTTTTTCTTTTTTTCTTTTAATTTTTAAGTTTTAAAGAAGCTTTAGATGGCATAAATGTTTTATAAAAAATATAAGGGCTTCCCATTACTCTGCCCCCTGCCACTTCCACACTTTCCTACATTAACAACATTTTTCATTAGTATGGTACATTTGTTAAAATTGATAAACATATATTGAAGCATTGTACTAGCCAAGAACTATAGTTTATAGTGTAAACTATAGTTTACACTTTACCATGCACAATTTTATAGGTTTTGTCAAAATGTATAGTGGCATGCATCTGTCATTGTAATGTCATGCAACACAATTTCAATATCCTCAGAATGCCTCCATGTTTCACCTATTCTTCCCTCTCCCTCCCCTCAGAACCTCTAGGGGCCACCAGCTTTATATCAATTGTACAAGTTCCTCCATTGCTAGAATAATCATAAGTCTACTTTAGTCCATAGTTGCTTTCCACCCTTATGTTTAATCAACCTCAGTCTTAAGGATTTTGGGATGGTGATGCCCACCCTGTCTCTAACTGAGAGAGAGCTTACACCCTGCAGGGCAGATAGATGGAACTGTATTGCTTGCAGTTGCAGGCACTCTCTGCTTCCTGAGAAGGGTGTTGTCCATTATCATCCTTTTGTTAGTTGTCCTGGGTGAGTTAAAAAAAAGCCTTTTTGATTCCAAAGATCATTTTACATCTGGAGCTAACTGCATGATTTTCTCACCAGGTACAGTTAATAAACTTTGGAACAGTCAAGTTTAAAATTTAACCTAATATTCAATGCAACACTCTCCCCCTCTGTAGCAGTTTGATATAATTGATGAATTCCAAAAAGAAATATTGGATTATGCTTGTAATCTGATCTGTACCTGGGCATGACTGAGTTATGATTAGGGCGTTGCGTCCCCACCCCTTGGTGTGTGGGGAGTCACAGATAAAAGGCATGGCGAAGAAGAGAGTTGGGGATTTCTGATGTTAGATTTTGATGCTGAAGACCCAGGAAGTCAGCACCCAGAGGAAAAAGAAGCCAGCATCAGTAAGGAAGGAACCCTGAACCCAGAGAAAAGCAAGCCCCAGGAACGTAGGAACTCAGGAAGCCTGAACTCTTGCAGATGTTGTCAGCCATCTTGCTCCAAATAGACTTTGGTGAGGCAAGTAACTTATGCTTTATGGTATCTGTAAGCTCCTACCCCAAATAAACGCCCTTCATAAAAACCAGCCAAATCTCGTATTTTGCATCAGCATCCCTTTTGCTGACTAATAAACCCTTCTTCAGTTAAGGCGAAGGCTTGTGGCTTGCAGGTGTTAACTGAGTAGAGGAGTGAAGAAAGGAAGGCCTAAAATACCTCTTCTCCCAGGTCTACTCTTTAAGTCCTAGTTCCTGTTATTGGGAAAGCAGAGAAAAGAAAGAGAAAAGGCAGAGATCAGCTTACATAATTGACTGTGTGGTACAGGTAGGGAGATGTCTCTAATCTCACTCTGATCTGGTCTGTTTAAATCTGTTACTTTAGACCTGTGAAGTTAGAATAGTTTCCACATAGGTGATAAGCATGGTTGTCATGAGAATGCTCTTTCCTCTTGGGCCCATTTGTCACTGAAGAACCCTTAAAAAGGTAGAATCTAATCATTTTGGGGGGGTTGGCCAATAACTCACATTCACTAGCTTCTTTGAAAATGTTACTCATCACTATCATTATTATTTCAGCTGTGCTTATATAATGTATTCTAGCAGGCCTCCCTTCTATCTCTATATCAGAAGCAGAAAACACTCTTTATGTTTGAAAATGCTGACAATACAAGCTTTGCCAAGAACTCTCTAACCATGCCATTACTCTGAAGGGCTTGCAGGTAGTATAGTTTCGAAAGCATTCAATTGGGGAACGAGAATGCCAGTTTCTGCTTGAAGTACCCCCAATGTCTATGACTGATGTGTTTAGAGATGTAAATTCTCACTTATCTGCGTGAGGGGCAACTTTTTGCCATGAACATGGCGCAACTGCTCTCCCCTTATATTGCATTGTGGTGGTGGAATTATGAGAAGATGACTATGTTTGTTCTTTGGGCCTCTAATTAAGCACTACAAAAAAGTGTCTAATCCCAATTGTGGGAAAGGGACAACTTTGTTTGTCCCCAAAGGGACAAACCTTTGACTTCTTTTTTTCTTACTATGAGCTACAGAAACCAATTCTGGGGTACAAAATACCCTGTTAAAAATAGCAATAGTGCAGATTTGGGAAGATGGCAGAGTAGCGAGCTCCAGGACTCAGTTGTTCCATCAAAATAAATATTAAAGAGGTAGGAACTATCCAAAACAACTAGTTTGGAATTCTAGAGGCTAGAACAATACTATACGGCTTCCAGGGATGAGCAAGAGGAAGAGGCTGACAGTAAAGAATAGCAAATTATGCATTCTGTATAGAGGCCATTGGCACCCATCCCTCCATTCTCGCACAAGACCGTCTTGGGGTACAGCCCCTGGCTAGCTGTTGGTGACAGAAAGGGACAAAAAAAAAATCCTCTTCCCCAAAAACAGGGGTGGGAAGACTGATATTGGATTTTGATTAGTGAATTTGGATTGCTGGGGGCTACTGTTTCTGCCACCCAGGACAAAGGTAGAGGCAGGCATTGTTTCAACCCACCCTGTACTGGGGGAATGGCGGTAGACTTAAAGATGCTGTACTTCCTCAGGGCTGCTTGGGACAGTTAGCTGAAGGGCTGCATTTCTTGGGAAGATCAAGAAAGCTCAGCTTTGGGGAGGTGTCAGAGAAGCTCTTGGCACCCTTTCTGATCCCCTCCTAAGGGCACATTGGAGCTAGTCTGTGTACCCTTCATGGGCCCATAGTCATGTTTGACAGGGAAAGTTCTCTCTGTTGTGTCCTTCTCCCAGAATTTGTCCCCCTCACTCCCCCACTCCCTGGCAAAAGCAACATGAAACAAAAGGAGTTTTAAAAAATGTAGAGGTGGTATGATGATATGCATGCATGTTTTATGTTTTCTTTTCTTTTTTTAAATTTTATTTTCCTCTTGTATGTTTTATAAGGTCACAACTTTTACTATACATTTATAGTTTATGTATGTTCATGAATGAATGATATACTTCAATGAATTTTTTCTTGAAAAAACAAACAAGCAGGGAAGGTGAACAGTCTGGGACAAAGGCCTGCCAACTTCAAACACAGAGAAAGAGATCTATATCATAGGAAACAGGGGGATAACTCCCATAAACAGGGAAACTCCAAATAAACTAAAAAACAAAAGCCTAGGACCAGAGACTGGCCCAGAAACAAGGGAAAACCTTGCACACTGCATTTGCCTTGTGCAAGAAAATCTCTGTCTCACCAGTTGGTTACAAAACCAAGAAATGGACATCTTGGGGAATAAATCCCAGAGTTAACATTTTAAAATATTAAAAAAGTACAGTGTGCAACAAAAGAGGGCAAGACAACAAAGAAATAGGAAATTATGGCCCATCTAAAGGAAAAGGATAAAAATACAGAAAACACCAACAAGAAGAGAGAATGGGGACATACCAAAAAAATGATCAAGGAGATGAAGGATAATACAGAGAAAGAACTGAGAGATATCAGGACAATGAACAAGCAATATGAAAGTCTTAATAAAGAGAAAGAAACTTTAAAAAGCAACCAAACAGAACTACTGGAATTAAAAAACACAATTACTGTAATGAAAAATACCAAGGAGGGTGGAAATACCAAGAGCAGATGGAAATGGCAGAAAAAAGAATTGGTGAACTTGAAGACAAGATACTGAAATGAGTCAGGTGGAGGAGCAAAAGGCAAAAAGAAATATTAAAAGTGAAAATAGCTTAGGACACCTCTGGGACACTGTGAAGTGCACTAATATTCACATTATAGGAGCCCCAGTAGGAGAAGAAAGAGAGAAAGGGTAGAAGGAATACTCAAAGAAATGATGACAGAGAATTTCCAAAACTTATCAAAAGATATAAATATGCACATCTATGAAGCCCAGAGAACACCAAACAGGATAAACAAGAAGAAAAATACATCCTGTCATATACTGATCACACTAATGAATGCAAAGGACAAGGAGAGAGTTCTGTAACTGTAATAAAAGCAACATGTTATATACATGGAAGTCCCAATTAGACTGAGTGCTAATTTCTCATCAGAAACAAAGGAAGCAAAAAGGCAGTAGGCTGAAATACTTAAAGTGCTGACAGAAAACAAATGCCAACAAAGAACTGTATATCCAGCAAGATTTTCTTTCAAAAATGAGGGACTGATCAAGACATTCTCAGATAAACAAAAGTTGAGGGGGTTCATCACATCAAGACCTGCCCTACAAGCATTGCTAAAGGGAGTTGCTCTTCAGAATGAAAAGAAAGGACACCAGAAAATGGTTAAAAATGGCATAAAAAAATAAAGATTGGAGGTAAAGATAATCATTTGAGTAATTACAAATTATATGAAATATTATAATTATAAATAATACATTAAATATTAAAACTATTTAAATGTATTATTTGATATTATCTCCAGTTTTTACTTCCTTATAGGCACTAAAATGCACATGCATACAAAGTAATGATAAAGCTATGTTTTGGGACATACAGTACACAAAATGTAAGTGGGAAAAAGGATAAAATTAATGGTGAGGGGGAAGAGAGTGATATAGGAACAAGTATATGTATATGCTGTTAAAATTAAGTTGGTATCAAATCAAATATGATTGTTATATATTTAGGATGGTAACTTTTAACCCCACATTAACCACAAAGAAAATACATGGAAAATATATCCAGCTAGAAATGTAAAGACAATTGTAATCATATAGTATAACACAAAAAAATCAAACAAATATAAAAGTAGGAATTAACAGAAGTGAGGGACACATAAAGACATAAGACATAACAAAGGCTAAATAGCAAAATGGCAGCAGAAAATCCTGTATTATCCGAAGTGACTTTAAATGCAAAAGGATTAAACTCTCCAGTCAGAAGGCAGAGGTTGGTAGAATGGATAAAAAAGTATGATCCAACTATATGCTGTCTGCAAGAGACTTACCTTAAAGTCAAAGATATGAGCTGGTTGTGGGTGAAAGGGTGTGAAAAATATATATATACCATATTTCTCTAAAGAGAGCTGGGGTGGCTATACTAATATTGAATAAAATAGGCATTAAGTGAAAAACAGTTATGAGGTATAAAGATGGTTATTATATACTGATAAAGGGTACAATTCAAAAGAAATATTATAAGTATATATGTACCTAACAAGAGAGCCCTAAAATACATGAAGCAAATGTTGACAGGTTTGAAAGGAGAAACTGATGGTTCTACATTAATAATAGGAGACTTTAATACATCATTCTCAATAATGGGTAGAACATCAAGTCAGAAGAGCAATAAGGAAGTACAAGACTTAAAAGATAGTTGAAACCAACTAGACCTAATAGACATACATAGAATGTTTCACCCAACTAAAACAGAACAGACATTCTTCTCAAGTGTACATAGATCTACTCAAGACAGATCATATACTGGGTCACCAAACAAGTTTCAATAAATTAAAAAATACTGAAATTATACAATGCATATTCTCTGACCATAACGAATGAAGCTAAAAATCAATAAGAGAGAACCAAATAGAAAATTCACAAGTATGAGGAAATTAAACAACATACTCTTAAACAACCAATGGGTTAAAGAAGAAATAAGATCATAACCATATCAAACTGTTACAGTTGGAAATAGTTATCTAGGAAGGACTTGTGTAAAGTCTTACTACCTGATGGCTAGGACCTGTGTGAACATCATACAAAACCAACCAGCTTTTTGCAACACCTGTATGAACGAAATCACTTTCAGCTTGGACTAAAAGGTATAGCAAAGGGAGAAAGTGAAGAATAAACTACTTCGAGGGCAACACTGTAGATGTTGAAGTCTGGCCTTAAGACATCTTCTCAGGCTAAGAGTGGGACCCCATCCATTGTGTGCAGAGAGTAAGTATACCCTAGGATTTGAAGAGGGTGACCCTTTCATACTATTGTTCAGGAAGTGTTCAGCCACTCCAGGCTAGAGACAGTGGGGCACATTCCCCAGAGTTTAGGGAGAGTTAGGTCACCACCCATTGTTCTGAGGGATTTTGACCTGTGAGCTAGAGATCAGGGAGAATGTGGCCACAACCCCACTGTGCTAAGGGGGTTGAGATTGGGGAGAATATAGTCATCACCCAAAGTTCTTGGAGGGTGAGGCCTCGAGCTTAGCCCCTACCCAAATACTTGATTAGGACAGAACGAAGCAGACGGCTGTTGGGTAAGCCAGTGGAAAGAGTTGGCCCCTATGAGGCCTGAGGAAAAGACATTGCCAATAGATAACTCTGACATTAAAATTTAATGGAATATGCCCTGCAGTGTTTAGAACTATTTGGGACCCATGATGCTTGTTTCCCTTCCAATTTTTCCCTATGATAATGCATGTCTACAAAGAGGATACACAAATAGCCAGAAGTTCATGACTCCTGGGGATGAGCTTCCTTGGCACCAAGGGATTAACACCAAGCACCAACCAGTGATGCATTTGGAAAAAGACCTTGGCCAAAATGGGAAACTTCAAATACGAAAGAGTTTTTACAGCTAAGAGATTTCAAAATTAGTTGGGAGGTCATTCTAGGGGTTACACTTCTGCAGGCCTTAGGCAGATCTGACGAACTGCCAATGTTGAACAAGCCTCAAACAGGGGTGTTCCTGAGGGCTCTAGAGTCATCTTGACACTATAAGCAAGGCACACAATCCCTTGACATCAGCACCCTGTTGGTGGGCCTTACTTTGGAATATATGACAACCTATTTCCCCAATGTAACAGAGTTAGACTCATTTACAATTTCCCTACACACGATTCTTCTACCTCTTTTATTTGAATCTACAATTACTACTATACCCATTAAATATATGTCCCAGAGACTTACATCTTCGATCTGTTCATATGCTGGTTGAGTCCTGAATCTCAGAAGATTTGCGGCCAACATTTACTCTCCAGATCTTTGGACTTAACCAGGACAACTAACAAAATGATGATGATGGACAACCCTATCCCCAAAAAGAGAAAAAGTATCTATAACTGCAAGTAAAAACAGTTCCTTCCATCTGCCTGGTAAGATCTAAGTCCCCTCTCAATCAGAGACAGAGTGGGCATCACCATCCCCAAATCCTCAAGGCTGAGGAATTAACAAACATAAGGGGGAAATGCAACCATGGACAAAGTAAACTTATTAATATTGTAGTAATGGAAGAACATGTAATGTTGTTATAAAAACAGTGATTTCCATAGTTTGAGGGGAAGGTAAGGGAATAATAGGTGGAACATAGGGCATTTTTAGAGCATTGGTATTAAGTGGAAATCACAATATAAACTATAGACCCTGTAGAGTAGCAATGCTTCAATATTTATTCATCAAATGTATCACACAATTTACACAATTGTAAGATGTTATTAATAGGGGAAGATGTGGCAGGAGGGGGGGAGATATATAGGAATCCCTTATACTTTCAATGTATCTTTTCCATAATATTAAACCTCTTTTAAAATCAAGTTTATTATATTTAAAAAAAAAAAAGATGGTCAACATCATTAGCCATCAGGGAAGTGCAAATCAAAAAACCAAAATGTGATATCATTTCACACCCATTAGAATGGCTACTATTAAAAAATGAAAAATGACAAGTGTTGGAGGAGAAATAGGAGAACTCATTTTGTTGCTGATGGCAATGTGAAATGGTATAGCTGCTCTAGAAGACAGCTGGGCAGTTCCTCAGAAAGCTTAGTACAGAATTACCATATGACCCAGCAATCTCACTACTAAGCATATATCCAAAAGAACTGAAAGCAGGAACTTGAGGAAATATTTTTATACCAATTTTCATAGAGCATTATTCACAGTTTCCAAAAGATGGAAGCAACCCAAGCGTCCATTAATTGATAAATGGTAAATACATACAATGGAATATTATTCAGCCATAAGAAAAAACAAAGTCCTGATACATGAAACGACACAGATTAACCTTGAAGCCACCATGTTGAGTGAAATAACACAGATACAAAAGGGCAAATATTGTATAATCTCATTGATCTGAAGCAATCAGAATAAGCAAACTCATAGAGTCAGAGTCTGGAATATAGGTTACCCAGGGATGGGATGGGGATAGGGAAAGGGAACTTAAGGCTTAAAATGTACAGGATTCCTATTTGGAATGATGTTTGGTAATGGATGGTGGTGAGGTGATGGTAGCACAACATTATGAATGCAATTAATAGTACTGAAATATGTATCTGAATATGATTGAAAGGTGAAATCTAAGATTGTATAGACTATAGAATAAAATGTTAAAAAAAATTCAGGGAACTACACTATACAGTGAACCCTAAGTTAAATCATGGACTTCAATTAATACTACAATTATACAAATATGCTATCGTCAGTTTTAACAAATGTTCCATAGCAATGCAAGGAGTTGGTGGTGAGGTGGTATATGGGAATCCTGTATTTTATGCATGATCTGTAAACCCACAACTCCTCCAAGAGAAAAGAAAATACCTGTATCTATATAGCTAATCTTACTGACCATTAACTATACTCCAGAAACTATACCTCTCACTCATTTGCTCATTTAATCCTCATAGTAATGTCATACAATAAATTCTATTATCTCTATCTTACAGAAAAGGAAACTAAACCACAAGGGTAAGCAGCTTACCTAAGGTCGTACGGCTATTAAATGGCAGAGCCATGATTTCAATCTAGGCAGTTTGATTCCAGGCGTATGCTCAACCTCTTTCATGGTCTTATTTTCTTTTATCTATCCTTAAATACTAGTGCACCCAGTCTTTAGATTTTGGCCTCCTTTTCATTTTACTTTAGCTATTCTTATCCTTTTTTAGAATTTCATACCACTACCAGAATTTAATGCAAGTTATAGATGCTACCCTAAAAATCTACACAATCATACACAAATCTGTATGTAATTCCATCCATGGATTCCCAAGGGTTTATAACATACCTGGGCACTCTGATATATGCCTATGATTTAACTGAAATATACAATGAATAAAGAATCAGTTAAACAATTTTGAAATATCCCAAATATTTTCCTCTAGTCTAAATTTCATATTCAAATATCAAAATATCTACTAAGTGGAAGTACTTAGGTTTTCCACGAAGACTTAAAAAGTTTATGATGTTTCAATTAAATTCATTACCTTCACTTCAATACTTGCTCTTCTCCATTCCTGACTTCTACTAATGGTGCTACCTTCAAAATTTCTCAGGCAACAAATCTGTAATTATCCTACCTCCTGTCTCTCTTTCATCTCCCATACATCTATACAGTATAGAAGTAGAAATCAGTATTCTTGAAAGGGACATATTAATAGAGAAAAACTGTAGGGGATTGAACTTTTATGTAAGAGCACTCTCAGCATAACCAGCTAAATATTCAGAATTTAATATATACGATGAAATGCAGAAATAGAAAAGTTATGTAGTATTATTCTGTCAAAATATGGCAGCAAATTTATGACTAAAGACGATCTGTAAACATCACCTCATTCTAAGGACAATGAGTAGCTTCCATCACTTTACATTTTTACTTTATTCCTGCAGTACATCCTTCAACACATCTTTACATTGCTCAAAATATTCCACAACCACCTATTTCTTACTACTAGAAATTAACAGTCTTTAGCTAGGCTTTCAGATTATTCGTTTATTCATACATTCATTTAATTATGCCACTACACGGTTCCCATGCTCATTGAGCTTACAGTCTACTAAGATAGATAAGTAGATCAGGAATTCCAAAAAAGTATAATAAGTGCCATGATAAGGTACATACAGAATATTAAGGTAGATTATAGGGAATACTGAGTAGGGGTGAGAAGGGACGTAAAGCATCAGTGGATGATGATTTCTGGAAGAAATATCTAAGTGGAGATCTATTGGATGATAGAGGTAGGAAAAAAGCAGTAAGAAAGAACATAAGAAAAGGCTAGAGGGAATGGTACCTATATATAATAGAAAGCTTAGGATGACAAATATAAGGCATAAAGAAGGACACTAAGAGGATAAGAAGAGATGAGGCTAAAAAGAATCAGTATAGGAAGATCATGTGAGGCATTAGAGTCTATGTTAAGGAGATTGGTCTAATTTAATAGGGAATACTGAAAAGTTTTAAACAAGGGTATGTCAGGACTAGATTTTCATATTAGAAATTTCATTCTCACTGCATTATGAAATTGAACTGAAGCAAGGGAAATATTAATACTTAACACTGGGGATAACTTAAGAAACTAATATAGTAATTGCAGTGAAAGTTGCTGATTATGGACAGAATTAGGGTATTGGCAGTGGGGATAGAAAGAAATCTAAATGAAAAATAGGTAATGGGTGAAAACCATCAGGATTTATACCAGATGAATACAGTGTGCAAAACAAACTAATTACCCATTTGGTAGATTCAGTAATTCAGGGATCATAGGAAGAGAGGTTAAAGGAATGGGGTAGAATTTGGACATAAGGGAAAATTATGAGTTCAGCTCTGGACACATTCACTTTGAGGTATCTCTAAGATATTTAAGAGGAGATGTTAATAGAGAATTGAATATGTCCTCTGCATTCCCTTATGTATCCTATATATGTAGCAATACATAGAAATTACTGACATAAAAGATGAGCTTTACTCTGGTCATTCTACCTATAGCAGGGATTAACACCTCCCAGTCAGAGTATGTAGAGCAGGGACTAGAATACCAGTAGATAAAGGAATCTAAAAAACCATAAGTGGAAGGATAGAAGGAAAACAAGAACAGAATGCTATAATAGAACCCAAAAGAAGGGAGCACTTTAAGAAGGAGAGAGTGGTTAACAACATCAATAGCTGCAGAGATCAAGAAAGAAGAGGACTGCAAAGTATGCCCTGGGTTTAGTAATGATGAGGTTATTAAGATCTCTGGCTAAGATGGTTTCAGTGAGCTGGTATTGTCTGAAGTAGATTGAGGAATAACTGTAGTGTTACAAAAACATCTAAGATGCACACTATTCAAGAGGCTATGCTATGAAAATGGAAGACAAAAAGCAATAATTGGATAGGAAGGTGGGGTTAAGAGGAAGAATTTTTTCAGTCATCTATAAACAGGGCTTGAAAAAAGATCTGCACACATTTAAGTGCACATAGGAAAGAATAAATAAAGAGGAAGGATTAAAGAAAAGAATGGAAAATTGTTATTGTCAGGGTGTTGCAAAGGTGGAAGGTGATAAGATCTATAATACAAGTGAAGAATGAGTCTTAAGCAGAAGTACTGTACATCTTTCCATTTGTGAATAGAGGTAAGTTTTGAGGTTTGATGATGGGAAGTTGGATGAGTTCTCATCTAATGAGGTGATTTTTCACTGTGAAAAGCTGCAAGTCATCCCAGAGAATTAAGGAGAAAGTAATTGTGTCAGAGGTTCAAGGACATGAGAGTTTTAAAAGGCCAATCAGGTTATGGAGAACAAAGGTGACCAGAGTTACACAAAAGAATGTTGGTGATAAGATAGCCTACAATAAATGATGAAAATAACTAGGAAGTCCGTATATGTAGAACTGAGATAGTCTGATGACAGATTTCAAGTGTTAAATTGGCTAGGTTATGGTGCCCAGTTATTTGGTTAAGCAAGCACTGGCCTGATTGCTACTGTGAGTTTATTTCATAGATGGATTTCAATCAATAGTCAGTTGATTACACCTGCACTAATTACATCTACTATCAACAAAGAAGATTGCCTTCACAACTATAGGAGTCTCTTAATCCAATCAGTTGGAGGCCTTAAAGGACAACAGAAAATACTTCAGAGGGCAGAAAGAATTTCTATCTGGATTTTCAGCCTGCCACGTTTTGGGGAATTTAGCAACACTTTTATGGAGTTTCCAACTTGTGGTGTGCCCTGTGGAATTCACATTTGCCAGTGGGGATGGTCCCATGAGCCAATGCCTATAACAAGTCTATTAATACATATCTGATAAGAAATAGCAGTTTTCTCTCCTTTTCTAATCTTTAATCTCTTCCTCTGTCCCTTTCTGTTTCTCTGGAGAACCCTGATTAATATACTTGGTATAGAAAGAGGAGTAACCAAAGATATGAAGGTTTTACTCTAGAGGGGATTTTTTTAGAGGAGATAACAGATTTTAGTATCAAGTGATGATTTACTGTAAAACAAACTTGACTGTGATACTCAGCTACCAGGTGCGTGATCTTGGGAAACTTAGCTTCTTTCTAAACTTCCATTTTATCACCTGTAAAATGAAGACACCTATAATTGCAGTGAAGTTAACTGATATAATACATGTCAAGGGCTTAGCTTGAGGCATGCCACACAAGCCCACCATAAATGTTAAATGTTTCAATTAAATATATATATATTTTTAAAGATTTATTTATTTTATTTCTCTCCCCTTCCCCCCACCCCCCCGCCCCAGTTGTCTGTTCTCTGTGTCTGTCTGCTGCATGTTCTTTGCCCGTTTCTGTTGTTGTCAGCGGCATGGGAATCTGTGTTTCTTTTTGTTGCGTTATCTTGTTGTGTCAGCTCTCTGTGTGTGTGGTGCCATTCCTGGGCAGGCTGCACTTTCTTTCGCGCTGGGGTGGCTCTCCTTACCGGGCGCACTCCTTGTGCGTGGGGCTCCCCTACGCGGGGACACCCCTGCGTGGCAGGGCACTCCTTGCGCGTTATCAACACTGTGCATGGGCCAGCTGCACACGGGTCAAGGAGGCCTGGGGTTTGAACTGCAGACCTCCCATGTGGTAGACAGATGCCCTAACCACTGGGCCAAGTCCGCTTCCCTCAATTACATATTAAGTGACAAGATTTCAGAAATTATTTTTTAGTTAGTGAAGTTTTACATTTACACAAAAACCATGCAGAAAATAGAGTTCCCAAATTTCTTCCTATTAACACTATGCATTTTAGTGTGGTATCTTTGTTAAAATTAATGAAAGAATTTTATCATAATTGGACTATTTTTATACATAGTTTATATTAGAGTTCATGTGTTGTACAGTTTATGGTTTTTTAAAAAAATTTGATTCTAGCAACATATATAAAACCTAAAATTTCTCTTTTTAACCACAAAACATAATTCAGTGGTGTTAATTACATTTAAATGTTGTGCTACTATTTATTACCAAAACTTTTACATCACCCAAAACAGAAATTCTGTACCAATTAAGAATTAACTCCCCAATCACTACCCCTACCCTAGTAACCTGTATTCTAGTTTCTGACTCTTTGATTTTGCTTATTCTAATAATTTCATATCAGTGACATTTCTTTTTTTGTATTTGGCTTATTTCACTCAACGTGACATTTTCAATGTTCATTCGTGTTTGTCATTTGCATCAGAACTTCATTTCATTTCAACATTGTGCTGGACATTACTGGGGCAAGGGAAATCCACAATGACATTAGTATATCATCTCTGGCTATAAAATGTATATATCTAATTAATGAAACCATGCATGATATTAACATGTTTGTTTTAACTACCAGTGTTTCAAATTAAACGAATTTTGTGGGCAAAGAAATTAAACAAAGGAAAGAATGCTTATGGACTGTCAATCAAGTATTCTCAACTCTATATAAAACAATTTAAAAAGAATGCACATAAATTCATGTGACAATATTATCAATGATAAATTATAGAGAAGACTGAGAATATGAATAAAATTAGTTGGCTCTGTAGTTGATCAAACTACCCTTTTCCAAAATATTGATTGATGATGTCAAATTATCTAAAATTATGTATTTGATTGTATACTAGTAAAAAAAAAACCTTAAAAACTTTTTAAAAACTTTAAAACTTAAATACAAAGATTGGTCAAAAGGCTCACAGTTGTTTGATTCAGGCTAACTTTAAATATTTCAAGAAAGTTGGCCTGAACCAAACAAAACTATACAAAAATGGGTACAAATAAAATCCTTCATTTAAATTCAAAATATGAATTTAATAAGTACAGGTGTGGGATACATTAAATAAATATAGTTATAAAGGCTTTTGAGAACTATAAATATAGTATAAGCTAACAATGTGTTGTGGCTACTACTAAAAATAGCATACTAGGAACACTTTCACTGAAATCGTTATGTGCCAAAAAGACTTTGCATACATATTACTGTATTCTGTCTTTACAAACTATATGAAACTTCAATATTATCACCCCCATTTTATGTATGAGAATGAATAAATAACTGACCCAAGTTCACACTAAAGAAAAGCTAATAAACATTTAGGTCAGAGTAATTTTGTTCCAATTAACACATTTTATCACCCCAAAATGCTATGTGTAGGTCATAAATGTGCAATATTATATTCAGTTTTAGGCACAACTGTAAAGACAACATCAGGCTAGAAGGAAAACTAGAAGAAAACAGGCTGGAAGGAAAATTAAATCAAGAGGAAAACAACTAGAAGAATGAGGACTGTGGTATCACAATACATAAAAACCAGTTTAAGAAACAATGTCTAATCTGGAGAAAATTTGAGGTGATAAAGTAGCTATTTTCAAATATTTTAAGGATGTCATGTGAAACAGCAGATAGATTTATTCTGTACTATATCAGAGGACAAAACTAGGAACAACAGATCTGTTATAGGTATATAAACATCAATATAAAGAACTTTGTAATAAATCATTGCCTTCTCTACAAAAAAGCATTGCTTTATAAAGTATACAGTGAGCTCTTTAAGCCAGAAAATACCATTTGATATCTACACTCAAATACTGTTTAGTATCTGCTAAGGATCAAGGAAAAGTAGTTTGTGGCTAGATGAGAGGTTTTGTTATGTGACTGCCAAGGTTTATTTTAATTCCAAGAGTCTATCATCTATACTAAAAAATAAGGCAAATAGGGATATGTATACATATCTAAACAAGAATTCTTGTTTAAATATGAATAAAAATATGATTTAATAGCTTGTTACTTTTCTTTCAATAGGACAATAATGGTCAAATCTATGCACTATATGACGGATTTATTAGTACATCAAAATTCAAATTAACAATTTTAATAATTCCACTCCAAATAGTGAAATTCTCCAAAACAAAACAAAACAAAACAAAACAAAACAATCTATTGGCTTTAATTTTAGGTTTTCTTTAACAACTGAAGCAAAATATACTGTCAACATGTATAAATTATAAGGGCTAGATTTTCAGATATGTATGCTCATTTATTTCATGTTTATAAGACCATTCAAATTTATGACAGGACTTAGGGCAATATTTTAATTTATCTTAACCTTTGCAGAGATTTAACAGCTTAAAATATTTAATTTCAGAATGGGCAAATCCATAAAATCATTATGCACAACAGAAAACTGTGGTCAGGAAGAGCAAAGCATGTAGTCCATACTAACCAATTAGAAGAACTGTTCCAACAGCTAAACCTCCACCTTGAATTGAAATAAAAACAAGAAGAAAATTAATCTACCTTATTACATTATCTTTAGCATAAAACTTAGGCTCTACCAAGGACAGGTACTGCAATAACTTTAAAACTGCAGTTGAGAACAACATTTTAATTACCTTTGCAATACTTTGTTCAAGGTGCTATTATGAAATAATTACATGTTATATCTAATTACATGCTACACATTACAATTACTTTCACAATATACTGTACTATTCTCCTTTCTCCTGTGATAGGACCATGCTGTATTCAACATGTAGATAAGCATTCCAATAACGTTATATTTAGCACTAGTTAACAAATTAACTCAATAGTCAAGACCTAAATATGCACAGTAACCGAATTACTATATAAGTACAACATGGAAAAAATGATTGTTATGATAGAAATTCCACTTTAGTATTTATCCTCAAATTTAATAAGCTTTGAAGAAAATAACTGATAATTAAAACTATTATTTTCTTTATAATATACACAGTTTAAACATTCTCTAAGTATGGATGTCTAAATATACTTAGAATTTAAAATTTACAATATTTTTACCATTTTGAACAAAAAAAGAATTATAAAAATACATTTTCAATGTTATTAGAAAGTTTTCTTTAAATATGTATGACTTAGGGTAATACAGTTAATAATACATGACTCATATAGTGAATCATTAAATATAAACTTAAAATCAAGTTTCAAGAAACAAGAACCACACTATTTTAGATAGGACATCAGACCACTATTTTGTTTGTTTATCATCCCATTTGTAAAAGTATTAGTATTTGCAATTAATGTTGCAAACATTAACAAATCCACTTAAAAATTTGAAAAAATGTACATAAAGAATGAATACAGGGCAGTGGTTATGGCTCAGTGGCTGAGTGCCTGCTTCCCATGTATAAGGTCCTAGTGAACCCCTGTACCTCTTTAAAAAAAAAAAAGACTAGAACTATATTTAAATTATAGCCAATTAAAAAGGAACTACTCTGACAACTGAAAACAATGTAGTTTTTTTCTTCTGTGCACCAAACACTGAAGCACTTTGCACACCAATAAAGAACTTTCTCCAAAAAGTTTTGTAGCAGAGCATTATGTAGAAAAATTTAGTATAAAAAGTCCTCTTGATAGTATTTATTTTTTTGCCTTGTAAAGAAGCATATGGGGAAACGCACTTGGCCCAGTAGTTAGGGCGTCCATCTACCATATGGGAGGTCCACGGTTCAAACCCCGGGCCTCCTTGACCTGTGTGGAGCTGGCCCATGCGCAGTGCTGATGCGCACATGGAGTGCGGTGCCACGCAGGGGTGTCCCCTGGCGTAGGGATGTCCCCCGGCGTAGGGGAGCCCCCTGCGCAAGGAGTACGCCCCATAAGGAGAGCCGCCCAGCGCGAAAGAAAGTGCAGCCTGCCCAGGAATGGCGCCGCCCACACTTCCCATGCCGCTGGCAACAACAGAAGCGGACAAAGAAACAAGACAGCAGCAAATAGACACAGAGAACAGACAACTCGGGGTGGCGGGTAATTAAATAAATAAATACATCTTTAAAAAAAAAAAGCATATGTAACTGTTGTGTTTAAAGAAATATAAGCAATTTGGTAACAGAATAAATACAACACAAAATTTGGGTTATGCTAACTAATTTATAGCAAGACTTGAAATCAATTTTATGATAATATGTAGATTATTCCAAATTGTTAAAAAAGAAAAAATAAAAACAGAAGGGAAAAAACCTTACACATATGTATTTTTATGTTTAAGTGGATTGTTAAAAGGACTGAATATACAAATAATAATATATGTATACATATACATTAATTTGACATTTAAACAATTTCCTTCATGGTAGCATTTGAAGCTATATCAGGCTAATAGCATAGCTTCAACTGTTGTTCAAGCTAAAAGATTAACACAAGCTGAAATGTATACGATGATAGTATTCATAGCATTTGAGGACAAAAAGGTCTTCCTTGGAACAAGATTAGACTGTTTCATTTCTGTTTGTGCCAGATAAAGGCTACTAATTTTTAAATCCATTTTGAACATTTAACATCGCACTTTTCAACTCGTTACTTGCCTACTTTCTGTAACATGCAAAAATGAACATTTAACTACTGAACAGCTATTTTTTCTATAATTAATGAGATAAAATAAGCACATAACAGACATTCTGTAGTGTCTAGAGTAGAGCATGTACTATTAAAAAAATTAAACCTGCTTTTCTTTCTTAAACCTATGTCCTATATGAAGGGTCAAGGTTTTTTCTTATCTAAACGCCCCTGAATATACATTCATGTCTTCTCAAATTAGGAATTTATATAAGGCCCTCTACTGGAATAGCTAGAGAGAATTCAAGATTATTTAACACTCACAATGAGATGATGAGAAAAAAAAATCAAGTAATAGTATACCAATTAGATGATGTGATCCCCAGCACAGGTGTCTGGCCCACAGCAGGTGCTACTCAGTAAGAGCTACCATTACCATTGGGGCAATTTTCTAATTAGAACAAAGCACTAAAAATACCCTGATTTGATAAAGGTGATCACCATAACAATTAAAATTAGTAAGAATACATCCCATTGATGAACTAGTTAAGGAAAGCATTATACAAATAAAGCTAAGCTAAGAAAGTTTTCTATTAAGAAAGAGCTAAACAATCCACTGTTCCTGAAACAGCGGGAAGAATATTCAAGCAAATTTTTAAAACCTTCCATGTTAAAAATCCTAACATTTGGAAAATTTGAACATTACATAAGATAAATGGGGATACAGAATTATTTAATTAATATCCTATCAGAAAGACTTCTCTTACAAAAAGGCTGTTTTCTTTCTTTTTTCTAATGGGCTCTATTATATAAATTTACTAGATTCAAAATTAGATGACTATAGTAATGTTGGTCATTTGAAAGGCTGGTCCTGAGGAATAAGATGAAACCACCTTATTAACTATTTTTAAATCCACATTTTATTCTGCGAATATGAAGTAAAAATGATTTGACATTTATGTATACACACACATACAGAAACAACATGCCTCTATTGTTCTAGCCTTGATTTTAGTGTGACAGGACATTGTAACATTTCCCCCAAATACCTCATTTGATATACTGAAGTTGTTAGTCGGATTTCAAGCTAAAGTTAAGTACTTTCTAGCTATGTTTTCAGCCAAAAAAATAAAAAATAAAAAAACCAACCAACCAATTAAGTTATATCTTGACAAATTATCTTAATTGAAAGCTAGCTTTTAACACATTTTTAAAAATCTAGTAATTCACTAATAATGTTATTATTCTCAAAAGCAAAATATACCTCACATTAAGATTTTCCAGGTCAAATACAAATACCTTTTCCCAGTAGTAAACTAAAATGTTTTATAGATAAGAAATGGGGTAAGGAAGCAACATCTTAGTTCTATGATTAAAAAAAAACCAGCAACACAAAGCTTTAGGAGTAAATGTTTACCACTTCCTCTGTTCTTTAATTTCACCTTAGAAATCATGATTACCTTAGAATCACTAAGCAAATAAGAAACTCTTGGTTTTATTTTCAGACCTCTTTAAGAATTCTAATTCTTGCGCTTACTAAAAATACAAGTACGGTATTTCACCTACATATAAGATTAGAAAATTCCGGGTTTGAAAAGTTGATAATTTGCAAGCTTGAAATTTTAAAGTACTAGTTTCATCAAGATTTTACATATAATCTTAAAAAACAGGAGACAGTTTTTGTTTAAAAAATTAATACCTTTAAAAAAACAGTATCAGAAAGTCTAAGGGTTTTTAAGAAAGGGTTTTTCCTAATCCATATGACAAGCAGTTAGAAAATGTTAACAGTATTAATTTAAAGGGAGAAAAGTCAATTCTCAGCCCTCATGCCACCAATCAAACCTCTAATTAAGTTATACATTATAGGTAAACTAAGTCTCATTACTATAGGAGACTATGAAGGCCCAGAAGAGAAAGGTTATTTATCAACAAGGGCAATTCTCTTAAGTTAGAAAAAGTGAAAGGAAATAGAAATAAAAATCAGGAAAAATAAGTGATTTATGCCAGTCCTTTCCAATGTTCCCTATAAAGGAATAGCATTGCTTATAATTATAGAAAACTATTTTGAGTAAAATGCAATGCAAAAAAGTTTTTTCTTGTTCATAATAATATTCTTTTCTTGGTTCCTATAATATGTTCAACCTATTTAATTGATGCCACACCCCAAATTAAATTGCAGTTATTTAATTAACAGGTCTATTTTCACTTCCCTCTCAAAGAGGTATGGAACATTCTGGCAACTCTTGATTACTGCACAAACTATTGGCTGAGCAAATATGGGAATCAAAATAGAGAAAGCTATGAATAGTGATAATGGTTCTATAGATTAAATCACATGAAATAATTCTGCACAGTAATCAAAAGAATAAACTACATTTCCTTAAATGTACAGCCATCTTTATCATTTGCTAAAATAGCATAACCAGGAATGTTAAAAATATAGTACAAGTAGGATGTACATTATCCCACATTCAGATTAGAAAAGTAGAGCAAAAGAAGACCACCAGTATTTACTTTTCAATGTCAATGTAAAAGTTGAAGCTTCTTCTGGAGTATTCTTCCTGGACCATTATTGACCTCAAAATCCCAGCTGCCATTAACTTGATTTTGAAAATTTATTAAGTCCTGAGACCCAAACCTGGGAAGTCACCTTTCCCTCAAATACCTTTTTCAAGGATGAGTCTGGGGAATAATTCTCCCAGGTTAGAGGTACTATACCTTATATCTTAGGAAAAAAAGTAATTCTGCCAGTCTCATTTACCTATTATCTTTCTTTAGAAATTCCTGGGTAAGGGAAATGGAATATCTATCTAATCAAGTCGTCTTCATTTTCCGAAATGTGTGCCAATTTATACACAGTTTCTTCAAGTAATAACACAAATGTCCAGGAATGACTGGATTGCAAACCTGGGTTAGGAAATCTAAGAACTTGAAAATTGAAATTTAGGCAACTTGGGAAATTTATATAAAAATCTAACAATTATCAAACCAAAAATATCTAATATGATTATATCATGTTTAAAGATGAAGCTATTGGGAATTTTCAAATTTATGAAATGCTTTGGAGAAAACAACGGCAACATTAGCATATCATCAAATGACTAACATTCAATTAGTCTGTATTGTGTGTTTCAAATACATTTTGCATCTACACTTAAAACTATAATGCTTAAAATTACAATGAGGTCATGAGAGCAGTAGTAAAATGTCACTACGTTGCCTCAGTGTCAATACAGTATTCACTTACACAGTAACCACAGAATATATTTAGGCAAAAATCATGTTATAGTACAGTCTCATCATTCTGATATAACATCCTACTATGATTACATTTTTTGTCACAATGTGGCCATGTTAGGTTTGTCATACTCTGATTCAAACAATATTTTACACTACCAATATAGTTGCTTATAGTATATGAACACATTAGCAGCTAATTGTTTTACTTTCAAATAATCTTTTAATGGAAAACAATGTAAAATGTTTTCTCCACAGGGCCATACAGAATAGAAAGTTGAAATACAAAAATACTATTGAGGAGTTAACAACTACAATACTTCTAGATGTATTTATTATTCCCAAATGTAGTAACTCCTTCTATAATAACTTTTTCAACTTTTGTGCACTTTGAGAATTAACTACATGCATGCAAGATACGTTTCAAAATATTCAACTGATATTTGTTTCAATCATTTTAGTTAATACCAATTTTTAGCATAAGCTTATTACAGTTACTGTTATCTTCAAATACTAGAATAACTCCACCCCTGACCTCCCCCAAGCAAATTGGGAAAATTTTTAAATTGAGGAAAGTGCTTGGGCTTTCTTTGGGTAGGTGTTTTAAAAGAGAAACTATAGTTAAATCCATTAGTTTTATGTTCAGTAAATGGCTAAAACCCTCTGAAGAGTTCTTAAAAATTTGAGACAGTTCTAGCATAGTGCATAGAGTTTTAGATTTGAGTCCAGTGATAAGCCCACAACAATATTAGTTTTGTGACTTTGTTCCTCACAATCTCTAAATCTGGTTTTAGAGTTCAAACACATAATTCCATTCCATGTGTTTCATAATCTCTAGTCTGGATTTTTTTCTACACATTATTTTCCTTTTAATGAAGATTTTAATGAGAACCTGCCAAGTGCCATGAACTGTGCCAGGCATAATTTTTATTCTGATGTGGAACTGAAGATAAAATGTCAAAAATGTGGTTTGACTTTTTTGTTTGGAGTTTCAGGATCAAGTGAATAAAGTCACACACCTACAGAGGATTACAAACAAACAAAAAAATTAAGGACTAGGAATAGCTTCCATCCTTTAATTTAAAAATAGGACAATAGAAAGGCTCACAAGAGGAAAAAAGTGAAATAAGTTATTTGCTTTCTAGATATTTCAAATAATTTCTATTTACAATACCAAACAACTCAGGAAGACAATGGACTTGAAACGATTAAAGTGAAACTATTAAAATTTATGTAGAAATAACCAGGGTCTTATTAGGCCATGGAAGAACAGAGGCAAGTAGCCATACTATTTCAAATATATTGCTTGTCTTGTCACTTTCCTCTGCACTAAACCCATTTGAAAAACATACTTCCTTGGATCAAAAACATATGTATAGAAAATGTCAAGGGAAATACAAGAACAACAGATGGCATCTGTAATATTTTATAAGAGTGTACAAGATTTAACAGACACATACCACACACTTTAAAATAAATTACGAAATATAAACACAGGCCAGTTTTAATGAAGCGGCATTCCAGATAGGAATCAATTTATTTACAAACTTTATTAACATGGCAATTCTATCCTACCAAACTAATTTAGTCAATATTTCCAAAATAACATTTATGAAACAAGTATATTCGCAGGCAGGCTTTTCGTGCAAAATCCCAGAGATTTCAAAGGGATGCCTACGATTTGGACTTATTTTTCTTATTAAAATGTGAATTCGATTTATATATATCGTTTGGAATGTAGCGGCAATTAACTCTGGGGGGAAGAAACTAACTACATATCTCCATGTAGCTATAGGCACAGATAAACATATACACACAAATAGATACATTTAACGCAGTTACGGGTATAAATAACTCTCTAAATATCAACGACAGACCTTACTACTTATGGGTCAACTTAATCTTCAATATCTGTTTTCTTAAAGCCAATATGTCTTGTTTTAAGATTAGAACCAAGAAATAGGCAGTTTTGCGGTGACACAGAGAAAGTTACTTTCTTCAGCATTTTCTAAGGAAGCCAACCGTCTCTCATAGTGATAAAAACTTTAATACGTTAGTCCAAATCGTGAGCTACCTGGGGTTGACAGCAGGGTGTTGTTCTCAGAGACCAGGATGGGGATTCTAGGTAAAGGCCAAACTTTCTCAAGATAGTAACGCTTCCCCTTAACTAGGAAGCATTTCAGAGTAAAATCATGAAGGGATCCCGTCGTAAGCTAGAAAGGGGCAGATGAGCAGAGAACGAGAGAAGACAGTGTGGGCACTAAGGGTCTTCATGCAATGCTTCCATCCCTCCATCTCTATCAGAACCGGTTATCCTATCCACGTCCGAAAGCTGATAGGTCAGAAAGAGACGTGGGGTCAGGGACGCTCCCTTGACACATTCCCTTCCTAAATTTCCCACTGTTGAGCCCACATCTCCCTTCCGAACCGACCTAGGAGCTGGTCCAGGGCAGGAAGCCCGGTTGATACCAGCAGCTGCCCATTCCGCATCGACGGTCGTGTGCCCGCGATGGACACCAGACGAGAGCCACCGCTGTCGGTACCGTCAGCTTTAGGACTCTTCCTCTGGAAACTTGTGACGTTATTCTTGCTTGCTGCCACCGCCACAGACCCAGCACTCCCGGCACCCGTTCCATAGGTTGCCATGGCCGCCATTTTGGAGCTTCTCCTGTTAACCCAATGGGAACCCTGGGAACTCAGCTGCCGGCCAATCAGAGCCAGCTCCAAATTCCCGCCTTCCTGTTCGCTACCTTGGTTCCCGTAGCCAATAGGACTGAAATTAGTTCCCGAGTCAACCAATTGCAAAGCGCGTTGCTAACAAGTGAGCTTCTCTTAAGGTCTGGAGGATTTATGCGGGCCCCAGGTGAGAAAGGCCCACCTGTGTCCTCGTTCAGGGGCGTTCGGGGTTCTTTGGGGCCAGAGGTGGGTAATATCATTCAACATTCGTCTTGTCTCAAGGGCCTTCGTTCAAGCTGAAACGGTTGAGGGAGCAATAAGCCCTGTTAGGGCTTTTCTAGCAACTGCAGAAGCTCGCGCCTTACTCCGTACTATACTAAGGAGTAGAGATAACTTTCCCCTGCCCATTTCTTCTAGTTTCTGAGAGAAAATTCACATCACCTCCTCCACAGCCTTTTTTTCTGAGTGGTTTTTATTATATACGGACAGGTCAGGAACTGTTAAATTAATGAATTGCTTGCTAGAGGTCTAGGCTTATTTCGTTAGTGCCGGGAGTAGGAGGATTGGCTTTAGGTCTTGGAGTGAGCTTTGAGGTGATTTGATTTTCCTCTGGAAGAGCAAATGACAAAATGTACCTCTCTGACAGGTCGCCCTGAGAAGCTTTCGTTAATTTTAATTAGTGCTTCTGAAGTCTTGGAGCGCCTTTTCTTAAGCGGTGTGAGTGACAAGTGTTACTCAGACAACCTTGTTCACACATTTAATTGTCGTTTGCTGGTTAAAGCAGCTGCAAATGACAGAAAATACTCGATTTCTCCCACCCGCCCCCAAATTGATTAGAATTAGATAGGCATATGTACTTTCTAGCTGTGAACATTGCAGTGAGAAATTTTTTAAAAAATTGAAATAGGAATTTTATGTGAGGAAAAAACATAGGAATTAAAGCTGTCCCTTGGATTTATATTTTTTTCCTCAAAACTGGGCTGGGGAGGTGAGGTTAAGTTACTTTTAAAGACATGAATGGTTGACAAATGTCTAAAATTAAAAGCACTACCAAATCTTTACTATTAAGGTACTAATTTTGAAGGTGATATTTTTGAATGCATACAAAACTCATCGAAATTCTTGCTATTGTTTTAAATCTCAATGACCTATTAAACCATTTTGGCCATTCTGCTTGATAAATTGAAATTAGTATTGATATAGTCACTGGAGTTTTTGAGTTTGGGAATGTGTCGTTTCCTCCCCCCCCCCCCAACCATATTCAGTAAGAAGAACTTTGCTATTTAACAATATATTAACTAGTAAACTTTGATTAAGGTTTAGATGCTTTCATTTCTAATCCTTCTCAAGATTTCACAAATCTTGAAATCATTCAATAAATACTGCCTGCTTAGACCTATAGAAATGGTCTTATTTGAAGGAGATAAGAATAACACATAGGTAACAGTATAGCACTTAAAAAGAACACTTAGAAAATATGTGCTGACTTTATCCTGAAGAAAATAAGTGTTAGACTAAAACAAAAAGTGCCAAAACAGTCAAATATCAAATAGAAAATTTCTTGAATATGTTTGCTGCTCTGAAAATTTTAGAGCACTACAAACATTTGATTTTTGTATGCTTCTTTACTCTGTCAAAGAAAAATTGCACCAGTGTTAAACAGGTAAGGACGACTTTATTCAAGGCTATTGCAGTAGGTGAGAGGGGTCAGAAACCAAGTCTAAACTCAACTCTGCAAAGCAGAGGGCAAAATGTTTCTTAAGTTCTGGAGTGTGCTAGTGGAAATGTAGTAGAGGATGTTAGGTGGAGGTCAAGCAGTGTCTCCTGAGTTTACTCTTGAAATAAGGTGGAACATGTTCCATCTGAGTTCTATAGGGGTTGGACGAGAAAGGAAGTCTTGGGCCTAAAGTCAGGCTGGAATCTGTAACAACCTGTGTAAGTGGGAGGTCAGATGAAAGGTGGCATGATCAGATAATAGACCAGAGAATGTTTTAGGCCGAAACCGGCCTATTCTCCAGGAGTCCTTAAAGAAGGAATGTATGCTGGAGCAGGCTGAAAATAGTTCTTTGTAGTAAGCCATTTTTCAGAACACAAAGGTTAGGAGATTTCTTAACCTTTGATGTTTTCCAGTTTTACAGGGCTCAGATAAAGTTCAACATTGTCAATTATATCAATTAAATATTCTCGTTTCCTTCTCTGTTTATCTCACCCTTTAGTTTTCTCAAGGTGATGATAGTGTTCCTGTTTGCTTCATTTCTGTAACTGAAGAACTGTATTCCAACTTTTACTGTAATTTGGGAAGCATGACATGTATACATCAAAGCATTCCTGAAATTAGGTTATACCCTTGGAATAATACTATGACAAAGTAAATTAATCTGTCTTCAGTTTTTGAAAAGACAAAATCTTTGCTCCCAAATAATTCCAAATTGAATTTAGCAGCATATATAAAATTGAATAGAAAACATTGAAATAAATATTCATGGAAGGGAGGGGTTAAAAGGGCATAATTTAGTTGTGGCATTAGTTAATTAATTCAACAGTTATTTAGCATATGCTAAATTGCAGGGACTCTGCTAAATGCTCAAGTTACATAGAGAAAATACTTAGTTTCTGCTATCCTTGGGTTTACAGTAGGTGAGATGATGGGCAGATAGGTTAATAAAGAATACTGCCAAAGTGCTAGGGAATTTTTTTTTTGTTGTTGGTTATTGTTGGCTTCAGCTCCAGTATTTCTGTTTGATTCCTTTTTAAATTTTCTGAAATTTATTGAGATTTTCATATTCATTTATTGCTTTTCTAATATCTTTTGGTTCTTTCTCCATGTTTTCCTTTATCTGCTTGAACAAATGAAGGCTACCTAGCTGAGTGGAAAAAAGGAGCTTTGGACAGTTTCTTTTAGAAGAAGGTTAGTCTGAATTTAGAAGGATGTGTAGAAAGAAGATAAAAAGGCATTAGAGAAAATTGGAGCAATAACAGACTGAGAAGACTGCTCCTTCAGTAAATTCATTCTCATGCTTCTGTGTAAGTAGTTCTCTTAAAATATGCAGAGAACTAAGAGGAGACTGAAGTAGTTAGGGATAGGTCTAATTATTGTACTTTTTAAAAAAATTAAATTAATTTGTTTTTATTACAGAAGTTGTGAACTTACAAAACAATCATACATATGTGTGGAATTCCCATACAACACCCTTTCCCCAGTATACCACACCATTGTGGAACATTTGTTACAGATTATGAGATAATGTCATCAGACTGTTACCACTAACTATTTGGCATATTTTTTCCTTAACCCCCTATTATTAACGCAGTTAATAATTTTTTATGCAAAAACATTACAGTATTGCTGTTAACTATAGTCCATAGCTTACACTGATTGTATTTTTCCCATGCTTCTCCACATTCCCACACCCTAAAATAGTGATATACATCTGTCTAGTTCACAGAACGACATTTTTTCTTTTTGTATTAGCTACAATTCTCATCCACCTGTGAGTTTCACTGAGTTATTTGGTCCCTAGATTATTCTCTAGCTTTCTTTATATTGACATTTACCTCTCTGGACTACCCTTTTCAGCCATAATACCATTTATAAACCACCTGTTACTACGTGTTATCATCAAGTCTATTTCCTCACTTTTACAGTCAGGTTAATTAAAACTTATACATACATTAAGCATCAGTACCCTTTCTCAGCCCTCCTCTTATCTCCTAATGACTTATACTCTAGGTTTTAAATCCATGCATTTATTCTTCATATTTAGTTCATATTAGTGAGATCATGCAATGTTTGTCCTTTTGTGTCTGGTTTATTTCACTTAGCATAATGTCTTCAAGATTGATCCATGTTATTATATGTATGCCAATTTCATTTCTTCTTACTGCAGCATAGTAGTCCATCATATATATATACTACATTTTGTTTGTCCATTCTTTGGTTGATGGACATTTGGGTTGTTTACATCTTTTGACAATCGTGAATAATGCCACTGTGAACATCTGTGTGCAAATGTCAGTTTGTGTCCTAGTTTTTGGTTCTTCTGGATATATCCCTAGTAGAGGAATTGCTGGATAATATGGTAGTTCTATATTTAGCTTCCTGAGGAATTGCCAAACTGTCTTTCACAGAGGCTGCACTGTTTAGTCCCACCAATAGTGAAGAAGTGTTATTTCTCTACATCCTCTCCAGCACTTCTTATTTTGTCTTTTTGAAAAATAATGGCCAGTCTGTGTGGTGTGAGATGATATCTCATTGTCATTTTGATTTCCATTTCCCTAAGACCTAGTGATATGGAACCTTTTTGCATGTGCTTTTTGGCCATTTGCATTTTCTCTTTGGAGAAATGTCTATTTTAAGTCTTTTGCCCACTTTTTAATTGGTTTGTTTGCTCTTTATTGTTGAGTTATATGATCTCTTTATGTGGAATGGAAATCAAACCCTTACCAGATACGTGGTTTCCAAATATTTTCTCCCATTGAGAGGGCTGCCTTTTCATCTCCATTATGATGTCCTTTGAGTCACAAAAGTGTTTTAAGTTTGAAGAGGTCCCATTATCCATGTTTTCCTTCATTGCTTGTGCTTTCAGTGTAAGGTTTAAGAATCCACCACCTACCACCTGGTCTTAAAGATTTTTCCTGCATTTTCTTCTAGGAGCTTTGTGGTTCTTAGCTTCTTATATTTAGGTGTTTGATCCCTTTTGAGTTAATTTTTATATAAGGTGTGAAATATGGGGTCCCTTTCTTTCTTTTGACTGTGGATGTCCAATTCTCTTAGCTCTGTTTGTTGAATAGACTGTTCTGCCCCAGCTGGGTGGGGCAAAGATGTAAGGGTCTATTTCTGAACCTGACCAGAGATGTAAGGGTCCATTTCTGAACCATCAGTTTGTTTCTATTGGTCTATGTGTCTATCTTTATGCCAGTACCATGCAATTTTTACCACCGTAGCTAGGTAATATGATTTACCTAGTCCTCCAACTTCACTTTCATTTTTAAAATGTTTCTGGCTGTTTGGGGCCCCTTACCCTTCCAAATAAATTTGATAATTGTGTTTTCCATTTGTTTAAAAAATGTTGGTGGAGTTTTTTTCCGGATCGCATTGAATCTGTATCTCAATTTGGGTGGAATCGACATCTTAATGTTTAGTCTTGCAGTCCATTAACATGGAATGTTCTTCCAATTATTTAAGTCTTTAAAAAAAATTTTTTTTTACAAATGCCTTATAGTTTTCTGAATACAAATGCATGACATCTTTGATTAAGTTTATTTCTAAATATTTGATTGATTTAATCACTATTGTAAGTGGAATTTTTTTCCTTTTTCAGATTGCGTGTTATTACTGTATAGAAACAACAGATTTTTGCAAATTGATCTTGTATCCTGACACTCTACTGAGATCGTTTATTAGCTCTAGCAGCTTTTTTGTAGATTTCTGGGGACTTTATAGGTACAGGATCCTATCATCTGTGAATAGAGAAAGTTTTACTTCTTTCCAGTTTGGACTTTTTTTTTTCATTTTTCTTGCCTGATTACTTAAGCTAGAAGCTCTAGTACTATATTGAACAAGAGTGATGATAGTGGGCATCCTTGTCTTGTTCTGGATATCAACAGGAAAGCTTTCAGTCTTTCGTTATTGAGTACAGTATTAACTGTGGGTTTTTCATATATGGCCTTTATCATTTTGAGAAAGTTTCTTCAATTCTTATCTTTTGGTGTGTTTTTATCAAGAAAGAATGTTGTATTTTGTCAAATGCCTTTTCTGGATCAATCGATAAAATTATGTGGTTTTTCTTCTTTGATTTATTAACGTGGTGTATTATGCTGATTTTCTTGTGTTAAACCACCCTTGCATGCCTGGTAGAAAACCCACTTGATCATGTTGAATAATTCTTTTAATGTTTTTCAATTCAATCAGCAAATATTTCTTTGGGCATTTTTGCACCTGTATCCATTTGGGAAATGGGTCAGTAATTTTCTTGTGTTGTAATATCTGGCTTTGGTATTAGGGTGATATTGGCTTCATAGATTTGGTGGAACTCACCTATGAAACCATCTAGTCCTGGGTTTTTCATTTTTGGGGAGTTGTTTGATGACTTTCACTCTCTTTACTTGTGATTGATTTGTTGAGGTCTTCTGTTTCTTCTAGGGTCTGTGTAGGTTGTTCATATGTTCCTCGGAAGTTTTCCTAGGAACACAGTTCCTCTTATGATCTCTTTTGTTCCCATGGAGTCATTAGTAATGTATCCGTTTTCATTTTAAAATTTTATTTATTTGCATCTTCTTTTTTTCTTTGTCATTTTAGCTAAGGGTTTGTCAATTTTGTTAATCTTGAAGAACCAAGTTTTGGTTTTGTTAGTTCTATTTTTTTGTTGTTCTCAAATTTGTTATTTCATTCCTTCTGCTTTTTTGGGGAATAGTTTATGGTTCTTTTCCTAGGTTCTCCAGCTGTGTAGTTAGGTCATTGATTTTAGCTCTTTCTTCTTTTTTAATGTAAGTATTAAGGGCTATAAATTTCCCTCTCAGCACTGCCTTTCTGTATCCCATAGGTTCTGATATGTTGTGTTCTTGTTTTCATTCATCTCAATATATTTATTGATTTGTCTCACAGTTTCTTCTTTGACTCATTGATCATTTGAGAGTCTGTTGTTTGAGTCTCCATATATTTGTGAATTTTCTCTTTTTTCACCTCTTGTTGATTTCCAGCTTTATTTTATTATGATCAGAGAAAGTATTTTGTATAATTTTGATCTTGTTGAATTTATTGAGATCTGCTTTGTGACCCAACATACGGTCTCTCCTGGGAAAAGATCCATGAGCACTTGAGAAGAATGTATATCCTGCTCTTTTTGGTTTGCAATGTTCTGTATATGTCTATTAGGTTTAGTTCATTTATTATCATATTATTCAAGCTCTGTTTGTTTATTGATCCTCTGCCCAGATGTTCTACCTAATGCTGAAAGTAGTGTATTGAAGTCTTCAACTATTACCGTAGAGACATCTATTCTCCCTTCAGTTTTGCCAGTGTTTGCCTCATGTATTTTGGGACCTCCTGGCTAGGTGCATATACATTACTTTTTAAAAAATTTATTCCTCAGTAGTTTATTCTTTTTTTTTTAAAGATTTATTTCATTTCATTTTATTCCCTCCCCCCCCTTTGTTGTTTATGCTCACTGCCTGCCTTCAGCTCTTTGTGGCAGTGAGGATCATCAGCTCTCCATGGCAGCATGGGCTGTTTTGTCTTTACAAGGAGGCCCCCGGAATCGAACCCAGGACCTCCCATATGGTAGACAGCAGGCCAATCACCTGAGCCATATCTGCCTCCCTGCATATATATTTATGATAGTTTTTTCTTCCTGGTGAATTGCCCCTTTTATTATTGTATAATGTCATTCCCTGCTTCTAATAACAGTTTTGCTTTTAAAGTCAATTTCATTCAATATAAATATAGACGTATAGCTACTCCAGCTTTTTTTTTTTTTTTTTTTTGGTTATTATATGTGTGGAATATCTTTTTCCAGCCTTTCACTTTCAATCTATTGGTTGGCTCTGAGGTGAGTCTCTTTCAGACAGTATAAAGGTGGCTTATATTTTCTTATCTATTCCTCCAGTCTTTGTCCTTTGATTGGGATGTTTAATCCATGAACACTAAGTGTTACTACTATAAAGGCAGTTCTTATTGCACCCATTTTGACCTTTAGGTTTTATCTGTCCTATTTTGTTTTCACCCTTCTTTTTACACTTTTAGTTACTTTTACTGATATAATCTTCATTTTCAGGCTCTCTTGCAAGCCTCTCCTGTCTTTTCTTTCCAAGCTGTAGCACTCCCTTTAACCTTCCTTCAAAGCCACTCTCTTGTATTCAAGCTCTCTCAGCTTCTTAACTGTGAATATTCTAAACTTGCCCTCATTTAAAAAAAAAAAAAATTATTTCTCCCCCCCCCCCCGGTTGTCTGTTCTCTGTGTCTATTTGCTGTGTCTTCTTTGTCCACTTCTGTTGTTGTCAGTGGCACGGGAATCTGTGTTTCTTTTTGTTGCATCATCTTGTGTCAGCTCTCTGTGTGTGCGACGCCATTCCTGGGCAGGCTGCACTTTCTTTTGCGCTGGGCTGCTCTCCTTATGGTGTGCACATCTTGTGCATGGGGCTCCCCTATGCGGGGGACACCCATGCGTGGCAGGGCACTCCTTGCATGCATCAGCACTGCGCATGGGCCAGCTCCACATGGGTCAAGGAGGCCTGGGGTCTGAACCACGGACCTCCCATATGGCAGATGGACGCCCTAACCACTGGGCCAAGTCCACCACCAACTTGCCCTCATTTTTGAAAGACAGTCTTGCTGGATATAAGATTCTTGGCTGGCAGTTTTTCTCTTGCAGTATCTTAAATATATCATACTATTGCTTTCTTGCCTCCATGGTTTCTGATAAGAAATCAGCACCTAATCTTATTGAGTATTCCATGTATGTTATGTATCGCTTTTTCTTCCTGCTCTCAGAGTTCTTTCTTTGTCTTTGGCATTTGACATTCTGATTTGTATGTGTATATTCAGATTTATTCAGATGGGAGTGTGTTGTGCTTCTTAGACATGATATCTATTTCCAATAGGGTTGGAAATTTTCTACCGTTATTCCTTCAAATATTCCTTCTGTCATTTTTCCCTTCCCTTCTCCTTCTGGGGCACCCATGACATGTATGTTTGCATGTCTCTTGCCGTCATTTAGTTCACAGAGACCCTGTTCAATTTTTTCCATTCTTCATTTATTCTTTCGTATGTTTGCTTTCAGAGGCCATGTCTGTAAGCTCCCTGATCCTTTTATCTGCCTCCTCAAAGCTACTGCTATATATCTCCTGTTTATTTTTTATTTCATATATTGTGCCTTTCATTCCCATAAAATCTGTTTTTCTATGTATGCTTTCAAATTATTCTTCCTGCACACCAGTGTCTTCTTAATATCCTTAATCTCTTTAGCCATCTCATTGAATTAAGGAGGTTTTTTTTTTTTTAACATCTATGTTTAGTTGTCTCAACTCCTTTATATCACCTGGAGGCTTAGTTTGTTCCTTTGACTGGGCCATACCTTCCTGTTTCTTGGTATGGATTGTAATTTTTTGTTAGTGTCTTGGCATCTGGTTTATTAGATGTATTTATTCTAGGGGCAGTTTATCTCTTCAGTTTAGGGCTTTCTTGCCCTTTCCCCCTTGCTGGTGGTGTAGTCGGTGCTGAAGATGTAATTGGTATTATAATGTGTGGACCCCGATGCTTTCTGCATTGCCCCAGGAACTGATGAAGCTTCTCTCATTTTTCTCTTCTACCAGGGGTAGTGATGGGGCCTCAGCCATGTGTAATAATCCAAGTCGTGCAGGCCAAGACCATCTGTAGTTGCCCAGAGAGTTTGATGAAACTTCACACCTCTTCCTCCCCTGCCTGGGGCAGGGATGGAGCTAGAGGTATGGGCAGCAATCTATGCTATGGGTTTCCAAAATGACTGCAGTTGCCCGGGTAGGCTGACATAGCACCAGCCCCCTTCTTCCCCTGCCATTGGCGGAAATGGAGCCTCTGGAGTTCTCAACAATCTAATCTGTGTGGGCTGAATATGTCTGCAGTTGTCCTAAGAGGCTGAGGAAGTAAAGTCCCTTCTGCCTGTTAGGAGATGGGAATGGAACCACAGGTACCCAACAGTCCAGTTTTCCTGCAGGTCAAAAGTGCCTGCCATTGCATGGAGAGGCTAAGGAAACACAGCTCCTCTCCTATGTACTTGGGGGCAGAGATGGAGCTACAGGTGCCTGGCTATTCAGTCTGTGTGGACCATAAGCACCTGTGTTGCCCTGAGAGACTGAAAACACTAGCCCCTCTTATCCTATGGGGGAGCAGGGGAGGAGATGGAATCGAAGGCACTCAACAAACCAGTTCATGCAGGCCTAAAGTACCTGCAGTTGTCCAGAGAGGCTGAGGAAACGCAGCTTCCCTTCTGTCCTATTAGGGAGTTTGGAAGTGGAGGTACAGGTATCCAGGTATCCAATCTGTGTGGGCTGAAAGCTCCTGCATTTGTCCAGAGAGGCTGAAGAAACATCAACACTCACCTGGAGGGGTGGAGATGGCATTAAAGACCCTCAGCAACCCAGTTTGTGTGGGCCAGAAGTTCCTGCAGTTGCCAGAGGCTGGAGTAGGTCCTCCCTGTTTCTTCCTTGCCAGAAATGGGGCTGGAGCCTGGGCTAGGGCTGCAATCCATTCTGGGTGGATGGAAGCCAGTGCCTACCATCACTGTGATTTTCAGTCAACCCTGCTTACCCTCATTCCAGGGTAGAGTTGGAATAGCAGCTCCCAGCCTATTTCTGACTTGGACAGGTTCTAACTTCAGCTCTTCTTAGGATTATACTTTAGCCAGCCAGATTTACTAATCAGTAGATGAAGTCAGTGGTCAACCATATATTCTTCTCCCATTTTTGGGAAATGGGCCTTCAAATTCCAGCCCTGAAATAGCTCCTGATGAGGTTTGCACCACCAGTGGAGGATGGTCACTAGCCTCCATGGCATGGTGTGCTCACTCATGCAACTTTCACTGCAGATGGGCAGCTTACTCCTTCCATTCCTTCAAGGATGTAGGATGTTCCTCTGGTCTCCTGGGCCTACAAACAGGTGCTTTTGATAACTCTGTTTAGATTAGTAATTGCTGTATAGGATGAGCTGTCTCTTGGAATGCCTTACTTAGCCACCATCTTCTATTGTTACTATTTTTTAAGATTGTGAATTTTTTTTTCCTTAAGGATATGGGAAATGGTAAACCATTGAAGAGTTTAGGAAAGGAGTGAAATAACGATTATATTTGATTGTTATGGATTGGCTAAAGTGTGCTAAAAGAAAATGGATTGGCTAAAACTGTGATTCAGATAAACAAGACAGGATGAATTAGTAGTATATGATAAGGGGGTAGAGGTTGAGGGGAGGAATCAAAGGTGACTATCAGCTTTTTGCCATGAGTAGCTTTGGAGATGGTGAAGGATAGGGAATAAAGGAGGGTAGCAGAAATTTTGTAGTTGTGGTGGTGGTATTGGGGGATGGGAGGCAATAAATTGCATTTAAAAATTCTTCATATTTTATTTTGACTTATGGCATTGATATTCCTATAGGAATTAGACTTAATTAATTAACATAAAATGATATGGCATAATTTTAATACTGATTTTTTTTTTCCCCACCACTGCTTAGAAAGTTTTAATGCCTTCATTTTACAGAGTATCTGGGCTGAACCTTGGGTGGGGCTGGAGTAGACATGGGAGGGAGAATTGGTGGATAGCTCTTTGACAACTGCTGCTGTTTCTGTCTGTCTGTCTTTGTCTTTATAAATTGAGTTACTGATCTATTTTGAATATGCTTAATGTTAGGTACCCATTGAGTATCCAAGTGGAATATCCAGTACATAGTAGAAAAGATGGATCTCTAAAGGAAAGCTATAGATTTGAAATTAATGTGGTGAAATTAATGTGAAATTGATGTGGTGGGATTTGATTACAAGGTAATGAATTAACTCAACAAGGAAATATGTATTTTAGAATGAAAAGAAAAATGAACTGAGAATAAACTTTGAGGAACATCAACTTTAAAAGCTGGGGAAGGAAACAGAAAGTAAAAGAAAAATTGTACTTTATCCGATTTATTTATGATTCTTTAAAATTTTTATTTTACTTTCTGGGTAGATTTGCCAGAGTAGTAGACTTAGAATTCAAATAATTGTATTTTGAAGTGAATGGCAGGAAGTGGATGTGGCTCAGCAGATAGAGTGTCGCCTACCATATAGGAGGTCCAAGGGTTCGATACCCAGGGCCTCCTCGCTCATGTGGTAAGCTGGCCCATGCTCAGTGGTGCTGCACGCAAGGAGTGCTGGCCCACACAGGGATGCCCCTGCATAAGGGTGTCCGCCGTGCAAGGAGTGGCCCCTGCACGAGGAGAGCTGCCCCTGCGTGAAACCACAGCCCGCCCAAGAGTTGTGCCACACATATGGAGACCTGATGCAGCAAAAAGAGACACAGATCTCCAGTGCTGTCTGAAGACAATACAAGCAGACACAGAAGAACACACAGCAAACACAGAGAGCAGGCAATGGGTGGGGGAGTGGGGAGAAATAAATAAATAAATCTTAAAAAAAAAAAAAGACGTGAATGGCAAGTGAGCTTGAATATTCTACAAAAGAGGACCATTTCCCATTTTAGGAAGCTTTGCTATGAAGGGAGAGAATGGGATATGACAAAGCTTTAAGGAAGGTTGTTTGTTGTTAGAATTAAGTTACAGGAAAGAGATTCTAGACAATGATAAAGGTAAGTACCTATAGGATGTAGGAATGGAATGCAGATCTTTTCCTTCCTGCCCTTAAATCTTGGAGTCAATTGAGAGCATCTTCTCTTTTAATTCTATATTTTTTCCTTCATCTGTTGCTTCATTTACCATTTATATACCAGTGACTAACTGGTGTATAGTTCAGACCCTTTCTTTGAACTCCAGAATGATAAATCCTTATGCTTACTTTACCTGTCTCTTAGTTGTCTTGGTGGTACCTAAAACTCATCATGTTCCAGATCAAACCTCCTCTGGTGTTTTATATCTTGAATTTATCCTGTTTGAGATTTGTTTCACTTCTTGAATGTGCATATTTATGTCGCTCATGGTTTTGAGGTCAGGAAAATGTCCACATCAAACATCATCAAGGCAATGCTTTCTTTCTGAAGACCAGCTGCTGGTGATCCTTGGCTCCTCTGTCATATGGCAAGGCACATGGAAGCACCTGTTCTTCTCTCCCTTTTCTTAACAGTTTTGTTGATTTAAGCTGCTTGCTTCTGTGGCTTTCATGTCTGAATTCATTCCATTTATAAAGTATTCCGGTAATAGAATTAAGACCAATCCTTAGTAGAATATTAGTATATCAGAGTTTCTTTTAGTTTCAGTCAAATTAATGATAATTATTAGAGCCACCATAATCTCAATGTCATACATTCAAGTCATGCTGCTTGTGTCATTTTGCCAGAAGAGAATTGTAGGAACTGTTTTACATAGTATTTATGAAATTTCAGATAAATGATATATTGATTATATATAATAACAATCTTAAGTGATATCATTATTACATAAATATGTAATGATATATTTAAATGCAAATGGTTTGTATAATATTTTCTTTTAATGGCGGAAATTTATTTTTTGGTGCAGATACTGAAAGGTCACATGCAAATATATATGAAGCAAACAACATTCAAATAAAGGTGGATATAAAAACATTTTTTCTCAGTTATAAGAACTAACTTAGAATTACTATAGCTGAGTATTAGCCAGGTTTTGACATTTAAGACAGTATTAAACATAATATAATGCCATGCCTTTGTCATATTGTAACTGATCTTAGTGTTTCATACAGTGTCATGCATTCCTCATATCAGTAAATATCTGAATAATTAGTCTTACTGGAGTAGTCAATGACTACTTCTCTGTTGCCTGTTTTTCTCTATAACAAGTCTGTTTAAAATTAACATTCTTAGAATTAACCTCAGATATTATGGTGACCTTTAGAAATAAATAAGTTACATCTTTTCTGTTGCCTTCAAATTGTCTACAAGAGTTTGCTATATGGGTAAGTGTATGTGGTTGGCCTATCACCTATTCCTTTAACTCATTGACAGTTCCCTATAGCTAGATTTTTCCCCCTAAAATCTGTTATTTTACCTATTTCCTTTCTACTTAGAGTCCGTGGTAAAGTACTTTATAATTTTGTGCTCTTTTTTTGCAGTGATTCTATTTTATTGTTTATCTTTTATTGCAGTCATTTTTCAGACTTATTCATTGTTGTTTGTTTACCGCATTATTATTGTTTGCTGCTGCTCCTTCAGAACCTAGCACAGAGGTGGGGTCGATGCTGAGGGAAACACTGGGGCTCAGGGATGGAAGAAGAATTGTCTGGATTCCTGAGATTCAGGACCGGCCCAGGCTGATCCATGCTCCTTCAGCTTTTTCTTTAATTTCCGGGCTGCCGCCCCCCCTCTCCCTCCCCTCCTGGACCATCTTCCTGAGCTGCCCACTCCCTCCCCAAGGGAACCAGACCTACAGCAATAAGAAACAGACCTTTCCCAGGCTTGGGTTGGGGGGGGGGGGGCTCCATTCTAGGAGTGGCGAAGCGTAACCAAATCCTGGCACAAATATAAGTCAGTCACTTGTGAAGCGAAGTGCCCAGAGAGCCTTGGGGCTTTTTGGAGAAGGTGGTGCTGGGCGTCAGGTCTGAGCCAGTGCCTAACTCATTAATTGACTCAACGAGCGCTTAGGAAGCAGGCATCCTTCTAGACGTTTGGGCGCCAATTGTAGGCATTAGGCAACATTCTGCGAACGGGGGCAGCGAGCACAGCCTCTCCCCGGGTCCCTCTGTAACAGGGGGCTACAGGGTGGGCTACCGGGTGAGGCCAAGACGTCGCACCCATTTCGCAGACAGGCAGGATGGAGCTCAGACGCTAGCGAGGAGCCGCGCTAGACCGCGAGGCGCCGGCCCCGCAATCTCGGCCTGTTTACATTTTGTGCTCTTTTAAAGTCATTTTATTCAGAGTGCCATCAAATATCTGAATTCTAAGTCCCACTGACTCAATAACAGGAAGATGGGAGACATTTAGTGTATTATATACTAATTCAACCCATCATGAACAAGAGAACTCTTCACCTAATATAATTTTGATTTCCTGCTTCAGGAATCCTGAAACTGTGGATCGTGCATGTATCGTTTGAGACATGCTTTAAGTGTGTTTTTCCGGAGGCCCTGCAATTACCCTAAAAATTCAGTGTATTTTAAAACAAACCTATGGTAAGTTGGTTTTTCCTCCCTCCCTTTTCTTGTCAGTTACCAGAGTGAATTAAATATTATGAATGTTGTAATACTGCTCCCTGCTGGACATAGTTAATTTTCTAACGTTTGCACTTAATAGATGGGCATATAACTGGTTAGCTGGACTTGCTAAGAGGGGATCATTGGCTCCATTCACAAAAACGATAGTATACAACAAAAGCAGTTCTATTACAATAGTGCTCTACCATTGCCATTATATTGGTATCTGGAGTATGATTAAAGTACTAACAAAACAGTCTTGCTTCTAAATTTCACCAATTAGTGGCATCTAAAAGTTTTAATACACATATATTGAAGGATATTTGTGGGTAGTGTACCTTTTAAGGTTTCCTAAATTGTGTGTGTGTGTTTTAACATGTTAGTGTACTATTATTATCTCTTTTGTGATAATATCAATCCCCTTGTACTTTTGTCTTCTAAAGGAAATATTTAAAACACCTTCAGTATAATTTAAACTAGATATTGTGGGATCTGTTTTGAATGAGTCATCCCATCTAACGCTTTATATAGTGGAGTTTAAATGGAACTTATATATCCACCCTATAATTAATCTCGCTACCATGCTATCTCATACACACATTTTAAAATGTGTAAGTTGAAAGTGTATTACTTCCTGCTGTTAAGCTAAAATATACATTTTGTAGCTCAGCCTATATAAAATTATAACCTGGATGTAATTTTGATTTTTTTCTGAAAGTAATCTTACATTTTCTTGAAAAAAAAAAAGGAAAGCATCAGCATCCCCTTCTCAACCCTCGTTGTATATCCTGGTAACCTATACTGTAGGTTTTAACTCCATAAATTTATTCATTGTATTTAGCTCATACTAGTGAGACCATACAACATTCGTCCTTTTTTGTTGGCTTATTTAACTCAATGTCCTCAAGGTTCATCCATGTTCTGTGTTTTCTAAGCCATTTTTTCATACAGCTGGACAGTATTCCATCATATGTGTAAAGCACATTTGTAGGATAACTGATCTTACAACCTTTAAATGCCTGGTATTCTTTTTGTGTGTATAACCATTGGGTTTCGTAAATTCACTCTTTAGAATTGTGGAGAACTTGGCATAGTATCTTGTTTCTTTATTATTAAGTTATTGTAATAACAATTAGAGATGTAAAGCGAGAAAGTAAAATCGTTGTTTGCAAAAAGAGGAACCTCTCATCTTCTATAAGAATATATTATTTCAGAAAATGTCATTTTAAACTTTTCAATTATAAAATATAACATGATAAAGAAACATGAATGTATAGTAAAGTGAGTAATTATAAATGAAGCATCCATGTAACCATAGATCATTGCTGGCATCCCAGAAATCTCCCAAGAGTTTTCCTTTTCTTTAGAGTTAACTAGTATTCTGACTTTCATGGTAGTTTTTAAATATAATTATCTATATAATTTTATCGCTGATACATATGTTCCTAAGCAATATGTTTATTTTTGGTCACTTTTTTAAGTTCATGGACTTACAAGTATTCTTTTGTCCTTTACTCAGCATTAGGCTATTAAGATTCATCCTTGTAATTGCATGTAGTTTTATTTAATTCATTTTCATTATTATATACTATTCCTTTAAATGAATATACCAGAATATATGTATCCATTATGCTGTTGGTGGACGTTTGGGTTGTATCTAGTGTGTTGGATCTCAAATAATTGATTATACTGGTATTTTAAATGAATATAAATATTACATGAGAAATTTATTATATCTGGATAGTAGCAAATATTAAATATTGGGAAAGATTCTGGAATGGTTATAAAAATATGGCAAAGTGATATATATTTTGTGATAGTTTAGGTATAATTTTGCATGAATTCAGAAAATGGATAATAGACTCCCCCAACCTGATAGAACTTTTAGAGTAAAAATTCTTTTGTCTTAATTTTTATTAGGTACCTATGAAGTAACTGTTTTATTTTATTAGCATACTCATTCTGTTCACTAAAGTGTCATGTTTTCTATAACTTCCTTTTATTGATGGATAAACTAAGGAAGATTAGAGCTGAGTCACTTGAATAAGCTATTTGAGTGGGTTGGAGCTAGAAACCAGACCAAGCTGTCTACTTGGCAGTCATAACTTAAAAGAAAACAAAGTGAAATCTGGACATATTCTTGAATATGTCCAATCACATAAGTGGAAATTTGCCTTAATAGCATTCAGAAATTGTCAGATATTCCTCTGGTTGTTACCCAAGAACGAGCTTTAGCACAGGAAGTTGTCTAAATATATATATATATTTTTTCTTTTTTCTTCTTTATTTTCTTTTAAATGTTACATTAAAAAAATATGAGGTCCCCATATACCTCCCACCCCACCCACTCCACCCCTCCCTTATGAACAACCTCTTCCATCATTGCAGCACATCCACTGCACCTGGCGAATACATTCTGGAGCACTGCTGCACCACATGGACAGTGGTCCACATTGTGGTCCACACTCTCCCCCAGTCCACCCAATGGGCCATGACAGGACACACAGCGTCCAGCATCCATCCTTGCAGCACCACCTAGGACAACACCAAATCCTGAAAATGCCCCCACACCATATCTTTTCTTCCCTCTCCCGACTGTCAGCAGCCACTGTGGCCACCCTCTCCACATCACTACTACAATTTCTTCCCTTACTAATCACAATAGTTCCCCAGCAGAACACCAGTAAGTCCACTCTAATCCATACTCTATTCCTCCATCTTGTGGACCTGGGATGGCTATGTCCAGTCCCCCCTCTATATCATGAGGGGGTTTAGATTCCACATGGATGATGGATGCAATTCTCCTGCTTGCAGCTGTAGGCACTCTTGGCTCCCTGGTGTGGTGATTGACCCTCTTCACCTCCCTGTCAGCTGGCCAGGGTAAGTCCAAGAAACCAGAGGGTAGGAGCTGCAAGTCTGCTGAGCCCAGGGCCTAGCCATCACATGTCTAAATATATTTAAAGCCCCCAAAAGTGTTATTACACCGTTTCACAGTTCATCTAAAAGATAGCCATATTCTGAGTCAGAAATTTTACTTTGAGTAATTCTTCCTTCATTGGGGTATTAGCAAATGGTGTAGTCCTCATCTGTTAATTTTCTGGAAAATTTAGTCTTACCATTTTATGTGCCACATTTTGTTTTATATTAATATTTTCCTAAAATGTTTCTAAGATATAAAGTTTACTTCTCTGTTTTCTTAAACAGAATAAGCTGAGTATAAATTACGGTTTTTTTTGCGTGTGTGTGTGATGCACCATGGTTGTTTTTGTGAACTTCAATCATTTTACAGAATTAAAATAAAGTAATTTCCTCTGGGACTGTTATACTGTGTAGGGCTGTTTTCTCTAAATTGTCCTACACTGATCATATTGTATGCCCTGGGTGCTACTTGTAATGTGTGTGTTTGTTTTGTTTTGTTTTACCTTTGTTAGGTAATCCATGCCTTTTCTTGTTAGTGCATTCTAGTGACACTAATAGATTAAAGTCAAAGCATTTGCCTAACATTTACTTTGCTTGGGTGAAAGCATAAGTATTCTTCTGCTTCATCTGTTGACTAAAGGTGTAGGATGTATAGCAGATTAAAAATTTTTTTTTCGGGATCAAGAACTAGGCTAGCCACTTTGTTTCGGGGTATTGAGATGATCTTACAACTGATTTCTGAATAATTGGAATGTAACATGGATTGCATGTACAGATATATCCTTTTTTGGGAAATAAAAATGATCAGTCACGTGCTCCTTACAAAAGAGAGATAGTCATATTGAAACTGGATTACCTTAAAGATTCCTCCAAATAAGAAGGCTAATCTTCTAAAAGTGGTTGTTTTTAAATTATTAAATATATGATGGAACGGGGTTGGACAGTGAAATAAAAATGTTAGGTGACATTGCCTATTAAAAGTGGCGGTCATAAAGATTTAGTCATCTCTGAAATTGTAGTTTTTTGAAGCAAAATATTAGAGATGTAACACAGAATTGGTTTCAGGAAAACATGCATTTAAGAGTCAAATGCATTTGACTGCTTACTCAGTTATAAACTTTTGAATGTGAAGCTTTTAAAAAAACTGCGGTGGGGGACATTTGTTTTTGGATCTTAGGAGATATATTGATAAGAAAAATAGACAGGTGCTAACCCAGCACATTTGGCATCAATATGATGATTTCTAGTGTCAATGAGATTTTTTTTATTTGGAAATTCATCTACTTTTAAACTTAATAAGTCAAATTTTATGGATGCATTCAGAGAAAAATAAACAAAGTTCCATGTAGCTTGCTGCATTGAGAACATCTTTGAGACTTGCCTTATAAACAAAGCATTTTAGAGGTAGAAGGAGAGGAATAGCTTTTCCAGAAGGGTATATTTGATGTATTTATCTGTTAGAGGTACAAATTTATACAAACCCTCTTGAGAGACAAATTGGCAATTTCTAAAAATAGACCAATACATTTACCTTTCAACACAGTATCAATTCTAGGAATTTATTACAGATATTCTTATGTACTCAGAAAATAACATGTGAGATTTCATTGTACATTTGTGTATAATAGCAAAAGATTGAAAACACCCTTGAGTCTCTCAGGATACTACTTAAATAAGCTATGGCATATCAACATAAAGAAGAACTCTATAGCTATAAAAAAGAATGAGGTTGTTGTCTACGTGCAGATTTGGAAAAATTTTGAACATACATTGTTATTTGGAAAAAACATAATGTATAGTAAACATTTTTTGTGTAGAAGGAGGAGAGACATAAAAATATATATTCATATTTGCTTATATTTATTTGCATTCAGAAAATATGGAAGGGTACACAAAAACTAAGAAAGTAGTTTCTCATGAAGGGATTGGGAGGAAAAGAGGGTAGATGGGAATTTTAACATATCTTTTTTATTTTTAATTTTTGAATCTATGAATGTGTTACTAGTTTAAAGTAATTTTATTTCTAAATCCAATGAGAGAGAAAGAAAGAGATGAGCCTGCTATATTTACCATACAATTAGCCGTTCTTATTCTTTTATCTCCAGACCCTGGCAGATAGTAAGCACCTAATAAATATTTGTTAAGCAAATGAATACATGAGCTCTGTAATCGTTGGATGATTTTTAAAGCACCTTTTCAATATGAAAAAAAAAAAAGCAGTGGTAACTCACATAGTGATTCCAGTATAAAAATAAGAGGAAATATTTAAGTGGAAGATAATGTGATATGAATAGTTTAGCTGATTACCAAATTATTATGAAATTTCACTTAATTTGTATGCTATTGATGGTAAGTAAATTTTATTTTCTTTAATTTCATTGAAAAAGTAAAATGAAAATTTTCAAGGGATATCTATTGAAGTAATAAGCTTTCATGACTGACAAGTGAAGATTTATGAAACTTGAGAAGGGAGAAATCACAAATATATATATATATATATTTTTAATACTCTCTCCTCATCTTCTGTGCTACTTTAGTTTCCCACACAAGGGCAAAATTTCAGTTCTGTGACTGTTTTAGAGCTTTGTCTTAATAACGCCAGCAGCAGCAGCTACTCCTGGCACAAAGACTAGATATCTCTGAAAATATGGCACTATTGACTGGGGAGAAGGGGGATATAATAGAGTGAATGCCTGTTGCTCCTTCCTTTTTAAGAGTTCAGAAACTTAGCTATGGTACTCAATTGATTATTCAGTAGATATCATAAGATCCTTTTTTCTTCCCATTAGGTGTTATGTATATCAGTTATCCCTAAATTTCCTATTACAATGATTTTCACTACTTTTGCATATCCCATTTTTGCATGTAAAATTGCCTTTTTAAAAGAGCCTCAAACTAAAACATATGTACAGAAAAGACCACATATTACAAGTGGATGGCTCAATGAATTTTTCACAAACCAAACATACCCATGTAACTAGCACCCAGGTAGGAAAAAGAAATTTTTCAGCACTCCATAAGACACTTTCATGCTCCCTTCCAGTCACTATTTCTCCTCCTTCCACTGACTTTTAATAACAGTTTAATTTTGCTTTTTCTGGGCACTTTGTATATGGAATTATACAGTATATATATTTTTTATGTCTGGTTTCTTTTGCTCAACATTAGATTTTTGAGATTCATTCACATTGTTGCATGTGATTGTACTTTCTTCATTTTCCTTGCTTGCTGCACTCCATTTTGAGAATCTGTCCACTTTTTTATCCACTCTACTGATAATGGACATTTGGGTGGATTCTGTAGAATGTTAATATAAACATTCTAGTATATATCTCTTAATATATGTATGTTTCCTTTGCAGATATATCTGAGAATGAAATTACTGCATCATACATATATATATGGCCAGCTTTAATCAATACAGCTGTTTTCTAAAATGGTTGTACCAGTTTATACTCAGTAATATGAGAGTTGTAGGTGCTCTGTCTTTTCATGAACACTTGATTTTTACCCCCATTTTTTTCATTTTTCCAATTTTGTTGGGTATAAAATAGTAAAACATGGTTTTAATTTATAGTTCCCTGATGATTAATGAAGTTTACTTTTTTATATGAGTTATATATTGGCTACTTGGATATTCTCTTTTGTGAAATGCTTGTTTACTACTTTTGCTCATTTTTCTGTTGGGTTATGTCTTTTTCTTCTTGATATGTAAGAGTTCTTTGTATATTCAGAATGAGTCCTTTATGGTATATAGGTATTGCAAGCATGTATATTATTCTGAATGTTGCCTTTCACTTTCCTAACAATGCCTTTGATGAACAGAAATTTGTGATCTTAAAATAATCTAGTGATCTTAAAATAATCTAGTTTATCAGTTATGTTTAGTGCTTTTGTGTCTTAACAAATATTTACTCTGAGGACATGATTATGTAATAGGTTTTTCTTTTAAATGTGATTGTTTCACCTTTAGATCTTCAATCTTAGGGTATCTTTCCATGTTAGGCACTTTTGCTGTGCTTTTTGGACTCCAGAATCTATATCTGAAGGCAGGGTAGGTGACCTTAAATAAATTCAGAGATGAAATTCTGGGATGGAAAAATAAATGTTATGGTTTTCAATGTTTTTAACAATGACAGGCATTCATAAAAATGCCTGTCAATGAAATATAAAATTTTATGAAGTATTTTCTGACACAATTCTAGTTGTACATAGTTCAGCTCTGTTAAAGTTTAGGATATTTAAATACACCTTTTTTAATTGATAGAAAAGTTAGTTTTTATTTTGTTACCAAAGTAATATGAAATGCTATTATAAATTATTTTTAGAAGCTTCTTTTAATTTTTTTGATTTTAAGTATGGTTATCCATATGTGTACAAATTATAAACATTTATAAGGCCTTCAAGCATACGTCTCAGTGTTCAGGAATGTTTTCACTATATATTGTATTATGTGCTTCATTTTCACATTGTAGAAAAAGTGTTTTTATATCCTCTGGTATTTAAGTTTTATTTTGCAATAATGTTTATTATAATTTTGTGATGATTGTATCAGTTAATTTTGCATTTATATTTCATAATGGGATTAATTGCCTATTTTTAAGTGTATTTTGTCTCTGGTAACTATTGAAATTGAAGAAAGGTGACTGTACTTGACTTTTCAATAAACACATATATTTTTCTCTTGTCAACATTGTTTAGTTTAAAGCATCAAATTAAACATTATTTTATCCTGACTTACGTTTTAATTCATGCATTTAAAAACTGAAATTCAGATAAAAGATAGTTTCAAAATACATTCAGTATATTATTTATGAGTGAAGCAACACATTAGCATTGGGTTCACAATAGATCATATCACTTTTATTCCATCTTACAAGCTTAGCAGCACAAACAGAATAATCAACATATTATTTGGCTGTCATCTGCTGAACAGAAACCAGAGATCACAAGGAGGTTTCCCCTAGCTGTGGTGATGGCCTTTTTGTTCCAAGCCCCCATCTGGGAGGGCCATGGTGTGTTATCATATGGAACGCGGGGTTTTCTGTAATCTGCTTAGCTGCACTACAGTTTGAATCTTCATTCCATGTTTGTGTAATTTATAATTTTAATGAGACCATGGCTCTTGTGGGCTTTGAAATATATTAAAAGCTCTTTTGTGCATATGCTTTTGTTCTTGCTTAATAGGCTCAGTGTATTTAAAACTGAATTTTTATTCATGAATTTGGATGTCTGGGGATTAACTTAGACTGAATATCATTGCACTCATCTATTGATGGTTAGAAAGTTTTTTTTGTTGTTATTCTGTTTTGCCTTAACTTTGTGTGCACACGTGTGCATGTATATAAAACTTGTAACCCGAAAAGGAATGAATTTATATAATTTTCAGAGGCTAGGAAAAAGTGACATGGCCTGGTCAGAAAGTATTGATTTAAATTTTATCCATTTTATTTATTGATGATTTGTTATAAAACTGATCTTTTATATTTTGCTGAAAGTTCCAAAATATACTAAATGCTTCAGATTTCTACAATTATTACTTATAATGTGTTTTAAAACTTTGAATATAGCAATTATGTAGCACTGTAGGAAGAAAATATCATAGACCTTTATAGATCCAAACATGTTTTTCAAAGTTTCTAACTCTTGAGCTCAGTAAAGGGGTAAACAGAACTCACTAGTCTTTTATGAAGTTGCCCAAGATGGAAGTTTTAAAAAACATTTATTTGCTGTCCTAAAACATTTATTTAAACTATAAAATAGCATTCCTTTTTGGTACATGTTGGTCAGCAGTTTGGCAGGTCCCCCTTTCCCCTACCACTACCTTTAATCTAGAAATATAAAATAGACTAAGATAACAGTATTTTATACCTTCTTTACTAAACATATATTTCAATTTGACACTAGAATGTTTGTTTTTCCAAAATAATCCTCTGCTTCAGTATTTTTATTAGTTGTACAACTTCAGTTAGCTTAGAAACATTGAAAATGTATGAATTGTTAAAGCAGTGCCATACAATAGAAAGTCATGTTTTATTTTATCCAATGTATCCAAAATACTAGCATTTCGACATCAATAAATATAAAAAATAATAACATTTTACTTTCTATTTTTGCGTGTGTACTAAGTCTTCAAAATCCAGTGTGTTTGTTATACTTATAGTACATCTCAATTTGAAGCTAGCCACATTTGAAGTGCTCAGTAACCATTGGTGGCTAGTGGCTACCATATTGGGCAATGCAGCTCTAAAATATTACATATAAATTACATAAAATATTACATATGACAAAAATGTGTTTTTGTATTCCTCATTTTTCTAGTAATGTACTAATTAAGGTAAAAAAAGTTATGTACTTGAAGTTATATAGTGTTTTTTAATAGTTTTGCCACTGATGTCATTGGTATATATCTGCCTGTTTAATGCACAAAATCAAAATTATGTCACCTGACTCCTAAGCACTTAAATGATATTGTCAAGATATGCTTAAAGGTATTGCAATGATGAGATAATTGCTAATGTAAAAATGTGATATGTTCCTCAACAATTGTAGGCAAGTCAAACTTGTGAAATAAACCATATTTTAAGTACATCATGGAGCTTAATTTTATGAGAATCCTGTAGCAAGTCTTAATACTTTTTAAGTAAAGCTGAAAACCCTTTCTGTTCATGTCCTTAGAATTTTGTGGACAGGTGTTCATGAAAATTTACATGAATCTTATCATGAAAGTTTGTGTAGTGCTGGTATGTCTGTAAACATCTTGGGAGAAAAAAGTTGAATATAAAATACTGTTCTTAAAGTGTCTCTAGTAGTCTATACCTTAAGAAGCTTTGTATATATTCAAATGTGAGAAAAGATTACTTCAGTGATAAGTGTTTTAGTAATATATAGTTAAGAATTTAAAAACCTTGAATCACAAGTGATGTTCATTGATTCAAATATTTTAAAGTATACTTATAAAATGATCAAGGTGATTTGTATAAAATATTGCAACTGTACTTTGTAAAACTTTCTCATATATGGTCTTTTTCTCATATGTCGTTGACTTTCTTGCCTAAGTAAGATTTAGAGGAAAAGTATATATTCATGAGATCTCCAAATTTTTCACATTTTCTTAATTAACTTTTTTGTAGGCATTGGCTGATGTTTATTGTATTTTTTACTCAAATTTTTATTGACTTCTCCTTGTGCCTTCTGCATTTAAATTGTTGGCACAAAATGTTAAACCATCCTTTAGACAATAACTCTAGTTTCTTGGAGATAATAAATCCATCCATTGATTTCCTAATTTTATTATGTACACAGTCAATTGTAATCCAAGATTACAGCAAACAAAATGTTAATTTCTAGACATAATCTATGTACATTTCAATTACAGAGCATGATTGTTAGAGAAGCACAGAATAAAAAGGAATAACATTGTGTTATCCTCACAGGAGCTGTCAATAAAAGATGTAATAGGGGATTTAGGAATCTGGAAATGGCCAACTAATTTATGTGAATCTATTTTATTTCAGCTAGAAAGACCAAGCTTTTTTTCCGTCTGCACTGCATATTGCAGAGCAAAAGCTGTCTATAGAAAACCAGGCGGCTGCATATGGATAGTCCCTTGATATCATTCACTTGCTGTGTAATCTTATTATGCAAAGTTCTAATCTTCACCTAGAATGAATGCCTCTGGGTCAGAATATAGTCATATCAGGGTTTTTGAGGTCATGTTTTGTGATCCTTAGCTTATTCTTCTAAGTAGGGCTGGGATTTAAAGGGTATTCCCTAGACGCTAGCAGAGATAGATAGCAGAACCTGCTGCCTTTTTGGAAGACAAGACCAACATGAGGTCCCTGGTAGGATTAAACTTGATTTGTAGCTGTAGGATTTTTAACAGATGTATTATTGGACAGGGAATAGGGGGCCACCAGCACAGCAAAATTGAATCATGACTGGCATTCTCGGGGAGTTTGCTGCCTGCTAAAACAGCAGCTGCATGTGGATTTGACTTCTTTCAGGTGAAGCGACTTCCAGTCATTTGGAAAGGATGGGATGAAAAAGAACCTTGGTGATAATTTTGATGTCTGCAAGATTTAGTACCAGTGTAATGGGATTATTGGTAACACCTTCACTGCAGAAAAAGCCACCTGGCGCTTTAACTGGCAGCAGCTGAGAGCTAATCCTTTCCCATCTCTTGGATGTCATTCATGAAACTCAAAGGGATTTCTACCCTGCTAACTGTGATTAATTTTATAAACAACAACAAAAAGGTGATCAAGGCAAAGAATATGCTTTTTAAAATTATTTATAATCTGTAGCATTATTATAAACAATGTAAGACATAAATTACTAAGACATATAAACTATAAACTATGAGTTAATATTTATTAAACTGTTCAAATAGAAAAGTGGATTAATAATGTTTTATACTTTTCACAGTTAAATATGGCATAATGTATTGGTAAAGATATTTGATATTAAATATTAATTTAATAAATTTTATGTTCTTTGGTGTATAAGGCCATTATCAATAAATTAATCAAAATTTCTGTAGATGTAAGGAATTGAAATAATTCGTCAAGCATTTTAGTGTTTATTCTGCTTTGAGTCCTACTGATGAAACTTTTAGTGAACTAAAAACATTTAATAACAAATATATGACACATGCTTTGGTTAATGAAGGTAATGCCAGCTCAAACTACTGATGAAAAAGGGCTCTTGTGAAAGCATATATGTAAAAGTCCTAAAATTGTAATAGCAATACTGTGTAACTTAATTTTTTAAAATCAGTGGTTCTTAGTCAAGTTTTTCTTAGGCAAATGGGGGCTTAATTATTTGCTTTAGAATCAATGCTTTAGTTAATTTTTTTAGCGTTTTATTTCAACCAAAAACTTTATCAAGTACTTTGTTTAAAGGTGTTAATTATTTTAATATTCTTTTCTTACCCAGTTCAGAATAAACTGAGAGAAAATGAAGTGAAATTATCCCATCAGTCACCCAAACAGTATGCAACATAACTGCCAAGACTAGAAAAGATAATTAGTGTTGTCAGTGTTATGATCCTAGAGTACTTAATTTAAAAATACTTACTCATAGAACTTGATTTTTATCTTATTTTTTAATTTAGTATCTTTATATTTAAAAATAGATTATAAAACCTCAGTCTTAGTGTTTTTAAACTTTAAAGTCTTAACTAAAAATAGGTGACTGACATTTTTGAAATTTTGAGAACAAAATATAATCACCCATTTTATGTATGATTCATTGATTTGCTTGAAACCTCTGTTTGCATATAGTACATGTTATTCTTATCCATATATAGTCTTTATTAGAAAATCAATCAATAAACTATAGCAAATTTACATCTTTCATCAAACTGACCTAGGAAATTTACTTCTTTTCTTGAATTTTGGTTTAACTGGTTTCAGGCTATTGTATTCCAAGATATGTTTCTTCATTCGTTGCCATATTTTAAATTTTAAATGATGAATGAGAAAGCCTAGCATTGTTTCTATTGAACTGCATTATGTTAATTTATGAAGACTTCTTTAACCTTCTATTTGTATTTTTACTATTTGAAAATACTAGTAAAATGAAAGGACTATCCATGAAATAAACAGATTAATCTTTTTCTTATTCTCATAATACTTCTATCTTAAATCTAAAATATTTGGTTTATGTGTAATTTTAAATTAATTTGACAAGTAATTTAACTCAGGATAATTTTTTATGGTAATGAATAGTGTTATAAAGTACCTTTCCTTTCAAAGCAAAATGTCTCAAACCTTATTAAATGTAGTCCCTCTTTACTTTTCTGCTTTTAAAAATTCAGCTATTTACTGAATGGCTCTTGAGATTCATTCTTTTTTTATTTAATTGCCTTTTTAAAAAAAGATACAGAGATCACAAAAAATATTATGTTAAAAAAATATGAGGTTCCCCTATACCCCACACCCCACCCCACCCCTCCCACGTCAACAGTCTCTTTGATCATTGTGGCACATTCATTTCATTTGTTGAATACATTTTTGGAACACTGCTGCACTGCATGGATTATAGTTTACATTGTAGTTTACCCTCTTCCCCAGTCTATTCAGTGGGTTATGGCAGGATATATAATGTCTAGCATCTGTCCCTGCAGTATCATTTAGGACAACTCCAAGTCCCAAAAATGCCCCCACATCACATCTCTTCTTTCCTCTCCTTGCCCTCAGCACCTACAGTGGCCACTGTCTCCACATCAATGATAAAGTTTCTTCAGCTACTAGAGTCACAATAGTTCTATAGTAGAATACCAGTAAGGCCACTCTAATCCATATTTTATTCCTCCATCCTGTGGGCCCTGGGATGGTGATGTTCACTCCACCTCTAAATTGAAAGGGGCTTAGATCCCATGTGGTTGATGGATGCGATTCTCCTGCTTGCAGTTGTAGGCACTCTTGGTTCCCTGGTGTGGTGATTGACCTTCTTCACCTCCCTGTTAGCTGACCTGGGTAAGTCCAAGGAACTGGAGAGTAGTGTTGCAACTCTGCTGAGGCTCAGGGCCCAGCTGGCACATGGCCATCCAGAGTCAAGTCTCCTGCTTATACACCAACCCCAGTGTCATCCACAGGTTCAGTAAAAGTGACAGAAGAGACATGTGTAGAAAGGTCACCTCTGAGTCCGACTCCATCACACTCAGAAACACAAAGGGACTACTACCAATCACTAGCTGGTTGCTAGATGCAACTAGAAAAAGACCCTGAATAAAAGGGGAATAATGGTAAAGACAAGTGAGTTTATATGGCTAAGAGTCTTTAAAAAAGTCGGGAGGTCATCAGAGGGGCCACGCTTATGCACGTCTCAGCAGGATCCAAGAGACAGCCAAAGTAGATACAACCCCAGGTACTGGTGCTCCTAAGGGCTATGGAGACACACAGGTTCTTTGGTCCTGGCAGATGGCTCTGGAGTTCCATGCCTTTTCAGTGAGATTTATTAATTCTTGAGAGGTTTTTCCTCCATCCTAGGCATTATTTTGATTTGATTAAATATGGTTATTTCCTTTGGAAATTCCCAAATAAACTCTTCTTAATTAAATTCAATGTAGATTTATAAAGTCTTCTCAATGATAAACATTCTTTTTATATAGATATAGGTTACTGATAAACATTCTTTTTATATAGATATAGGTTACTTAAATATAATATTTTATTGGTAACTTGAGTCCGATTCATTTTGAAAAGCTATAGAAAATAATTTGTTATAGGAGTGACTCATAATGATGTCAGTAAATATTAAAGGGGTATTTGCAGATTAGAGAATGGGATGGAGAAATGAGAAGAAATAAAAATAATTACAAACGATGAGTCAAGTGCAACCAAAGAGCAGGATGAGAGTCATAGGAATTCCTGATTATTTTTTTATTTCTTTTTTTCTGTGTGGTTTTTAAGACAATATCTCTAATGGCCATGCTTGAACAGAAGACTGGCATAGTCACAACTAGCCTAAGCTAATGCTAAATGATATTTCTTTCATTTGAATTAATAGCTTTCAGTTATTACTTGTACAACTGCTATATTGTTCTGAAATAGATGGAAGGACCATCTATTGGTGGATGAAATGGGGTGCTTTGGATGTTTCATTTTTTGGAAGCTAGTACTTGGTCCCATTAAAAGTGTTAAACTGCTTATGCTTTATAAATGTGAAATGAATTTTATTTTGAATGTATATGTAAAGTGAACTTTATTTAAAATAGCATTGAATTAAATACATTGAAATATTAGCATTATAAGGTTCATTTGATGATAAAAATTTATAGAATTATCCCAGTGTTAACATTCAGTTTTAAAATAATAAATGGTTAAATTTTGTGAAGTTTCTGAAAATGTTAAAGTATGTCTGAGTAGACTCATGACAGCACAAAGACTTTTACTGGGCTTCCTTCCTGAGAGCTTATTGAAAATAGAGTCTGGGACCCTGCTCACAGAGATTCTGATGCATTAGCTCTGTGGTGGGAGCCTGGGTATTTGCATTTTGAATTACGTTTCCAGATTGTTTTGATTCTGCATTCAGACTTTAAGCAGTATTCACTGCTTTAAATTTTAAAGCGATGGCATTTATTTTCCTCTGGAAATGAAACTATATCAAAATAAGCAAGTTTAAACAAAACCATCATAAATTGCAGGAATCGGAGTTCCCAGGATTTGTAGTCCTAGAAAATATAAAATACCCTCTGCACAAGCCTTAAAATAGATTTAACATAGATTTCAACAATTCATGAGCAGCCCTGAAGATAATTTTAAAATGGCAGGAATTTTAATTGATGTAGAGGCTGCTGTGTGAGAGTGAATTATTTAGCTATTGAAGAGAGTATGCCAGTTAGCATCCATATCTTAATGAGTCTTTGTTGCTCTCTACTTGTCACAATACTTCCATTCAGAGTCTGAAATGGGCATATATCTTTCAGCTATTTTTATAATTATATGGGGAAAGTGCATTTTGTGTAAGGATTCTTGAATTTGAGAAATCATTAAGTCTCAAATTTTAAGTTTGCTTTTTTTATTTTTCAAATGAAGGTGAATTTGTAGCAAACCTATGATCTTGAGATTTGTCTTCTACTTCCCAACTTCTTTTGGTTCATCTTTTCTTAATGTGACTGCTTCTTTAACTGTTAATTTTTTCTTAGTCTTTTACCAAAATAGAAAAAAAATGCTTGATATTAATCACTTCTCTGATTAGCTGCCTATACTTTAAAATGCTTGAATTTCTGTCAGCTAGTGGGCTCAACCAACATTATCACTTTACATTTATTTTTCTATTTCTGAAACAAAATGCTTTATTTTCTTTCAGGATTTGAGATCCTCAGCGTCTAGTTCCAGAGTTATATTTAAGTCAGGGTCTTGGAATTGGAGACCTATTCTCAGAATCTTGTCACGGTATAGGAATCTTTATTTTCTCAGCATTTGAACTTCATTTGCTCAATCTATTTAGCTGGTTTTAACCTCAATCCAACTTTTCTTTTGCCCATGTGGACTGTATTCCTAAATGCTTACTGTAGTAAGCATTACTTAGTTCCCAAGAAATTTCTTTCATTTTAATTGAGAGACAGTATTGCGTCGTGGTGGACTTTAAAGCCAAACTACCTCATTTTAAATTGTTGTTTTGTCACATATGAGCTGCATGCATTTGAATTGTTCCCTAACTTCTCTGTCCCTCAGTTTCTTTATCTGTAAAATGAGATACCCAAGTTCTCATATAGTTGTTGTAAGAATTAAATGAGTTAATATTTGTATAACACTTAGAACAGTGCCTGGCATGTAGAACTACTGTGTGTTTGCTATTGTTTTTGTTATTTTTGTTGGTATTTAAGGATTTTTTAATATGTGTTGAAAGAAACCATTATCATTGCCATCCCACTTCATGTTTTCTAATTTTATGTCATAGGAAGAGATCTTTTTTATTACGATGTGGAAAACTGTTGAAAGTGGTTGTTAGTGTTGCTCCCTTATGCCAGCATTAATGGCGGTTTGCTATATTTTAAACAGAGACTCTTAAAAAAGATTTATCGGGAGATTTATTCTGCATTTCTTTTGATACATTTTGTGACCCAGTCACAATTTTTAAGCTTTTATTCACTTCTTGTTATCCTAGCTTTTCTATTCATTACACATGCTCCCTATTAAAGAATATTCTAGGGAATAAAAAGTAACAAATTCCATTTTCTAGATAGGGTAAGAATAACTTATCCCGAAGCTTCCCACATGGAATATGGAAAAGATATATGGCATATACTAGTAAATGAATAGATGATCAGGGCTGCTCAAGGTTTGAGGAGGCAATTTGGCCACCTGAGAATTTAGAACAGTGGTTCTTAAATGTACTTCAGAATCATGCGGGACTTGTTAAAACACAGAATGCTGAGCAACACTCTCAAAGTTTTAGATTCTGTAAATCTGTATTTGGCCCAATAATTTGCATATCACACAACTTGCTAGGTGATGTCAATCCTACTAGTCTTGGGACCTCACTTTAAGAACTATTTCGTTGCCGTATCAATATCCTGGTGTGATAGGCAGAATAACACGTCCCCATCCCAAGATGCCCATGTCCTAATTCCTAGAACTTGTTAATGTTACCTTACATGACAAAAGGAACTTTGCAAATGTTATTAAATTAAGGTGTTGAGATAGGGAGATTATCCTAGATTTTCCAGGTGCACCCAGTACAGTCACATGGGCTCTAAAAGTGGAAGGAGTCAGAAGGGAGTCAGAGGAGTTGTGACTGCAAAAGAAGGGTTATACTTATATAACCATTATATACTATATATAATAGTATATATATTATAGTATAATTAATTTCTTTTGTTTTGAGTCGCCAAATTTGTGGTAATTTATTAAATCAGTAAGAGAAAACTAATATCCCCGTAACCAATTCTTAGTTTAGCAGTTTGCTTTATAACAGGAGTTCTCAATCTCTCAGCTAATGACCTTGTCTCATCAGAGAAAAAATGGAAACCTAAGGCAAGAGTTCACTTGTCATCTTATCAAATTGTCAAAACAATATATGACCCATCTGTCCTTTCTTATTACATTGGAGGAATACCCCAATTTCTAACAAGAGCCAATACTTAGAAGAATAATAAAGGAGCCCCTCCCCATTTAAGATGCAGTAGCGAGAGGGTTGAAGGCTCTTTCTCCCCAAGGAAGCTTTCAGCAATGAACAAGAACTGGCAGAACCTTCTTTTCAAAGTTTTGGAAAACAAAAGGTTGCAATAATGGGGAGTGCTGAATCAAGAAAAGGGGAACTTAGAATCACTTGGTGTCCTTGCTGGCCCCTTCTCCATCCCCACACTTGTTTGGTGCAGAACCAGCCTGTGTTCCCAGTGCCATTTTCCTGGGTCCTGCTTCTGGAGGGAGCAGAGTAACCTTTGTGCACATATTAGGTACCTTTATGTCTGTGTCATTCTGTCTAGTGGCAGGCTGAAGGACTCAACCAAGATAACTTTTCTCAGGCTTAGAATCTCAGACCTTGCCTTGTTTATGGACATGATTCACAGAGCTCTCCTACAAAATGCTGTAGAAGAATAGACTAATTGCAGCTTCCTGGGGCAAAGTATTATACAATATGGGACATCCAGGTTAATGGCTGGGACTGTGAAGAAACACTGTTTCCTAAGAGAATGAGGACATTAATACTCATATAAATGGAGTAATTTCTTGGGCCATGAACACTTGCCTATGACAAGACTCACATGCAGAAAACATAGGGGCTTTTCCTTGGGCTGTTCCTCTAGACTGAATGAGAACACTTGCATAGTCCAATCTGCAAAGACAGGGAAAGATTTTCTCCCTTCCTCCCTCCCTCTGTCCCTCCCTCCCTCTCCTCCCTCTCTTCATACTTTTCCTGGCATTCAAGGAAATCTCTGTCATAACACTAGCTGCATATAAGTTTAAAGAATAGGGGTCTCAATGTCAGAATTCCAGAGATAACATGTTAAAACATCAAAATATCCAGGTTACATGTTAAAACATCAAAATATCCAGGTTACAACAGAAGATTACAAAATAGACAAACAGGAATTGATAGCCCATAGAAAGGAAGAGGATATGCTTTAGAAATTACCAATGGGAGGAACAGACTTGGGACATAACAAAGACTTTTATAAAATGGTTCTAAATATGCTCAAAGAGCTGAGGGAAAACATGGACAAAAAATAAAGAAAATCAGGAAAATGATACATGAACGCAAAGAGAATATCAACAAAGAGAGGCAATGAAAAGGAACCAAAGAGAGCTGAAGGTTACAGTAGTAGAAATAAAAGAAATCCCTAAATGGGTTCTACAGTAGATTGGAGATGGCAGAATAAAGAATTGGCAAACCTGAATATAAGACCATTGCGGTAATTTAGACTGAGAAACAAAAAGTAAAATGAATGTAGAAAAGTAAAGGGAGCTTGAGAGACCTGTAGGATAACATCAAGCATACTAGTATACACATTGTGCAAGTCCCTGAAGGAGAAGAAAGAAAGGGGTAGGGAGAAATAATGGATGGAAACTTGCCAAATGTAATTAAAGCATTGATATACACATCTAAAAAGCTCAATGAATTCCAAACAGAATAAACTGAAATTGACCCACACCAAAACAGAAACTGTCCAAAGCCAAAAATAAAGAGAATTCTGAAAGTCTCAAGAGAGAAGCAGCATGCCACATGCAAGGAAATCATAAGATTAAGTGCTGTTTTCTGTTGGAGACCATGAAGACAATGCAGTAACCATTCAAGTAGGTGTGAAATGGTATACCATTGTGGTTTTGGTTTTCATTTCCCTTATGGCTAATGACATTGATGAGCATCTTTTCATATGTTTATTAACCATTTATATATCTTCTTTGGACAAATATCCACTCAAGTATTTTTCCCATTTTTTAATTGAGCTGTTTGTTTTTTTGTTGTTGAGTTGTAGGAGTTCTTTATTTATTTTGGATATTAAACCCTTATCCAATATATGGTATCCAGATATTTTCTTTCATTCTCTGGCTTATCTTACTTTCTTGATAGAATATTTTGATGGATAAATATTTTAAATTTTTATTAAATCCCATTGTTTTAGTTATTTAGGCTGCTTAAGCAAATACCATGAAATGAGGTGGGTTAAATTTATTTATTCACATCTTTGAGACTGGGAATACATCCAAATCAAGGCAATGACTTCTCCCCAGGGAGTGTGGTGTCCTGGTGCTGGCTGCTGGTGATCCTTGTTCTTCTTTCAAATGGCAAGGCACATGGTGGCATCTCCTGATCTCTTCCTTCTCTCCAGATTCCATTTCAGTTTCTTGTTTCCCATGGCTTTTTTCTGTCACCTATCAGGATTAAGACACATCCTGTATGGGCTGGCCACACATCTTAACTGAAGTAACTTCATTGAAAGGTCCTATTTACAATGGGTTAACACCCACAGAAATGGATTAAATTTAAGAAGATGTTTTTCTGGGGTACAAGAGCTTCAAAACACTATACCCACATAACTATTTTTGTTGTTGCTCATGCTTTTGGTGGAAAGTGTAAGAAACCATTGGCTAACAAGGTCCTAAAGATGTTTCTTTATGTTTTCTTCTGGAATATTGTAATTCTGGTTCTTTTATTTAGGTCTTTGACCCATTTTCTGTTAATTGTTTATATAGTGTGAGGTAGGGGGCCACCTTCATTATTTTGCTTATGGCTATCTACTTTTCCCAGCACCATTCTTTGAAGAGACTATTGTTTACCCACTGAGTGGACTTTGTATCCTTGTCAAAGTCTGTTGCCCATGGCTGTGAGGATTTGCTTCTGAACTTTCAATTAGATTCCATTACTCCATTTGTCCTTGTGCCAGTACCATGCTTTTAGATTATTGTAGTTTATGTAGTAAGTTTTAAAATTGAGAAATGTGAGTCTTCAAACTTTGCTCTTCTTTTTCAAGATGATTTTAGCTATTCAGGGCTTCCCCTTCCATATGAATTTGATGATTAAATTTTCCATTTCTGCAAAGGCTGTGGAATTTTTATTGGGATTACATTACATCTGAAAATCATGGGTAGGTGGAATTGACATCTTGACAATATTTAGTATTTTAATCCATGAACATGGACATGTCCTTCCATTTATTTAGGGATTCTTGATTTTTTTCAAAAATATTTTGTATTTTTCCATGTACAAGTGCTTAAGTTTTTTCCTAGTTAGTTGATTCTTCTAGTTACTGTTGTAAATGGAAACCTTTTCTTGATTTCCTCCTCAGATTGTTCATAACTAGTGTATAGAAGCACCATTGATTTTTGCAAGTTGATCTTGTACCTTGCCACTTTGCTGAATTTGTTTATTAGCTCTAATAGTCTTGTGGACTTTTATTCATTCATTTATTTATGTATTATTATTTAGATTTTCTGTCTATGGGATCAAGTCATCTGCAAATAGGTAAAGTTTGCTTCTTCCTTTCCAATCTGGATGCTTTTATTTCTTTTTCTTGTCTGATTGCTCTGGCTAGAACTTCCAGTACAGTATCGAGTAACAGTCATGATGGAGGGTGTAGCAGTTTGGCATTGTTTATAGAGATATTGGGTCGTGTTTGTAAACTAGTCTGTTCTTCGGGAAATATTAGATTGTATTAAATTTAGAGGTTTTGCTTTTACTTGATAATAAATTATTATTACGGCTTTGATTCGACCATGTCAGTAGGACATGCCCCCTTGGTGGGCAGGGACTTAAAAAGTAAATGACACAGCAGAGGAGAGAGTTTTAATTTTGATACTAGAGTCCCAGGAAGTAAATACACAGAGAAGGAGAACACAGAAATTGATACACAGGAGAGGAACACAGAGGAATAGAGACAGCTCATTACACATGGCAGAGGCCCTTGGAAGAGAGATGACTTTGACAGCCTAAAGCTGCAAGTGAACCTGGGAAGAAATGAGCCACTGATAGGGAAAAGAACCCTCTACCCTACAGCTGAGACTGAAAGAAGCTGGGAGCACTAAGCCTTAGGAGGAAGAGGAAGGCTGAACACTCACAGAGAGGGGAAGCTGGACTGAATGAAAATCAGTGATGATAAAGACCAGTTTCTTTCACCCAGATTGGCCTGCAACCTAGCCGACGCTTCAGCCCCACCTCTAGCGGGGAGGAAGCTGGCAGGTCCTGTACCAGCCAATCCAGGAACTGCAGGTGCACTTGGTTGGCACAGACTGAATAATCAGAAATCTACCTGGGCAACTGTGGTCATCTTGAACCCGCACTGCATAGATTGTTGCAACCACCTACAGCTCCATCGCAGCCCCAGGCAGGGGAGAAAGAGGTGTGAAGCGTCATCATTCTCTTTGGGCAACTATAGTCTAGGCCTACATGTTTTGAATGATTCCACACGGCTCTGACTCTGTCCATACCCCTGACAAGGGAGAAAGTTGGGCGAAGCTTCATGGTCCCTGGGGCAATGAGGGTAGCGTGAGCCTCCACAACTTATAGCACCAACTATATCCTTGGTTCTACTAAACAACCAGCAAGGGAGAAAGGACAGAGAGCCCTAAACTAAAGAGAAAAACTGCACCCAGAATACTCTAGCAAGCCAGATGCCAAGACACCAGCAAAAAATTACAATCCACACCAAGAAACAGGAAGCTGTGGCCCAGATAAAGGAATAAGATATGCCTCCAGATGACATAAAGGAGTTGAGATAACTAATCATAGATATTCAAACAAATCTCCTTAATAAATTTAATGAGGTGGCTAAAGAGATTAAGGATATTAAGATGACATTGGATGAGCACAAAAAATTTGAAAGTGTACATAGAAAAAAAGCAGATTTTGTGGTAATGAAAGGTGTAATAAATGAAATTAAAAATACACTAGAATCATACAATAGTAGATTTGAGAAGGCAGAAGAATGAATTGGTGAGCCTGAAGAAATGGTCTCTGAAAGCGACCATACAAAAGAAGAGCTGAAGAAAAGAATGGAAGAAAGTGAACAAGGTCTCAGGGAACTAAATGACAGCAAGAGATATGCAAACATATGCGTCATGTCCCAGAAAGAGGAGAGAAAGAAAAAGAGAAAGAAGGAATATTTGAAGAAATGATGGTAAAAATTTCCCAATCCTATTGAAGGACATACATATTCATGTCCAGGGAGTTCAGTGTGCTTTGGTCTGAAAAAATCTGAATAGACCAACTCTGAGACATACTAATGAGAATGTCAAATGCCAAAGAGAATCTGAGAGCAGCAGGAGAAAAGCAATGCATAACATATAAGGGATACCCTATAACATTAAGTGCTGATTTCTCACCAGAAATCATAAAGGCAACAAAGAGTGGTCTCATATATTTAAGATACTGCAAGAGAGAATCTTCCAGCCAAGAATCTTATATCTGGCAAGATATTTTTCAAAAATGTGGGTGAGTTTAGAATATTCATAGATAAACAGAAACTGAGAGAGTTTGTAACCAAGAGATCGGCTTTCCAGGAAACACTAAAGGGTGTGCTACAGCCTGAAAGGAAAAGACAGTAGAGAGAGGCCTGGAAGAGAATCTAGAAATAAAGATTATATCAATAAAAGTAGCTAAAAGTGTGAAAAGAGGGGTGAAAATAAAATACATATAAAGTCCAAATATTTAGGAATAAACTTAACCAATGTGTAAAGCACTTGTATTCAGAAAATGAACACTCATTGTTAAAAGAAATTTTTAAAAGCCCTAAATAATTGGAAGAACATTTCATGCTCATGGATTGAAAGACTAACATTAAGATGTCAGTTCTACTCAAATTGGTATACAGATTCTATGCAATCCTGATAAAACTTCCACCAACATTTTAAAAATAAATGGCAAACACGATTATCAAGTTTATTTATAAGGGTAAGGGGTCCTGAATAGCCAGAAACATCTTCAAAAGAAAAAGCGAGCTTAGAGGACTCTCATTTTCCGGGCTTTAAATCATATTAGATCAGTGGAACTGAATTGAAGATCCAGAAATAGACCCTACATGTATGGTCAAATGACTTGACTAGCCTGTCAAACCCACCCATCTTGGGCAGAACAGTCCATTCAGCAAAATGGTGCTGAGAGAACTGGATATCCATAGCTAAAAGTATGAAAGAGGACCTCTCTCTCACACCTTACACAAAAGTTAACTCAAAGTGAATAAAAAACCTAAATAGAAAAGCAAGAATCATAAAGCTTCTAGAAGAAAATGTAGGAAAATCTCTCTAAGCTCTGTTGGAAGGTGGTGGATTCTTAAAGGAGATAAGAGGAGGACTGAGATGGACTACTGGTGTTTAATGTATTCGGAAGTTTTAATTAACTTTACTGTAAAAGTGCAGAAATGTACAGAGTTGATGGTAACACTTTTTATTGAATAACAGCTGGTTTATAAATGGGCATGTGGCTGAAAATGGTAGTCTAGGTATGTAAATGCCTATTGACAGAATGCTAGAGAATAATCAAAGGACTGAAAAGAACAGTAAACCCAGAGGTGGATGAGAATTGTGGTTGATAGTACAGATGTGAGAGTGTCCTTTGTTAGCTAGAGCAAATGTCCATCACTCCTGCATAGTAGTGGGAATGTGGAGAAGCATGGGAAAAATACAACTGGAGTGACCTGTAGACTGTGATTAACAGTAATAATGTAATATTCATGCATCTATGCTAATGGGGGATTATGGAAAAAGTGTGCCAAATGTACACTATGGACCTGGTAGTAATCGGATTATATTATCTCATAATTTGTAACAAATGTTCCACCAAGTGTGGTGCATTGATAGAGAGGTGTTTTTTGGGAATTCTGCCTGTGTGCATGATTGTTTTGTAAGTTTATATCTTCTTTCATAAAAATGAAAAATAATAGTGTGGGTTGGGGGAAAAATACACCAAATGTAATATAAGGACTATAATTAGCAGTAACATTTTGACAGTATTCTTTCATAATTTATAACATCTCATGACATGAAACATGACAACATGAAACATGACAACATGAATGAACCTGGAGGACATTATGTTGAATGAAGCAAGCCAGACACAAAGGGACAAATACCATATGATTGCCCTATTATGAATTAAATATTTATGTGAAATATAAATATATTTTATGAAATCTGAATGTGGGTAGAATTGCATATAATACCATTTTTCTTTCAAGCTGAACTAATATCATTTAATAGTACAAAATGTTAATATCTGATCAAAAAAACCACAACAATTTTCTAAGTAAAGGAGATCAGACACAGAGTACTATATATTATATGTTTACATTTATATAATATGTATATATTTATATGTATATGCATTTATATAATATGTAAATATGAATCAGTTTATAAAGATGGACGGAATTTAGTGGTTATGTAGTTCTGAGGAAGGAATGCTAAGTGGTGTGGTCTTTATTTTTGGAGTAATTAAATCATCCTAAAATTTTTGAGATAATGAATGTACACCATTGTAATTGTACTAAATGCCACTGATTATATACTTGGGACAGAATCCCCAGACACAGCAGCTGTCTATAGTGGGGGGAGCATAGAGAGATTGGGAGGTGAGGAATTTTCTTGTTTGTTCATTTTTTGGTTTTTGTTTATTATTATTATTGAAATAATGAAAATGCTCTAATAGTGATTGAAGTGATGAATGCACAAATATGTGACTATAGCAAATACCATTGATTGTACATTTTGGATGAATTGTATGTGTATTATGTATCAATAAAATTGATTAGTTTAAAAAAAAATCCTACAATGAACAAGCCAGCCCCTATAACAAAGAATTATCTGACCACAAATGTCAATAGTGCTGAGGTAGAGAAACCATGCTATTATTTTGCTTGCTCTTGTAGCCAAACATTTCTGAAGAGTTGAATATGTTTTCTCCATTTCCATATCTCTCATTTATACCCTTCTTTAAAACATTTATTTTATCAAATAATACTTGACATTCTATTTTTAAAGTCAAGTGCTACAAAGCTTATGAAGAAAACAGCAATATTGTCCCAGTATCTTTTGTACTTCATGGTGACTCTGTGACATAGTTTCAACTATTTAGATAGAGATAGAAGAAAAGTATTTCTTCATGGATGAAAGGACAAAATTAGAGGAGAATAAACCTTGGTACTTCTTCCTTTTTTCTACTTGTGATTTGACTACAGCAACCATCTTATAAAAACAAAAGCCATTTGCTACGGTTTTTAGTAATTTAACCTTATTTTGTGTTAAATTACTATTACTCTAGTTTTCTATGGCTTGCAGTAGAATATAATCCTCTTTGAGATAGTAATTTTATTTTAAAGGCTTTCCAATATGGAAAAAAATGTTTTTTTTAAATGATCTCACTTTAGTATCACAATCTAGGTTGGAAATAATTTTCCCTCAAATTTTGAAGACATTGTTCCATTGTCATCTTGATTTTAGTGCTGTTGTTTATAAGTCTGATGCCATTCTGATTTTAGGTCCTTCTTATGTGACCTGTTTTTTCCCTCCCTGAAACTTTTTAAGTTCTTTGTCCCCATGTTCTGAAATTTGATCAGATATATGCTGAGGTGTTTTCTTTGCTTGTGTTTTCATCTCTGTAGATGGGCCATTTATCAAGAAATTCATATCCTCTAGCTGTGGAGCAATTTCTGATATTAATTATTTAATAACTTATTCTCTTCCATGTTCTCTATTTCATTTTTGTGGAACTTCTATTATTCATATACTAGAGATCTTAAATTAATCCTTAGTTTTCTTTTGTCTCCTGTTTTTCATGTCTACTTTTTTCGTATTTTTGGAGAGATTTCCTTAACTTTATCTTCTAACCCATTTTGGGGGCTTTGCATTTCTTTTAAATTTCTTTTAAATTTCTTTTGCATTTCTTTTAAATTTCCAAAAACCCTTTTTTTTCCCTCCAAAATTTTCGTTTTAATTAACTTTTGGCTCTTGTTCCGTAAATGCAGTGTCTTTTCTTCCTAAGGATATTAATTATAATTGGCTTTTTTAATGGTTTCTTCCTTTCCTGAAATATCTTTATTTGTTCTGAATACTTCTTCCCCAGCTTGTTTTGGTCTTCATTTTTATTTGAGTGAGACACTGATAAACTGATTAGAGGCTCTCTGATATGTGAAGGTGAGTTTTATCATTTGGTGGTGTTCATCTACAAAGTGATTTGGTTGAACCATTTCATTGAAGACTATCCAGTGGTTCTTTTTCTCTGACAAGTTGCTTCCCCTAGATTTTAGTAGTTAGAGAACAATCCTCAAATCTCCATTGGGGTTGAGCGTGTGCGTGGGCTCACTTGTTATAAAAACACTGTTCATATAAACTTATATATATTTTGTCTTGAATTTCATTCATCACCAATTTTTTTACTGATGTCTCTTTTGATTTCTTCTTTGACCCATTGCTCATTTAAGAATGTGGTGCTTAATTTCTACCCATTTGTGAGTTTCCCAATTTTTTTCTTCTTGTGCTTGAGTTCTATTTTTATTAAATTTTAGTCAGGTTTATACTTTGTATTATTTCTACCCTTTAAATTTATTGAGGCTGTTTTTAAGGCCTAGCATATATAGTCTGTCACAGTAAATGTTCCATGTACACTGGAGAAGAATGTATATTTTGTGTTATTTTTTGGGCGGAATATGCTATAGATGTTTTTTGGGTCTAGTTTATAGTGTTATTCAAATCCTCTATTTCCTTGTTGATTTTTTCTCCACTATTGGAAATGAGATTGACATCTCAAACTATTATCATTGAATTATCTATTTCTCTTTTATTTTTGCCAATTTTTGTATCATGTGTTTTGGTGTTCTAAATTAGGTGCATTTATGTTTATAATTATTATATCTTCCTGTGGGATTGGCCCTTCTGCCATTATGAAGTGTCTCTATCTCTAGCAATATTTTTGTTTTTGTTTTGTCTGATTATTGGTATAGGCAGAGGAAAAGAATTGTTTTCCTTGTAGTTGTTTTTGCTTGTCTTTCTTTTACCTTCCTTTTGAGCTTGGACTGGTGTATCATCATTTTTTTAGTTGTCAAGGGGAGACCCGAATAACTGGGAGTAGGAGTTGCTTATATATCTGCTGGGTTCCACTACATATGGAGTTCCACCAGCTTAGGAACAATCTGAAGGCTTTAAGTCTCTGAGAAATATACTTAGGTAAATTGAAAATTTTAGGTTCAAATAAAAGTAGAAGAATCATGATTAGGGGATTTATACTTAAATCAGGTATTGTGAGTCCTCTAGCTTTTTCTTTTTCAAGGCCCCTTACCCTTCCAAATAAGTTTGATAATTGGCTTTTCCATTTCTGTGAAAAAGCCTGATGGAATTTTTATTTGGGTTGCTTTGAATCTGTAAATCAATTTGAGTAAAATTGTCATCTTAATAATATTTAGTCTTCCAATCCATGAGAATGGAATATCTTTCCATTAATTTATGTCTTCTTTGATCTCTTTTAGTAATGTTGTGTTGTTTTCTGTGTACAAGTCATTTGCAGCCTAAGTTAAATTTATTCCTAGGTATTTGTTTCTTTTAGATGTTATTAGATGTAAATGGACTTTTAAAAAAATTTCCTCCTCAGCTTGCTCATTAGTAGTATATAGAAACACTGCTGGTTTTTGTATGTGATCTTATGGCTTGCCACTTTGCTGAACTCATTAGCTCTAGTAGCTTTGTTGTAGGTTTTTAAGGACTTTCTATGTATAGGATCGTGTTATCTACAAATTGTGAAACTTTTACTTCCTTGCCAATTTTGATATCTTTTATTTTTCTTGCTTACTGCTCTAGCAAGAACTTAACAGTTACAATGTTGAATAAGAATAGTGACAGTGAGTATCCTTGTCTTGTTCCTCATGTTAGAGGGAATGCTTTCAGGATTTTATCATTAAGTATGCTCTTTAGCATATTGAAGAAAGTTTCTATCTATTCCTGTCCTTTGAAGTGTTTCTTGTTTTGTTTTGTTTTTATATAAAGAAAGGATGCTGGATTTTGTGGAATGCCTTTTGTGCATTGATTGAGATGATTATTTGGTTTTTCATCACTGCTTTGTTAATGTGGTTATTACATTAATTAATTTTCTTTTGTTGAACCCACTTGATCATGGTATAATTTGTTTGTTTTGTTGTATTCTATTTGCCAATATATTGTTGAGAATTTTTATGTCTAAATTCATTAGAGAGATTGGTCTGTAATTTTTTTTTCTTGTAGCATTTTGGTCTGTCTTTGGTATTAGGGTGATGTTGGCATCATAGAATGAGATAGGTAATGCTCCTTCCTCCTCAGTTTTTTGGAAGAGTTTGAGCAGGTTTGGGTATTATTTTTTTTTGGAATGCTTGGTAGATTTCCTCTATGAAGCCATCTGGCCCTGGGCTCGTCTTTGGTATGAGGTGTTTTTTTTGTTTTTTTTAAGATTTATTTTATTTATTTCTCTCCCCTTCTCCTCACTGCTGTCTCTGTCCACTTGCATTATCCGGTAGCACTGGGAAACTGCATCTCCCCTTTGTTTTGTCATCTTGCTGCATCAGCTCTTCATGTGTGCAGTGCCACCACGGGCGGGCTGTGCTTTTTTCACGTGGGGCAGCTGTCCTTATGGGGCACACTCCTTGCACCTGGGGCACCCCTACGTGGGGGTGCCCCTGTGTGGTACGGCACTCCTTGCATGCAGGCCCACTTACCACATGGGTCAGGAGGCCCTGGGGATCGAACCCTGGACCCTCCATATGATAGACAGATGCTCTATCAGTTGAGCCACTTCCACCTCCCTGGTATGAGGTTTTTGATGACTGTTTCAGTCTATTTACTTGTAATTTAGGTGTTTTAAGTTCTTTAGAGTCAGTGTAGGTTGTTAGTGTGTTTTTAGGGATTTATCCATTTCATCTAAGTTGTCTAATTTTTGGCATACAGTTGTTCACAGTATTGTCTTACTCTTTTTATTTCTATGGGGTTAGTAGTGATGTCCCCTCTCTCATTTCTGATTTCATTTGCCTCTTCTTATTTTCTTTGTTAGTCTAGCTAAGGGTTTGTCAGTTTTATTAATCTTCTCAAAGAACTAGCTTCTGGTTTTGTTAATTCTCTATTGCTTTCCATTTTCCAATTTCATTTATTTCTGCTCTAATCCTTTCTTCTTTTCTTCATTGTTGCTTTGAGATTAGTTTGCTGTTCTTTTTCTAGTTCCTCCAGGCTTGTAGTTGAACCCTATCCTCCAGTTTCTTAGAATGACTTGTAATTTTTTGCTGATGTGTAGGTACCTGCTTATCTTGTGATGGTTGGTTTATCTCTCTTGTCTAGGATTTTATTATTGTTTGGTCTTGTGAAAATACTCTTCTTTGACACTTGTTTCAGCTTATTCAGATTCTTTAGACTTGCCCTTCTTTAACTGATCAGGCCATAAACCCACAAAGGGTTGCAGACTACAAAGAGTCATTTCCTAAGAGCCAGTTCCCCTGCTGCAGCCTCTCAATCTACCCATGCAGCCCCTTCTTTGATTTTGTACCACAGTACCCTGGCCTGCAGAGTCCAAACACCACTCTTTGGCTTCCTCCTGTACCTGCCTGTACCAGGCAAGACCTCCTACAGCTTCCCTCATGGGCTGCCTGTGATATTGTCCCTGCCACTCCATCGATTCCTGCAGAGCCACCCTCACAGCTTGCTGCTCCATTGCTTCCTGTAAGGGTGCCCTTACCACTTCCCCTGTCACTCCTAGCAAGTTGAAAGATTGCATTCACTGCTCCCCCTCCCTGCCCAGCAACGCCACCTGCCACTCCCCCTGCCACAACACAGCAGGCTGTTCCCCCGCCTTTTCCTATGATTGGCATGGCTGTCCACATGGGCTGCCTGCCCTGCTCCCCTTCTACTCACCCTGCTCCTGGCTGGGCCACTCTCCTGCTACTGACCGTCCATGCCGATTCCCCACTACTTCTCTGCCCTTTACCCGTGATTAGTGGAAGTGCTCACTTGGGCTGCGCATACCACTCCTGCATCACTCTTCCACCATTTCGCCTATGATTGCCCATCTTGGCCACTCGCACTGCTCTCCACCGCATCGTGTTTACCTGGCAAGTCTGCCTGTTGTCTTACCATTTCTAGAGGATAAGTATACTCTGATGCTCTCATCTCTTCCATCTTGGATCTCTCCAGGGTTAGACTCTACAATTGCCTTTTTTTTTTTTTTTAAGATTTATTTATTTATTTAGTTAGTTATTTCCCCCCCCCCCCTCACTCCATTGTCTGCTGTCTGTCCATTTGCTGTGTTTTCTTCTATGTCTGCTTGTATTCTCATTAGGCGGCTCTGGGAACCGATCCTGGGACCTTCCAGAGAAAGAAAGAGGCTATCATTCTCTTGCACCACCTCAGCTCCCTGGTCTGCTGCATCCCCCACCATCTCTCCTCTCTGTCTCTTTTTGTTGCATCATCTTTCTGCGTCAGCTCTCCACATGGGCCAGCACTCCTGTGCCAGGCAGCACTCGGGGTGGGCCAGCTTGCCTTCACCAGGAGGCCCCAAGCATTGAACCCTGGACCTCTTATATGGTAGATGGGAGCTCAATTGCTTGAACCACATCTGCTTCCCTCTACAATTGCTTTTTAAATCACTTAGAGAAAAAGTGGAAAATATGTATTGTATAAATGTATAAATGTCTTTTATAATTGTGTAATTACTTTTACCACTGCTCTTTGCTCTTTTTGGTCTGGATTTGAATTACACCTGTGGTGACTTGCTTTCATTCTGATTAATTTCCTTCAGTATTTCTTATAAGGTTGTTGCCAGCAACAAATATTCTTAGTTTTTATATTTTTTCAATTTTGAAAGTCTTTAGTTCACCTTTATTTTTGAAAAATAACTTTGCTAAACATGAGATTCTTTGTTGACACTTTTTCCCCCCTTTTGGGCACTTTGAGTATGTTCTCTTACTGCCTTCTGGCCTCCATTATTTCTCTTGAGAGGTCTTTAATCTTATCGAGGTTCTTTTGTAAGTGATGAGGTGTTTTTGTCTACTGCTTTTAAGATTTTCACCTTATCTTTTATTTTGAACTCTTTTTGCTATGATGCATCTGTTTGAAGATTTCTGTTTATCCTACTTGGAATTTTTTTAGTTTCCTGGATGTATAGGCTATTGTGTTTCAATAAATTTTGGATGTTTTCAGCCGTTATTTATTTGAATATTTTTTTCTACTTCTCTTCTTGTCTTACCCTTATTTTGTGTATATTGCTGCATTCACAGGGACCCAATTTCTCTGAGTCTGTCCCTTGCTCTTCATTCTTTTTTTCTCTTTATTCTTTCACTAGCACAATCCCTATTAATCCTCCTTAAAATTCACTAATTTTTGTACTATTTCAAATCTGCTATTGAATCATTCAAGTGTAATTTTTACGTACATTATTGGACTTTTAAACTCCAAAATTCCATTTAGTTATTTTAAATAATTTATTTCTTATTGTTGATATTTGATACAACATTGTTATTATACCTTTTTTTCTTCTTTAATCATGTTTTCCTTTAGTTCTGTGAACATATTTGTCATGGTAACTTTGGATTATTTTTCCATTAAATATGAGATCTGGTTGCTCTTTCAGGTAGTTTTTTTTTTTAGATTAATCCTCACTTTAATAAAGGAGATAAGGTCTTTTATTACAGGGAGGTGTTTTGAAACTTCATAAGCTTGCTTCTGAACATCTTTTTTTAAAGTATATTTTTTATTTCTAAAAGATACATAGATCACACAAAATGTTACACTAAAAAATATAGGAGGTTCCCATATGCCCCACTCCCTACACCCCCTACTTTTCCCACATCAACAACGTCTTGTCGTGTGGTACATTCATTGCAATTGATACATACATTTTGGAGCACTGTTATACAGCATGGATTATAGTTTATATTGTAGTTTACACACTCTCCCAGTCCATTCATTGTGTTATGGCAGGATATATAATGTCTAGCATCTGTCCCTGCAATATCATCCAGCACAATTTCAAGTCCTGAAAATGTACAGGCAGTTTTTATTGCCTGTTTGTTTTGTTTTTGTTGTTTTTCCAGTGTCTGGGTCATACTTTCCTGCTTCTTTGCATGCCTTTAATTTTTTTAAGTCCTATATTATAGCAACTCTAGGTAGTGGTCTCCACTACTCCTTGGTGCATGTTATTATTTTTCATTTTTATTAGTTTAGTAACTAGCTGGATTATTTTATTGAAGTTTATTCCCCACCCAATTTTGTGTGTTTTTTTATTAAAGATTTATTTATTTCCCTCTGCCTTCCCCTCCCCCTCCCTGCTGTTTTTGCTGTCTGTGTCCATTCGCTGTGTGATCTTAGTTCTCTTTTTGTCTTCTATTCTCCCTTTTTCTCCTCTAGGATTCACCAGGATTTGATTCTGGGGACCTCTGATGTGGAGAGAGGTTCCCTGTCAGCTGCACCACCTCAGTTCCTGATTTCTGCTGGCTTCACCTTGACTCTCCCCTTTGTCTCTCTTTTGTTGTGTCATCTTGCTGCGTGACTTACTTACACAGGCACTGGCTCACTACATGGGCACTTGGCTCACCACGAGGGCACTGGCTTGCCTTGAGGGCATGCACATGAGGACTTAGCTCGCCACACATGTACTCAGCTCACCACATGAGCACTCACGCGGGCACTCGGCTCGCTGTGCAGGCACTTAGCTCACCAATGGGCACTGGCTAGCTGCTCAGGCATGCTTTTCTCTTATTCTTTTTCACCAGGAGGCAGGCCCCAAGGGATCAGACCCAGGTCCTCCCATATGGTAGGCAGAAGGCCTATCACTTGAGCCACATCCGCTTCCCTGTGTTTTGTTTTGTTTTATTTGAGATTCAAAAAATAAATTGCCAGGATTTTCCCTGTTGCATAACCTTACCAGTCCAGTAGCTTATTCTGGGAGTATTCAGTATTTTTTTTTTTTGTTGTTGTTAAGCAGTAATGACTTTTTTTGTGTGGTAAAATTGTAACAGTTGATGAGCACATATTGAAGCATTGCTGCTAATCATGGTTTATAGTTTACATTTTGTACCACACAATTTTATAGATTTTGACAAGATGTATAATGGCCTGTATCTGTCATTGCAGTGTCATGTGGGACAATTCCGATGTTCCAAAAATGCTCCATGTTACACCTGTTTTTCCCTCTTTCTCCCTTCAGAACCTCTAGTGACCACTGCCTTTATATCAATGGTACAAGTTGTTCCATTGCTAAAATAAGTCTGCTTTAGTCCATAGTTGCATTTCCCCCTTATGTTTGTTCATTACTTAGTCTTCAGGATTTTGTGATGGCGATGCCCACTCTGTTCCTGATTGAGAGGGACCTTAGATCCCATGAGGCAGATGGATGGAACTGTCTTTCTTGCAGTTGTGGATATTCTGTTTTTTGGGATGGGTGTTTTCCATCATCATCCTTTTGTTGTCCTGGGCGAGTCCAATGAACTGGAGAGTAGCTGTAGCACTCTGCTGAGATTCTGGGCTCAACTGGCATATGAGCAGTCTGAAGATTTAAGTCTCTTGTGCATATATTTAGCAACTATAGCGTTAATTATATGTTCTAAGGGCATATAAAAGGGGCAGAGGAACCATGTGTAGGAAAGTTATGAGTCTAACTCTGTAACATTGAGGAGCATATATTCCAAAGTAAGGCCCACTGACAGGGTACCGAATTCTTGAGGTTGTCTACCCTGCCTATAGTGTCTCAGTGCCTCTATAGCCCTCAGAAGCCCCTCTTTTTGAGGTAGTGTTTACTGTGGCATTCAATGAGATCCTGCTGAGACACCCATAAGCATAACCTCTGGAATGACCTTCAGCTCACTTTGAAATCTCTTAGTCATAAAAACCCTTTTGTATTTAATATTTTCCCCTTTTGGTCAAGGTCTTTTTCCAAATGCATCACTAATTGGCACTTGGTAACAATCCCTCAGTGCCAGGGAGGCTCATTGGGAATCATGTCCTGTGCCAGGGGCAGGTAGTACATTTATGTGCTGAGTTTGGCGTAGAGAGAACCCAAATTTGAGGAACAAGGAAGCTTTCAGGAGATAACTCTTAGGTAATATTATAATACTAGGCTAAACTTTCATTTCACAAGAACAAGGTTCATAGGTATAACCATCAATATCAAGGGCCTGGTGTAATGGTTGTCCTCCTTCACTAGGCACTGTCCATGTACTCGGGGATTCTTGCCACTCTATTAGAGAATGTAGCAGGACTTCCAGGATGGGATTTTAATATTCTTTGGATTATTGTCCCACCAGTCTTCCTTCCTCCCTCCATCCCTCCCTTCCATTATGAGGGACAGCTGGGTATTGATACAATGACAGGGATAAGAGAACAGGATCTGAGATGGTGTTTGATTAGGGAGAGATCAGAGAGAGAGAAAGGGATGTGTACGTGCATAATGCTTTATGCCTCAGCCACTTCCTAGAGAGGCAGGACTGGAGCCAGGGAAGGAGGCTGAAGAGTGGGGAGTTGCGTTCAAGAGTTGGTAGTGGGTGGGGAGAAGGGAGCAGGTTCAAGGGTAGATGTGGGGGAACAGGAGGAGGTTGGAGTAAATCAGAGTGCTGATGAGGCATATGGCAGTGGAGGAGGGGCGTGATTGGAGAGATCTGAGTTGGAAGAAGGGTTTTCTGTGTACAGAAAGCAAGGAGGGGCGGGGGGGGGAGGGGAGTGGAGGCGAGCTCCACCCCACTGCCAGTATGAGGAAGGGAGAAAGTTGGGGTGGAAAGTGGTAATGATGAGGAGGGGAAGGAAGGGGAGTCAGAGGACAAGGAGGGGGGGTGTGGAGGTGATGTCTGAGGTATATATGGAGGAAGTGCAGGGGGAGCCTTATCAGCTGGATCAAAGTTGAGGTTTTAGGTAGTTTTGGGGGGGCAGAAAAGAAAAAGAAGACAAACTTTTGAGGAGGTTTTTGGTGTAAAAGAATAACAGGATTGACAGAGGGAGGGGCGTTCACAAAGATGAAAGAAGGCCTGAGAGTAAGGATTCTCGGATGCCTGCTGCTGTGCTGGATAAGATTCTTTGCATTTTGGAAAACTTGGGAATTGAAAGTATTTTCTGGCCATTGACTTTCATTGTTCCATTGGTATTGCAGCCACACAGAGATTGAATAGAAAATGAGCTTTTTAGGTCTGATGTCTCCTTACAGGTATGGAGTTTTAAGGTTGTGAAGGAGACAACTCAGAGGTCTCGTTTTGGGGGACCAAAATTGGATTCCCCATTTTAGGTGGCATGGGTGAGACTAAGGATCTCTAGGACAGGGGAGATTCTGAGTGAGATAGTCATCCCCAAATCAGTCAGAAATCTCCAAGGAAACAGCAGACCTCCCTTGGAACCAGACGTCTCTGGAGCTAAGAGGTTTCTTCCCATGAAGATGCAGACCTTCCACCTGCTGAGGCCCCCGGGGGAAGTGAGGGTCACTGACCCAGCGCTAGGTTTTTTTCCCATGGGTTGTCCTGGACAATAGAAAAAAGAGAGAGTGAGCCGGATCCTCCAGTGGAGAAATCCTTAACCCACCCAGCTATGATTTAGTGCCCAGTGTTGGATGGGCTCTCAGGAGTGGCAAAGCAGAAACTCCTCACTAATCCATCAGTCTCAACATGGTCTCGGCACCAAATGTTGGAGAAAAGGGTGTACTCACTGGGACATGGATACTGATTGCAGGCAGAAAGTTTATTGGGAAGCTCTCCCAATGGAGAGGGTCTGAAGAATAGACCCTGAAGAATACCATGCTGGTGGAGGTCTGAAGAGACTTCAGCCTGCTCATGGAAGGAAGATGGTGGATATGACTTTATACAATACATCAATAGGCAGGGAAATGTTAGTCTGTGGGGAGGGAGTTAGAGTCCAAGTACAGCCTGTGGTTAATAAGGGGCTGTAAAAGTGAATTTTTCGTGTACATGGCTTGCGTGTAGTGGGCTAGGAGGTAGGGTATTCTTGGAATGCGGGATGGTCTGGTCGTCTGGAAGGATTGTGGCTTTTTATGTGCTCCATTCCCACTGTGATATGGCTCATCCTTGGGGGGGAAATACACTGTCCTTGGCATGTAGGCATCTTGCTCAATTGATCAGAATGGAGTCACAGCCTTATGACCTATTAATCATTGCAAACCTTGTAAGGGGGAAACTCTTTTAACATTCCTAACTCTTTGATTTTATATATATATAATGAAGGTCTTAAGTAATAGGAATACTGCGCAGAACGGAAGGGTATGGGGATATGGGACATCGACTCCATCTGACTACTTCCTGCTGTCATGGGGCAGCGAAGGGATCCTTTCTGTCCTGTTCAGTGCATTCTGATTTCTGGTCCCAAAGAATATTCGTGTTCATGTAGCAAAAAGATGCTGTTCACATATTCCTGAGTTGTTGTGTTGTAGTGATGTGGGCTATGGGTGGGAGGCTCTTTGTCTCTTCAGAGATAACCTAAAGTATCTGTGACTTGTGGGTGTGGGATGATAAAAGGCTGCAGTCCTGCCCTTGGTGAGCAGGAAACAGTTTAACAATGCAAGGCTTATCGAAATGCCTGAGGTCCATGCTAAAAGCTTACCTAAGATGTGGAAATATATGCTAATTCAAGCCTATTGAGAACTGAAACAAAAGGACCATTTGGCCTTTCCTCTCTGTATAAAAGGGACTAAAAAATCTTGTTCGGGCTCGGGATTGAAACAGAAAGTTCCGAGTCCGGCCGTCAATAAACCATTTTTCCTTCTCAAAATCATTCCTGAGTCCTGGCCTCTGTATACTCAAATAATTGAACTTCCCTCAAACAGTAGAAGTCGAGAGAGGTTCAGTTATTTGCATATAGAAAGGCCAGGACTCAGGAATAGTTTTTGGGAAGGAAAAAGTAATTTATTTACGGCCGGGGACTCGGGAGCTTTCTGTTGAAAACCCGAGCCCTGAACAAGATTTTCGAGTTCTTTTTGTACAGAGGAAGAGCCAAATGGTTCTTTGTTTCAGTGCTCAATAAGCTTGAATTAACATATATCTTTCACATCCTAGGTAAGCTTTTAGCATGGACTTCATGCATTCTGTTGTAAGCTTTTAACACATTTGGTTTGTATTCTCCCTGAATATTTAAAGTTTATAGATTTTTGCATTGTTAGACTGTTTTTCTGGGACTGGAATTGTTGTCATGGTTACTAAGGGCAGGGCTGCTATACTTACTGTCCCATACCCATAGCTGAGGACACATACAGCTCAGGTTATCTATGAAGAGATGAACAACTCCCCACCCATAGCCTACATCAGTTGATTGTATGATTTTGCCTATGAATCAGACAAGAAACTGTAAGAAACAAGGACCAAAAAGAAGCAGCAGCAATACCAACAGTAATGGTGTTATAATGGGTAAAAGGATTGATTTTAGGGTGAGGAAAAGGTGGGGATTGAGGGTCATCTGTTATTGGGGAAGGGGATACCTGCTGGCACTGACTTGGGTCACAGGAGTTGTTTTGCTAAATGAGGCTAACATTCCCAACTTTTTTTGATATGGTTGGGTGAAAAGGGAGAGTGGGAAGGTGTTGTGTGATTCAGTTGTTGTTCCCCTTTTGGCATTGAGATACTGTGGCTTCTGGCTGGGCGGATGGCCCTGTATTTTTATAGCAGGAGATTATGTACATGATCATGGGTGACATTTCGGACGGCTTTCTGGATAAACTGGGTTATTGCATGGAAGATGTGTGGACCTGCTGATATGAGGAGAATGAGAGTTTTGATTGTGGTAAGGATAGACATTAACCATGAAATTTAGGGTGGGCTGTGAGGTTATAACCTCCAGGAGTCTGAAGAGAAGGAATGATAAGATTATATATTCAACATTGAACATTCATAGTTCACAATGAAATTACATGATTTGGTGGCCTTACACAGAGTTTTAGTGAGAATAGGGGACTTTTGATTATTAACTCTGTTTCATAACAGTGTTTTTGAGTAATTTTTCATGGGTTTAAGATTCCTAACCAGCAGAACTGCGTAGAGCAGCATGGTGATCAAAATGAGCTTATTTTTCCCAGTTTTTATGGTTTGAAGCATAGGCAACAATAAATTATTACTTCTCCTTTTGGGCTTGGGGCAGCTGGCATTTTAACATGTAATTTAAACTTGGTTCCTTGTTGAAAGTGTCCAGTTATAAGAGTTCTGTTGCAGTGTCTGCAGCACTGAAAACATACCTTGCCCCTTCTGAGAGCAGGAGGGGACAATGTAATCCACTTGCCATCATGCTGTTTCAGTCTGGGCTCAGCCACTATGTCTCATCCAGTGAGGTAATTGTTGCAGTCATTGGAGTGAGCGTGATGGACACTCGTGGGTGATGTTCATGAGCTGCTGGCGAGTGACAGACAGTTGGACTGCTGGACTAGGCACCACAAGTGCTGGTATCCATGATATTTGCCTTATTGATGGAGCCACTCTGCTGCTTTTTGAGTCTCAATGGTATGGCTCTGGATCTTTGCGAGAGTATCTGCTTCAACAGTCCAAAGAGAGATGTTAAAGGAGGGTGCAGGGACATGATAGACTGTTAACTGTCATTGCTGGCAGATGTCCCAGATGTTCTTCCACAGATTTCTCTTCCCCACAGAGGGCAGCCCACAACAGTTCATTGTTCCTGACTGGTACTTCGGCTTCTTCTCGTAATTTGCAACTAAAACTCAAGCGGTATTTGTTTAGAAAGTTGCCTCTGCCACAAACCCTACCCAAAGCCAGTATTGGTACTGGCTACATCTAATTCACAGGGTAAATTAAAATCCAACCCCCTTATGCTTGATCCTGTGTTATTGTTTTAAAAGCAGCCTGCTGGGAGGGAACGGGGCGGGGTTCTCATTTCCATGCACAGCCTTTTCTGATTAACACATATAATGGTGTTTTTTTTTGTTTGTTTGTTTTTAAAGATATATATATATATTTTTTTTCTCCCCTCCCCCCCCACCCCAGTTGTCTGTTCTCTCTGTCCATTTGCTGTGTGTTCCTCTGTGTCCGCTTGTATTCTTGTCAGCGGTGCCCGGAATCTGTGTCTCATTTTGTTGCGTCATCAGCTCTCCATGTGTACGGCACCATTCCTGGGCAGGCTGCACTTTTTTTTTTACGCTGGGTGGCTCTCCTTACGGGGTGCACTCCTTGAGCATGGGGCTCCCCTACGTGGGGGACACCCCTGCATGGCATGACACTCCTTGTGCACATCAGCACCGTGCGGGCCAGCTCATCACACAGGTCAGGAGGCCCTGGGTTTGAACCTTGGACCTCCCATGTGGTAGGCCGACGCCCAATCCGTTGGGCCAAATCCACTTCCTTATATAATGGTTTTAATATCTGAGCTAAATGAGGGATGAAGGGTTTTCAATATCCCAACAATATTATAAACTCTATTAATATGAGAAAAAAATTGTGCTTTATCAATTACAGCAGAGGGTTACAGTTTTTGTTTTATTCATCGAGATACCTTTTAAGAATTTGCTAGACAGCCAGGACCTAGTAGCTTGTCCTAATTGTTTACCCATTTCAGGCTCTTAAGAAGAGATATCATTGTCTCTGATGCTTCTTTAAATTCTGAAAAAAAAAAAAGGATTTCTGTTTAGCAAAATAACATCAATAGGGTTACAGTCTTAGATTGTTTTCCATGCAGCCAGAATCTTTGCCACCAGGCCAGGATAGATGGTTGGGCTATACACACAGCCTTGGGGAAGCACTGCAAAATCCACCCTTAGCTTTCTTACATGAAGGTGATTGCAGGCTGGATTGATTTGCCTAAGGAGATACTAAAGAAAGCCTTAGCAAGTTTTAAAACAAAGTGATTTTGACATAACTGGATATTAGTTTTTTCAACTTACTTGCAATATTTAGGATTGCTGTAGACAGCAGTGGTGTCACTTTAATTCATGATAATCTACTGTTATTTACCACCCCTGGCAGCTCTCAGTGGCTACTCTTTCTGCAGCCATAGAGCTGCTGCTTTAATAGAGATGGGGCAAATCAGATGAACACAAGCTAAATCATTTGTCTCTTGATTTCTAGGCAGAGAGGTTGTTTCTGTGACACATACCATTTTTTAAAAAATAATTAAAACCATGATTAACACTTGCCATTCAATTTATAATCCAATGAACTCTTCCATTATTTCACTTTTTCCCATTGTGAAAGAAATTTTTTAGGATTTGACTCTGAGAAGACAGGTTTGAATATTATGTTCTTTTATAAGTGATAAGATTTATTTTTTTGAACAGCAAAGGAAATGATAAGCTTAAAGTATAAGAAGCTATTTTGGTAAAAGAGATTTTTTCTTTTGTATACTGATTAGTCTGGAGAAAAACTTATTGCAAACTTTTGTTGAAACAGACCACTGATTTGGGGATTTTGTTAAATTTCTTATATAATTAACCATGATTATATTAGTTAACAGGTATTTTAGCAGTGCAGGAAAAACTTTCTGCATTATTTTATGAAAACCTAAGATTCCCAATGGAATCAAAATTATCTTCCTCCTATTGTTGTAGAGAAATTGGGTGTGTGTGGTATTGAAGGCCAGGACACGAGAACTCTGAGAAGAAAGTTGGTTTATTTCCACTGGCCAGAGTCAGAGGACTCTTGTCCTAATGAAAAACCAAGCCCTGAATAGCCTTTTTTGGACCCTTTTATACAGAGGAAATAGAATTAGGGAGACAAACAGTGATTGTATGCAAACAGACTTTTTGTTAGTTTCTTCAGTGTTTTATCTGAGTATCACATAGGTTATTTCCTCCAGGTAAATTTGATTTAATACATATTCCCCACATTCCAAGCTAGCTTGGATTTAGCATATCTTCCACATTCCGTCTGGATGCAACCTTGAATACACATTCAGTCTTACATCCTTTCTGAACATTCAAAGATTGTAGGGCCTATATTACTTATTTGGACTTTTACGGACTAGGTACACTTGGAAACAATTTTGAATTTATGCACAGGCTATATCACTATCACCACTTTAATATGCAGATTGAGGTGGCTTCTGACAGGATTTCCAGTTAGAAGTTAATCATCAATTCAGTTTCTGTTTAATAATGACTTTCTGTAATTAGCCATTTGAATATTCAGTTTAAGCAATGTTTCTACAAACTACTTATTCATAACCACAGAGTGTCATTACTTCATTTCAGTTGAGCCACATCCACTTCCCTGTATTATTTTTTATTAGAACAGATTAGGGTTACAGAAAAGCCATGCAGAAAATACTGTTGCAGCATTGAGGAGGATTCTATGATCGTGGTGTTGAAAGCCAGGACTCGGGACCTTTGTGGGAAGGGAGTTTATTAGAGCTGGCTGGACCTGGCGAACTTGAATCCAAAAATTGAGCCCTGAGCCAGTCTTTTAGGTTGCTTTTATACAGAGAGCATGGGAGGGGTGGGGTTAAGAAACATTTGGCATGAAAAGTTTAAGTTTTGGTTCCTCGGAGCTTGGGGACTTTCAGGGAACTAAGCTGGAATACACACACAGCCCATATCATTCTTGAATACCCATATAGCCCATATCATTCCTCCCTTTGATACCTGCTTAAATTTGTTAAGCTTCAGCATCATTATTTTTGCAGTTGTGAGGTAGGTGGCTGTCTGTGTTCTTACTGTCTTATTTATCAAAGCACGTACCCCAGCTGTTATTAAGGGGAGGAAGCAGAAAAGTATGGTGAGAGCATGGGAGGAGTTCCAGCTGTTCACTGCTTTGACTGCTTATTTCTCCCATGAATTTTCCAGGAGGCCCCAATGATAAAGTCCTTGGGGAATATCCAGGGCTTCTCCTGGCTTCTGGAGAAAGTCTTTTGAGTGGCAGAATTTTGGGGAGAGTCTTTCAGCAGCCATCTTGGGGGTTATTGATGTTTGTGTGGTTTGCCAGGTTCCAGATCCATCTATTGATTTCCTAGCTTACTAGCCTGCTTTATTTACCCCTCAGAGAGTTTACACCTTTAATCTTAAAGGGGTGTTGAAGGGAGATGATCCTTTTTTTCCTGTAGCTACTTCCTGCTGGTTAGGGGCAGTAGGCCCTACCTGACAAGGTGTAAAACTCTTCCCGTTCTATGTCGGTTGGAAGAAGATGGATCTGGCATTCTGGGTGAAGATGGTTGAAGTTTCCTTATGGCTAAAAAGATGTTGATTCTGGAAGAAATAAACTTGATTAGAATTTTGAGAATATATGGTCCCACAGGGAACACTGGACCACAGAAATAGAAAGGTCAGGTGCCTGCAAAGGCTGCATTTTCCCAAAGTTGGTGGGAAACAGTATTCTTCCTTCAGTAGAATGGGAAGAAGCATTGCCTTTTTTCAGTTAAGGGAGATAAAAACAGACACAGTTTCTTAAAGGGATGTTTGGTTTGCCCTCCCCCCCAGCAATAGGCATTTGGCCTAGAGTTAGAGGGAACAACTAACCTTAACATAGATACTACTTAGCTTTTCTCTTGAAGAGGTATTTCAGGCCATCCAGTGACTTGCATTCGTACATCCTGTCACATACTTCTGGTGAACTGGCACTTTCCTGGGCAGCTGGCTTTACTCAGGATTAGTGCACCACTCTGGAAATACTTTTGACATTAATAGCTATGGGAGAGATCAGAACTACAGAGTAAAGTTCTTTTTATTTTGGCTCTAATTGAGCAACTCCTGGTTATTTCACCAGCCTTTGTCTTTTGAAAACCTGTTTAGCTAAGCTGGTTAGGGCATCGTTCCCCAGATGAGTGGTTTGATAAAGTCTATGAAGGACTTTCCACTGCACTGCTCTTGGCAGGTAGACTTGAGTATCTTTAACAAGCCACCATCAGCTTCCAGGGTGAACCTCAGTCTAGTTGCCCTGGTTTAGTTCATCCTGGGTATACTATGGAACTGCAAGTACTGGTACAGGTGCTGGAAGAAGGGGTAGGAGGGAAACCTGGGTTTGTGCTGTCACTTTAGTAGCTGTGTTAGCTCCAGCATTTCTCTTTGCTATAGAAGTGTTTGTCTTCTGACGTCCTGGACAATGCATAACTGCTATTTCTTGAGTTAACTGTATGGCTTCTAGTATGTCTGGGATTTCTTGCCTGTGTTTAATAGGTGACCTACTGTTAGTAAGCAAGCCTTGTTTGCTATACAGCAGCATGAGTGTGAAGAACAAGGAAAGTATACTTAGAGTTTGTGCAAATATTAGCCCATTTCCTGGCTGCTAGCTTTAAAATTCAGGTAAGGGCAATCAGTTTTGCCTTCTGGGCTGAAGTTCCAGGGGGAAGAGCTTTGGCCTCTATGGTTTCAAACTGAGAAATCACTGCATAGCCTGCCCTTTCAATTCCTTCTTTAATAAAACTGTTTCCCTCTGTAAACCATTTAATGTCTGGGTTCACAAGAGGCTCATCTTTAAAATCTGGCCTGCTTGAGTAGTTTTGGTTAAAAGTCTCAAGGCATAAGTAGATAAGGGGCTCCTCAGGATTTTACCTTGGGTCCTCTACAAGTAGTAGGGTGGCTGAGTTGAGAGTCTGACACACTCCTCTCTGTACCTCGGGGGTCTGTAGTAATTGAGCCTGGTATTAGCTGGCTACCTGTAAGCTACTGGTGACTCCTAGCCTAAAGCATATCCTTCACCTGGTGTGGGGTGAAGATTGTGAGAAGTTGTCTCCAAGTTAATTTGGTGGCTTTTTCAATTAAAAGGGCTGTTGGTCCCACTGCTTTCAGGCAAGAAGGCCATCCCTTCATCTTATAGACACATTCATTAACTACTCAGAAGATGAAGTTTACCAGGACTTTTAACATGTTCAGTGTCTGTCTGCATATGATCTAATAGGAATATCACCATAATTATTAGACGATTGAGGGAATAGGATATAGGTACAGAACTTATTATTAATTAACGTACTTTTCAATCAATTCATAAATTTCTCTTTGAGCTGCAATTAATAGATTTAAGTTTTGGGTTTGCAGTACCTTACATGTTATCTCTCCATGGAAACAGGTTATAATGCCAATTGTGTTAAGTTCTACTCACAGTACTTTGGTATTCATTGCATCACTTGGTATGCTCTTCACAGAAGCTGCAGCACCATTGACCCTAGAGAGAAGCTAGGAAAGTAGTTTTCAGTATTCCACTGGCCTGGTGCACAGCGCCTTTTGGCACTATGAAACATTACCAGTCTGGAGGCAATATCCATTTGACTGTGTTGAGCCATTATTGACTGCTGCAAGAGTTTGAAACTGCAGTGTAGTCTCCATCGTCTTCAGGAGCACAACCAGATGTAGTAGATACTTTTATTGTTTTAGGGGTCAATGACCAACCTAGCCAGTAAATCAAATGGAGAGGCAACCTGCAGTATATTGAAGGCCTAGTATGAATGCACAAGAGAGTTTGACAATGCTGAAATTTATCTCTTGATTTTTATATATACCTTTTAAACACTTCTAATGCAATGTATAATATATCAAATGAACTTTTTAATACTTTGCTTCTTATTTTAGCAGTAGAGGAAGAACTTTTTTTTTTTTTTAAGAAAACAGCTTCAATGGAATCAAAGTAAATTTTCTTTACTACCACTTGAATATGCTCATTGAGGTGGCTTTCAGACAGGTTTTATTGCTATGAAGTTACTTTTTGCCATTAACATTAATTTAGGTTTCTTGTTAATAATGGCTTCTTAGAACTAGCTACTTAAATGCTTTAGTTTAGAAGATGCTTTTACAAGCTCTTTATAATTGACCACACCCACGTAGACTGGCTAATTTACCTTAGATTACAATTAGCAACCAATGAAATTTACTTTATGCATTTAAGAGAGGGCAGATCTGCATTTTCCTTTTAGCTTAATTTCATTAAACATGAACTTAAAAGGACAAACTGATTTTTAATTATTTCTGCTTAGAAGAGTTTTAATCTGTTAAACCTAACCTCTCTCCCTCAGAGCTCTTACAAAGAGAGGGCCCTAGGAGCTGGGTAGGTCATAGAGCTCAGGAAAATCCTTTTCCCTTTCTCAATAGTTGCTATATTTAGATTTCTATATGAACAATTCGAATAGTGCTTTTTTACGAATTATTTCTCAATTTGATATTATCATCCTGATGGATGAAGATATATACTGAGCAAATAGGCAGACATGAATAGTTTGACACAGAAATACAATTTAAAGTTACTTAGAACTCTCATTTTTTTACAAAACAAATTCAACTGTAAAACAACATTTGAAAGACTTGAAGGCTTTCCTTTGTGGGCTTCCCCAGACTAGGGGTTCGCAGTTCCCCCCTTTGTGGCTCCATATAAAGGGAGGTAGAACAGTTTGCTGAGGTCTGGGAGCTCAAGGCTTGGTGCTTCCTCAAGGGCTCACTTGAGAGTGTTGAAGGCTTTCTTTTAATTTGCACTATGACCATGCAGTTTTGTGCAAGAATTTTGTTTCTTAATTAATGGCTTATAACCAAAATATCCCCAATGCTTTTATACAATTTTATTTTGCTTCAGAACCTTATATTTTACTTTGACTTTAGCAGACTTTGGATGAGCAAGACTAATTATATGTATATTCACTGAGGCTATTAAAGCCCCAGGGACCAGTGGGACAGGAGACAGGGATGTCTCAAGTTTGTTTTCCCCTGAGCCATAGGGGCAGAGGCTGTTAGGCTAAATTTACTCAAATATAATTTTAGTTATTATCCTTCTGCTGTTTTATAATATAAAGGCATCTATAAATAATCTTAACTCTGTAATAACCATAAGCAAGGGCAAGGGGTGAGGCTAGGCTTGATGTGACCATGAACAAAAGTAAGGTCAGTTTAGAATTCAGTTACAGTTTCTAGTAAGTTGTTACCTTAAGGTGAATTGGATACTTTTATTAACTAAGTCAAAAGAATTTTATCAGTAACAACTTTGTGAAGTTCTCTGCTTTTCCAGCAGTTAAATAAATTCTGCTTGTGATTTAAGCATTAAATCCACTAGCAAGACAGTATTGACATTTAAAGATTCATTTTTAGGTTACCTTTCACCGTTATCCAATTTCTAACAGGAGAACCCCAAATCTGATTTCCTAGACATAAGCAAACTGACAACATTAAATGCAGATATCAGAGTTGAATACAGAGTTAAGCACAGATTAAAACAGAAGAGAGAATTTTATACCTTTAACATTTTTAGCAACTTTTTAATCTTAATTGATGACATATGAGTCTCTATCTTGATGACTCTCCACACCTTTTATAGGCACAACTGAGTTTATAAGCCAAGAAGTTTGCGGTATATTTTCTCATTTCTTTAAGGAGACACAACATGATGTTTTTGGGCCTCAGATTTATCTGTCCTCTTTTCTTACACTGGTTTAATTGGAATTCAGAATTTTATACAGAGGCTGTTTTTGGCTATACTGTTGCTACATGGACTAGAAGTAGGCAGAATTTCCTGATTTCTGAGAAGAGACTCCTATGGGGAATTTGCTGGTATGCTAGAGGCTGCACGCATTACTTTAGGAAGAATGAAGAAGCACTTTTTAGTCGACTGATCTGGTGTCCCAAAGTCCTAGTCTGCCTAAAATTCACCACTCCACATAATTTAATATTACCATCTGGAGGTATGAAAATATACACTGAACAAAGAGACACACACTAAAGAGTTAAAATACAGCAAAAGCAACATAAAGTTTGCTAATTTGATTCATAATTCTTACTCTTTTGGTATGGTTGTTTCTAAGCTTTCCCATCATTTCACATTTTTTATTTTTATTTCTTTTAAGGTCTTGGACTAGGCTTAAAGGGGATTCACACAGCATTAACTCACAACTTTTTCGTTCCTTATCTTTCTACAACTCAAAGAAGATTTGAACATATGGGACCTTTTGCCTATTTTTTTTTTCCTGTTTACAAAATAAGTTTAATTGCAATATAGTATTAAAATTCAAAGACCCATTTCTGGCCAAATTTTCTGTCATATAATCTATATCTAGACTAAGCTTCGTTATAAAAATTAATTTATTTTTCTGTAACCCAGATTCCCAAAATTTAGAACAGGTTTTCAGGATGCATCCTAGTGGGGAGCACTGGGGTACCGATGCCTCATTTCCCATGGCAGCAGAAAGAGAGAGAGAGAGAACAGCCAAAATAAAGGCACAGAAAGGCAGCAGGCTTCCCTTTAAAGGGAGCGAGGGACTGAAACTCTAACCCACGAAACTTCTCCCACTACTATCAGACCTTTACTACCTTAGCAGAGGTAAATCAAATGCTAACTCATGGTGTTATATTTTTATTTTATCTCCTCTGCAGGGGATCCAAGAGGGGCAATTAAATGTTACCGTCTCTGATTTTCTTAGCGATCCAGGACAAGCCCTCAGAAATGTTATGGCATTAAGGAGGATTCTTTGATCGTGGTATTGAAAGCCAGGACTCGAGACCTGGAAGGGAGTTTATTACAGCTACCTGGGCCTTATAGACTTGAGTCCAAAAACCGAGCTCAGAGCCGGTCTTTTAGGTTGCTTTTATACAGAGAGCATGGGAGGGATGGGGTTAAGAAACATTTGGCGTGAAAAGTTTAAGTTTCTTGGGGCTTGGAGGCTTTCCGAAAACTAAGTAAACTTGAATACATACAGCCCATATCAATATAAATATAGCGTTTCCATATACTGCCCTCTCACACATAAACATAGTCTTCCCTATTATTAAAATTTTATATTGGTGTAGCATTTTGCTTAAAATTGATGAAACAATATTATTGTAATTATGCTGTTAACTTTAGCCCACTGTTTACGTTAGGGTTCACTTTCTGTTTTGAACAGTCCTGCATTTTTTGTGTGTAGTTAAAATAACTTACATACAACCTAAAATTTCCCATTTTATCCCTTTTCAAATATACAGTTCAGTGGTTCACGAAGTTGTGCCTCCATCACTCTCAAATAGCGATGTATTTTTTACATTTTTCGAAGTATATTACTCATACATAAGATACATAAACAATAGTATAGTAATAGTTGTGAACTTACAAAACAAACATATATAACATCATACAGGACTCTCGTACCTCACCCTACCACCTATACCTTGCATTGTTACTAAACACTTTTAACTAATAATTAAAGAGCATGCTAAAATATTATGACTAACCGAAGTATTTTCCCCCAACCCACCCTATTATTATCTTTATATCATTTATATATGAACATACATGAACAATAAATGTATAGTAAAAGTTGTGAAATTACAAAGCAAACATGTATATATAACATCATACAGGGGTCCCATACATCAACCCTCCACCAACACCTTGCATTGTCATGAGATGTTTGTTATAAATTTTGAAAGAATATTGTCAAAATCTTACTACTAGTTATAGTCCTTATCTTACATTTGGTGTATTTTTCACCCAACCCATCCTATTATTATTTTTTAAATATATTTTTATGACAGAAGTTTTAAAACAATCATGCACATGTGCAGAATTCCCACATAACACCCCTCTATTAACACACCACACTATGGTGGAATATTTGTTACAAATAATATCTGATGGTTACCACAGCCATAGTGTACATTTGACACACATTTTCCATACTGCCCATTATCAACACAGTACATCTTTGGCATCGAAGCAAGAATATTATACTATTTCTGCTAACCGCAGTCTATAAACACTCTAATTGTATTTTTCCCATGCTTTTCCAGTTCCCACCACCCTGCAATAGTGATTTACAAAGGACACTCTTGCATCTGTATCATTAGCCACAATTCTCATCCACCTCTTAGTTTACTGTGCTATTCAGTTCCTAGATTATTCTCTAGCATTCTGTTAATTGGCATATACATACCTCGAATACTATTTTCAGCCACATATCTTTTTATAAACTGTTACTCACTATGTGTTACTATTCACTCTATACATTTCCACACTTTTACAGTAAAGCTAATTAAAACTTCTACATACATTAAACATCAGTTGTCCATCTGAGTCCTCCTCTTTTCTCCTTTAAGAATCCATCACCTACCACCAGGTCTTGAAGATATTTTCCTACAATTTCTTCTAGAAGTTATGTGGTTCTTTTATTTTTAGGTTTTTTTTTATCCATGTTGAGTTAATTTTTGGATAAGGTGTGAGATAAGGGTCCTCTTTCCTTCTTTTGGGTATGGATATCCAGTTCTTTCAGCACCATTTGTTGAATAGACTGTTCTGCCTGAGCTGTGGGTTTGACAGTTAGTCAAAAATCACTTGACCATACATGTTAGGGTCTGTTTTTTAACCGTCAATTTGGTTCCGTTGGTCTATGTGTCTGTCTTTATGCCAGTACCATATTGTTTTTACCACTATAGCGAGGTAATATGATTTAAAGTCTGGAGTTGAGAGTTTGCTTTTTCTTTTTAAATGTTTCTGGCTTTTCAGGGCCCCTTACCCTTCCAAATAAATTTGGTAATCATGTTTTAATTTTTTAAAAATGCTGGTGGAATTTTTATCATGATTGCATTGAATCTCTGTATCAATTTGAGTAGGATTGACATCTTAATGATATTTAGTCTTCCAGTCCATGATAATGGAATTTTCTTCCAATTATTTAGGCCTTTTTAAATTTCTTTGAACATTGAGTTACAGTTTTCTGAATACAAGTGCTTTATATCATTGGTTAAGTTTATTCTTGACTATTTGAATTTTATGTCATTTTATTTTCACCATTTTTTTGATACTTTGTTACTTTTATTGATATGATCTTCATTTCTAGACTCTTCCAGGCCTCTCTCCTGTCTTTTTATTTTAGGCTCTGGTATACTCTTAGTATTTCTTGAAAATACAGTCTCTTGGTTAGAAATTCTCTCAGTTTCTGTTTATCTGTAACTATTCTAAATTTTCCCTCATTTTTGAAAGAGAATCTTGCCAGATATAAGATTCTTGGTTGGAATTTTTTTCTTGTAGTATCCTAAGTATATCATACCACTGTCTTCTTGCCTCCATGGTTTCTGGTGAGAAATTAGCACTTAATCTTATTGGGCATCCCTTATATGTTATGCATTGCTTTTCTCTTGTTCTCAGAATTCACTCTTTGTCTTTGGCATTTGACATTCTGATGAGTATGTGTCTTGGAGTTGGTCTATTTGGATTTTTTTGGATGGAAGTACATTGTGCTTCTTGGACATGGATAACTATGTCCTTAATAAGGTTGTGAAATTTTCCACCATTATTTCTTCAAATATTCCTTCTGCCCCTGTTCTCTTCTCTTCCTCTGGAACACCCATAACACGTATGTTTGCATGCCTTTTGCTGTCATTTAGTTCCCTGAGACCTTATTCAGTTTTTACCATTCTTTTCTTCATCTGTTCTTTTGTATGTTCACTTTCAGAGGCCATTTCTTCAAGCTCAGCAATCCTTTCTTCTGCCTCCTCAAATCTGCCATTATATAATTCCAATGATTTTTTAAAATTTCATTTATTGTGCCTTTCATTCCTATAAGATCTGCTATTTTTCTATGTATGCTTTAAAATTTTTGTTTGTGCTCATCCAATGTCATCTTAATATTCTTAATTTCTTTAGCTATCTCATTGAATTAAGGAGATTTGTTTGAACATCTATTTATTAATTGTCTCGACTCCTTTATGTTATCTGGAGGCTTATCTTGTTCCTTTACCTGGGCCATATCTTCCTGTTTCTTGGTGTGGATTGTAATTTTTGGTTGGTGTCTTGCATTTGGCTTACTAGAGTATTTATTCTGGGTGCAGTTTTTCTCCTTAGTTTATGGCTTCCTGCCCTTTCTCCCTTGCTGGTTGTGCAGTGGAAGCCAAGGATATAGTTGGTGCTATAAGCTGTGAAGGCTCAAGCTGCCCTCATTGCCCCAGGGACCAGTGAAGCTTTTCCCAACTTTCTTCTTTGCCAGGGGTATGGGCAGAGTCACAGCTGTGTGGAATAATCCAAGTCATGAAGGCCTAGACTATCGTTGCCCAGAGAGACTGATGAAGCTTCACGCCCTTTTCTCCCCTGCCTGGGGTGGGGATGGAGCTACAGGTGTGGGCAGCAATCTATGCAGTGTGGGTCCAAGATGACCACAGTTGTCCAGGTAGATTTCTGATTATTCAGTCTGTGCCAATCATGTGTACCTGCAGTTACCTGGAGAGGCTGGTGCAGAGCCTGCCAGCTTCCTCCCTGCCAGAGGTGGGACTGAAGCCTAGGCTAGGGTTGCAGGTAGATCTGGGTGAAAGAAACCGTCTCTCCTGTCACTGTGATTTTCAGTCAGCCCAGCTTCCCCTCATCCTGGGGATGGAGTCAAAATGGTGGCTACCAGCTGCTCTCCAGCTGGGACAGGTTCAAACTTGAGTTGTTTTTAGGGTTATACTTTAGCTAGCCGAATTTACTAATCTGTAGCTGAAATCGGTGGCCAGCTGTCTCTTCCTCCCCTGTTTTTGGGAAATGGAGCTTCAAATTCCATCCACAGAACAGCTCCTGGGGCGGCTTGCACTGCCAAAGTAGGATAATTACTGACCTCCACAGCTTGACTGGTAATTTCATGGAGAAGCTGGCATAAGTCCCTCCAGCTTCCTCCCTGCTGGAGGTGGGGCTGGGGTCTAGGCTAGAGCTGCATTCTGATCTGGATGGAAAGAAGCTGGTCCCTACCAGCACTGTGGTTTTCAGTCTGCCCCACTTCCCCTCTTGCCAGGCATGGAGTTAAAATGGCAGCTACCAGCCTCTTTCTAACTTCAACTGGCTCAAACTTTAGCTGTTCTTAGGATTATACTTTAGCTTACTGAATTTACTCATCAGTGGCTGAAGTTGTGCCCAACCATTTCTTCATCTGCCATTTTTGGCAAGTGGAGCTTTCAATTCCAGCCACAGAACAGCTCCTGAGGCAGCTTGTGCCTCCAGGTGAGGATGGGCACCAGCTTCCTCCCTGGCATGGAGCGCTTTACTTACAAATCTTCTCTGCAGATGGGCAGTCTCCTCCTTCCATTTCTTCAAGGATGTTGCAGGATGCTCTCCTGGCCTCCTGGAGTCCCCAAACAGGTGCTTTAGCTACCTCCAGATAGCTCTAGGTGTTTACTAATTGTCCTGTAGCAGGAACTGACTCTAGGAACTCCTTACTCTGCCGCCATCTTTATTTATTTTTTTAAATTTATTTTTCAATAGCACATTCATTTACTTGATACATAAAAATTACTAGGTTTTAAATTCTGTCAGTTATAGCTATAAACCAGATTCCTATGGTTGAGGAATTTATTTTTCACATTGCCTAAAAGATTTAATAGTTTTAATATGTTGCTGATAATTATTTTCTTCTTGATGATTATCATTAACATGTCTTTTCAATGTCTGAAAATTTCAATGGCCTTAGGATTATCATTTTAAACATTATAACCATCCTATAATACCAAAGACCTGGAAGGTATCAGAGATTTGAAATTCAATATTTACTCATTGGTTTAGTACGACAAGCCTTCTATTTACTACTTTCTTTGCTAGGCCCTGTGGATTTACAGATGAATAAAACATAGTCACTAACCACAGGCATGTAAATAAATATACTGCATATTAAGGGACACAGATATAAACCAACACAGTGTGGAGAGTATTGTAATCAATTTGTTTAAGGAAGGTGAGTGACCCAGTGCATAAGTATGGTGCTTAGGATGGTGGTCAGGAAAGACTTGCCAGAGGAGAAGACATAGTAGATGTCTAATAGGTGAATGAATACTAAGTAGTAAAATAGATAGTCCAGTGCTCTGCGTTTGAAATTATTGTATGGAAAGGCAAGTTAGTGAGAAACAGACACCCAAAAATGCACCTGTGCTAAGGTTATTTAGTATATGCTAGTTGTCATGTGTCTGATATAATAACTAACATTTGCTGAAGTTCTCTGCCTCACATACCATATGTCTTATCTTGTGTAAGCCTCACAATAACCCTGAAAGCAACTGATATTAAAGCCATCGATTTTACAGGTGAGGAAACTGAGACTTAGGCACAATAACCTCCTCAATTTCACATAGTTAAAATGTGATGGAACCAGGATACAAACTTAGGCAGACTGATTCTAGAACCAATTTTTTAACCAGATGAAAATGAACAGTATGAGCTATGGGAAACTGGAGGAGAAGGGAAAACGTGCCTAATAGGAATATATTATGAAGAGTTGCAAATAGCATGGGTGGGGACCTAGTATTTCCATTGAGCAAAGTTTACTTGAAAGATAGACCAGTATGATTTGAGTAGTTCATGTAGGAGATAAAGGAAGATCAAGTTGGAAACTGAGGATTGGATGGAAGCCAAATGTCAGTTACTTAGAAAATGAATCTCAGTAATCGAGGCTTGATATAATAGAGAACCATAGGGGTTAAGGGAGAGGAAGGGTGATATGGTAGTCATTGTGGTTAACAACATAATGATTAAGGTTTTTGTTACATCATTTACCAACTTTATGATGTTGAGCAAGTTACTTTACTACTCTAAGCCTTCTTTTTCTTATCTGTAAAATGATAATGATAATATCTACCTCACGGTAGTATTATATATTAAACCTCACATAGTAAGTATGGAGCAAATGTTATGTATTATTATTACTATTATCATTTGTGTGTTTTAGTAAATTTAATCTGAGAATAGTATCCTAGACCTCGGACTTAAGTCATTAGTTGAGAGATGTTTGAAACATGGTTGTTATAGATAAATAGAAAGGAAAGGACAGACACTAAAAATATTTTCAATGAATAACAGTAATATTTTAAATTGATGTTGTAAAATATCTTTTGCATGGTTCTTTATGGTATTTCAAAATATTGATGCATTTATTGTTACATCAATAGTTAACAGCTGACAATAGTTAACAGCTGACAAATGAAAATAACTTTATAATTTGCAAAGCACTTTGACATATTCTCAGATTTAATGATTCTCCGAACCACTCTGAGATAAATATTATTTCCATTTTATTGAGGCCCACAGAGGTTAAACAATTCATTGATTATCGAACAAGTTAATAAAAGAACCAATTTAAAACTTGAATCTTCATGTACCTCTTCTAGTGCTTTCTTCATTATATCATATTACATTACATGACAAGAACTGTTGTAGTATATATCTGCCAACCTTGTGAAAAAGTATTATTGCTACTTTGAATGAGTTAATAAATTAAGTGTCTGCCTTAATATCAAGAAATAACCAAGGCATGAAAGGGGACAGATTAATTCAGAGTGTACTGTATATCTAATTCACATATAAACTCAGTGTTATTTAAAGTATAATCTCTGTTCAGTAGGTCAAAATATTAAATATAATTTTCCATTTAAAATATTCACAGAAATGAAAATAAGCTCTCGCTTTTCTGTACCAATCTGTACATTTAGTACATTCTGGGTGATTGTAAAGTATTTTACAATAGAGCTATTTCATAAGTGTTTTTAAATAGTATTGATCGTGAAACTTTTTGAAATTTACCATCAGGCCGATGGTGGCAGAGTCTACATAGAACTATGCTTCGTGGTGTTCTGGGAAAAACCTTTCGACTTGTTGGCTATACTATTCAGTATGGTTGTATAGCTCATTGTGCTTTTGAATACGTTGGTGGTGTTGTCATGGTAAGTTTTACACCCAAGAATAATCATTTTAAATATATACTTTTTAAATTGGAGGGAAACGCATTTTAATTTTTAGTTGAATAGCTGTAATGAATAACTTTAGTGAATAAAGTGTGAAAATTAAAATAAAATCTTTCTAAATTTTGGAGCATAAGAAAAGTGTGTTTGAATTGGTGCTGTATAAAAAAAAGCAGCTTTACTTTAAATAGGCTCCTGTATTCTGTTTCTAACAGGACCACAACAATTGCTACCATTTATTGAATGTGACTTACTGTGTTCCAGGATATATTTGGTGTTTTGTATTTATTAATTCATTTAACTTTTTACAGTTCCATGAGAATTTTATTAAATACCAATTTTGCAAAGGAGGCTACTGAGGTTTAGAAAGCCTAAGTAATTTGTTCCAGTTCCCACCGTTTATAAATACATTTGGAATTTCAACACAGATTTATCCAATTTTCCAAACTCCTACTCTTAACTACTGTGTTTGACTGTCGTGAAAACAAGTGATTATTCTGTGTGATGTCAATGCTAAAATATTAAAGTTGCTGCTCCCCCCCAATGCTTTTTCTTAATATTGCATTATGAATCTTTCAACTGTGAGTGTTCTAAACTTTGTGTAAGTGAAAAATAAATTGATTGAATGGCCAGTGAAGTTATGTTTTTTTTAAAATTAGGTTTACCCAGTAGATTCACTGCAGAATAATACAACCTCAAGTTGAGCTAGAATAATACAAATAAACATATTTAACTGAGACTCCCCTCCTTTGCTCTTAAAAGTTACATTGGTACTTATAGTAGGTTACCAGGATAGCAAACATAAACTTTCAATGTGTTCTTTATTTCTTCCTGAGTAGGAGCTTTGGAGTGAAAAGTTTTATTTACGCATAAGTAGAGTAAATAGAGGCTCTTGTATTTAGATTTTGAAGTGGCAATGATCATTTTTTTCCAGTTTTGAGATATATATGAAGATTATTGTTTTAAGACATCCAAATATGGAAATCTTTAAGCATGCGTCTCATTTCACTAGTGTTTTTCAGTAGAAATTATAAGTTATAGTCCATCAAATAAGTAAAAGATATTCTCTTAGGAGGTCATCAACCCATTGAGATTTCATGATAAACCACTAAATAAATTATTATTAAGGGCAATGGATGATATTTTATAGTAATAAGAAAATAAATCATTCATTCAACAATTATTTTTTGTGTATTAACTTTGTGGCAAGTACTGGTCTTGGTCTTAGTTATCCAACTGGGAACATAAACAAATCCCCACCCTCATGGATCTTACATTCTATGGGGTACCCAAAATTAGGAAGCATTGGTAATGTTATATTGTTCATGTATTGTAATGGAATATCAGTAAATCATTTATAATATATCTGCCTATGTTTCTAGGCTTGGTGGCCACTCTGTAGTTGCCAGCTTATGAATTGTTCCCAAAGATACTGCCTTACTGTATTGTTCTTCAAACTTTGAAAAACATTTGCTTAATTTTCTTTCCTTTAAAAGCCTTTTCACATGATTTTCTTAAATTATGAAAGATTCTGGACTGAAATTACAAAATTGCCTCTATTTACAGTGTTCTGGACCATCAATGGAGCCTACAATTCAAAATTCAGATATTGTCTTTGCAGAAAATCTTAGTCGACATTTTTATGGTATCCAAAGGTAAACTTTTCATGGATATTTTAAGTTTATGGTAAAAATACACATACACATTGTATCTTTTTTGCCCTTTCTAAATTTTATCTTTGGAACTTCCTTTATAAATAATCAAATTAATGACCAACTAGATCAATTTTTAGTCAAATATCTTTTTTCATTTTGAGAAATTTTAATATTTTCTTTAAATACATGCAATCTCTTGGGTTATTGTATCCCTCACATCATTGTCCTTTTATAACTTACATATTAGCTATTTGTATTTTTTTACTGGGTCCTAGAATGTTTTCTGTCAAGAACTAGGGACTTAGGGACCACATTATATTACCCAAATTGGAAATCGGTGTTGTTTTTTTTAAAAAATTCTGATGTCTACTGGTGACTGACTGACTTATTTTGCTGTATATAGCCTATGATGACAATTTGATGACTTAGACTTTGACACTATGCAAAGCTGGAATACAGGAATCCTATCCATTATGATTCTCCTGATTAATTACACTAAATTAAAAAACTCCTTGGCAAATATTATTTGCCACTAGACCTTTTAAATCCTATTCCAATATTGATGCCAATCTTTGTGATACTGTTTATTCTGATTAACTCAATGAGTAAATTCCTTCTGAATGGATGTCAAATATTAGTAATTTAATTATTTTCTAAAGGGCATCTCTCAGTTTCCCTAAAATTTTATTTCTTCTTTTTTTTCCTTCACATTAAAATTTTAGTTCCATTACTTTGTTTATAATTTTTTCACTTTATGCTTTTTTCTTTTTATATATATATATATTTTCGCTTTTTGATTAATTTTTTTCTTTTATACTTTTGTGTTTATAATTTTGAAAAAATAATTTATGCTAGCTTTCATCTCAGTAAACTATAAGTTTGGCTTCTGCAAGGTGATAATTTGGCTTATGGCATTAATAGATTAGGCACTCCTCTTTCATGATATAGTCTCTTTCATGTTATTCAAAAATAGTCAATAACAGTACAAAACTTTTTTTTCAACGTTAATTGATCTTTTAAATTATTTAGGTAGAAATATTCTTTGTCAAGCTATATGGTCTAGTAAAGGTCCTTATATAATTCTTCAGATCTTTTTACCCATAACAACTTCAGGATACCTAATTGATAGTTATGGGGGTTAGAAAATAAAACTTATGAAGCAGCTGTAGTCTAGCTCACCTTTCTTTTTAACTCATATCAAATAACCTAATACAGTATTTGGATTAACTGGAGACCTACACTCACTGTAGTACGGAGGCGAACTTTTACATTCTGTTAATGATATGATTTTTTATTTCATATTAAGTATTCTTTATTTGGGGCTAATTTTTAAGATCTCTGTACAGTGAGTAAGCTCTGAGGTTACAGACTTGTCTTGTCTTGTTCTTTTCTCTCTTCATGGAGCCCAGAACAATGGTGAGAGGTCCACAAAAAGAATTTACCGAACAGTGCAAATCACTGAAATTAAGCTTTCTTTTAAGGATATTTGAATAGATATATGAATGCATTGTTAACAACATTTTTAAAAACTTTTTTTTATTGCAGAAATTGTGAGCTTACAAAACAATCATGCATAATGGGAAGAATTCTCATACATCACTCCTCCACTAGCACCTTAACATTGTTGTGGAACATTTGTTACAAATTATGAAAGAACATGGTCAGACTGTTACCACTAACTATGATTCATAGGGTACACTTGGTATATTTTTTCCATACACCCCCATTATTAAAGTATGTGTTAGTTTTGTACATTTCTTATAATGCATGAGAACACACTCATATTTGTATTGTTAACCACAGTCCATCTTCTACTACATGGTTCACTGTTATACAGTCCCACATCTTATACATTCTATCCAAAGTATACTCTCAGTGGCTCTCACTTTCATCACAGAATTATGTAGTCATCACCTCAGTAAACCTTCGAACTTTTTCCTTAGTCTAATTATATGATTTTTTCCTCTCTCTCTTTTTTTTTTAAAGATTTATTTCTCTCCTCCCCCTCCCGGGTTGTCTGTTCTCTGTGTCTATTTGCTGCATGTTCTTCTTTGTCTGCTTCTGTTGTTTGTTTGTTTTTTTTTTTTTAAAGATTTATTTATTTATTTAATTTCCCCCCCTCCCCTGGTTGTCTGTTCTTGGTGTCTGTTTGCTGCGTCGTTTCTTTGTCCGCTTTTGTTGTCGTCAGGGGCACGGGAAGTGTGGGCGGCGCCATTCCTGGGCAGGCTGCTCTTTCTTTTCACGCTGGGCGGCTCTCCTCACGGGCGCACTCCTTGCGCTTGGGGCTCCCCCACGTGGGGGACACCCTTGCGTGGCACGGCACTCTTTGCGCGCATAAGCGCTGCGCATGGCCAGCTCCACACAGGTCAAGGAGGCCCGGGGTTTGAACCACGGACCTCCCATATGGTAGACGGACGCCCTAACCACTGGGCCAAAGTCCGTTTCCCTGCTTCTGTTGTTGTCAGTGGCACAGGAATCTGTGTTTCTTTTTGTTGTGTCATCTTGTTGTGTCAGCTCTCCATGTATGTGGCACCATTCCTGGGCAGGATGCACTTTCTTTCACACTGGGCGGCTCTCCTTACGGGGTGCACTCCTTGCATCTGGGGCTCCCCTTCGTGGCACAGCACTCCTTGCGTGCATCAGCACTGCAAGTGGGCCAGCTCCACACGGGTCAAGGAGGCCTGGGGTTTGAACCGCGGACCTCCCATATGGTAGACGGATGCTGTAACCACTGGACCAAGTCCGCTTCCCAATTTTATTCTCATAATCCTGGAGTATCCCTAACAAGTATGTGAACTTGTTGGCTAAATAGTTCTTGAATGAACAGTTCAGTATTGCCTTTTTTTTTTTTAGATTTATTTATTTCTCCCTTCTCCCATCATTTTTTACTTACTGTCTGCTCTCTGTGTCTGTTTATTGCGTCCTAATCTTCTTTTTTTTAGGAGGCACTGGGAACTGAACCCAAGACCTCCCTTGTGGGAGGGAGGAACTCAGTAGCTTGAGCCACCTCCTCTCCCTGCTTGTTGTGTCTCTTTGTTGTGTTATCTTGTTGTGTCAACTTGCCAAACAGCCCATTACATCAGCTCGCTGTCTTGTTCATCTTCTTTAGGAGGTACCAAGAATTGAATCTGGGATCTCCTACATGGTAGGCAGGCGCCCACCTGCTTGAGCCACATCCACTTCCCTTGTCTTTTTTTATGTATACTATTTGCATTCAGTTTGCAAAGACTAATGTGCTATATCAAAGTTGATTTTTTGTAGCTTTGGGAGAAGAAAGTCTTTTCCATAGCAGATTTTGGCTTTTTCATCCTTTTCATTGTTAGATTCTGACCTATGAAAGTCGATCACAAATGGTCCTTAAAACTAGTAAATGTAGGGGGTTGGGATGACAGGTCAGTATAAAAGTGAATAAAGGGTATGGTTTTGCTTAAATTGCTTTGTAGAAGTATTAAAGCAGTTCCACACATGTGTCTGTGCATAATAAATAATACTGGCATTTCTTTGACTTTTTCCTCCTCAGAGGTGACATTGTGATTGCAAAAAGCCCGAGTGATCCAAAGTCAAATATTTGTAAAAGAGTAATTGGTTTGGAAGGAGACAAAATCCTCACCAATAGTCCATCAGATTTCTTTAAAAGCCATAGTTATGTAAGTAACATTTCAATTATGTTATGTATTGGTATCATAGTTGACTAACACTAACTGAACACATTGACCAAACAAGATAACTTTTATTCATATTTTGAATATAAGAAAAAATTCTGCATTCAGTAGTACTTTATGTTTATAGCAAGAGAAGAATAGCCATTAATTCCATAGTGAATGCTAAAATTATTGGACGAAAGTTTATGAGAAATATTGTATCTGCATAGGCTCAAAGTATTTCTCCCAAGATATTTATTACAAAAGGAAAAATAGTAATTTTGCAGGGGATAAAACAGACAGATACTGCCTTAAATAAGAATTCATCACCATAATGTAGTCCCTGATATGAGTACTGGGAAAAGTCCATCAATTTTGTGGTATTTGTGCAGGAAAAAAAGGTATAACCACTGTGTAAACATAGGAAAATATCAAGCAAACTCAAATGAAGGGACATTATATATCATAACTGACCAGGATTCTAAAAAATGTCAAAAGGAACACTTTGAGGAGACTGAGGAACTTTCACATATTGGAGGAGACAAAGACAACATGACAAATACAATCTAGGATCTTGGCTTAGAAAGTCTTTACTGACTAATTAGTAGAAACTAGTTAGTGGTAAAATTGGTGAAATCAAAATGTGTAGTTTAGTTTTTAACAATCCAATTTTATAAGTTGAAAATAGAAATTGTATATACCTTTGGTCTAGTCAGCTTGCCTATCCAGGCAGCAGAGAGCAAGTGCATAGAATGGAAAAGTGAAAAGTAGTAATGTGTTAGCTCCTTTCACTAATCACATGGCTGTTATGACAGAGCTTATGGAGGGAGGCCGTTTTTATCCATCATATAGGATTCTTACTTTAATAATTATACCTTAATTTCTACTACATGTTAAATTTTTTACCACTATCAAATTATTGGTATACCTGTTATATATATATTAATGAACTTTACCTCTATCTTCATTCCCAAAGTAAGCAAATCGTTAAAGAATTAAGTTATTTTCATCATTGTAAATTTATTTTGAGTTATAGTAGCCTCTGATTGCCCTATAGGTAAGACTGATTGATAGCCTGTTAAATGATCAATGTTATTTATTAATCACCTTTAATAGATTGTAGTTCAGTTATGCAAAGGCTTTTGATATTTACAACTACAATGCTAAACACATAGTAACTGTTAGCTGATGGTGATATCACTTAATTTTATTCCTGTGGCCTTCTTCATGGACAGTATATCCTTTTATTTTTCTAAAAATGTCAGATTTGCCATATAGTTTCATTTTCATTTGACTGTTTGATTTCATGAGACAACTGAGTCACTTCTAAGTTATTTAACCACAAACAGGTGCTTGAAACCTGAAATAGTTTTTGCAACAGACAGAACTGCGGCGGCTTGCTCTGTCGGTGGCAGTGGGGTCTGGCTGCAGACGAGGGGTCGGTCCAGCTTGGGACGAGGGGTCGGTCCGGCAGCAGACGAGGGGTCGGTCTCACAGGGGTTTCGCGGTTCGGCTGACGGGGTCGCCCGGCGAAGCCGGCGACGAAGGGGTCGCCCGGAGAAGCAGGCGACGAACTGGGGACAAGGGAGGCCAGGCCCTTGTCGGGGGCTCTCAGGACTGGAGGGCGCACGGCAGAAGAACTACCGCGGAGACGAGGTAAACACGCAGGTCCAACTTTATTGAGGAAGTGGCTACCGTTTTATAGGGGCTGGGGAAGGCTGGTTAGTCGAAGCTTATGCCATGTTCTGATTGGTTGCCGCAAGCAGTTACTGGGGAGAAAGGTCGGTGGGAGGTACTGGAAGGGGGAGGGTTGGTGATTAGGGATTGGCTGTTGCTGTTGCCGGGGGAAGTGGCAGGGTTTAGGGATTGGTGGCTGCTGTTGCTGGGGTAGAGGGCAGACTTGAGTTTCCCGCCTTGTGCCTGGCTGTTGCTGCTGTGGGGGGGGGGGGAAGGGCAGACTGGAATTTTCCGCCCTGCGCCTGCACAGGGAGAAAGAAGAAGAAGGGTGTTGCCTCATAAGGCATCGTGTGGCGCTATCCGGGAGGAGGGGCGGCCGCGGAAGCATGGCTGCCTAGAAGGGGAGACCCGAGGGCACTCTGTGCCCATGCCGAGCTCCCTTCAGGGGTGGCGGTGAGACCGACCAGCCACCCTATTATGGGGGCAGCGGCTAGGAATTAGGCCTACCGCGGCCGCTCCCCTGCCAGGCCAGCAAACCACACTTCAGCCCGAGGGGTGACCTCACAGAACAACAGAATAAACAATTGCATCTACTTTTTGTGTACTTAAATACCACATAGTTGTTGTTATTTTATTTTTGAGACATATTAGAGGAGAACTATCAGGATAAAAGGGCTTAAAGTCTCTGTTGAAATTATACAAGAAGAAAACCAAAGAACTCTAAAACCAAGAACTTTGAATAAGTAAAAAAAACTGATTTGGCATCTGTGACATACTCAGTGATATCATTTTCTTGAAAAATTAGTGACTTTTTAATTGGGTCCTTTCTATTTCCGAGTATTTATGTTCATGGAAAGTTATTTATCTGTATAATTTGAGTAGTTATCAATCATTGATTCTAAGGTTACTTTCCTTAAATAGGATTTATTAGAATAAACATTCATTGGATTTTTAATTTTTTTACTTATTTCTCTCCCCTTCCCCCCCCCAGTTGTCTGCTCTCTGTGTCCATTTGCTGTGTGTTCTTCTGTGACCGCTTCTATCCTTATCAGTGGCACCGGGAATCTGTATTTCTATTTTTTTTTTGCGTCATCTTGTTGTGTCAGCTCTCCATGTGAGTGGCGCCATTCTTAGGTAGGCTGCACTTTGTTTCGCGCTGGGCGGCTCTCCTTACGAGGCGCACTCCTTGCGTGTGGGGTTCCCCTATGTGGGGGACACCCCTGCATGGCAGGGCACTTCTTGCGTGCATCAGCACTGCGCATGGGCCAGCTTCACACGGGTCAAGGAGGCCTGGAGTTTGAACCGAGGACCTCCCATGTGATAGGCGGATGCCCTATCCATTAGGTGTCCAATGGATAGGGCACTTCCTGGATTTTTAAATGTTTGATGAATGAACAAATTAGAGGGCACTGTGATTTTGTTCCAGGTATGTTCCATTCACTTTGGCTTTATCATGTTTATATATCTACCATCTATAATGTTAATAATAATGGCCAACATTTATTATGTACTTACTCTGTACCAGACACTGTTGAAACTCTTTAAAAGGGTTAACTTTTAATCTTCACAACAGTAACCCAGTGAGATAAGCAGTAATAGTATTTTATTGGTGAGCTAATTGAACACCAGGGAGTTAATTAAATTGCCCAATTTCAAACAGCTATTGTTGTAGAATTTGAGAGGTTCAATTATTTGAATATAGAGAGGCCAGGACTCAGGAATGATTTTGAGAAGGAAAATGGTTTATTGACGGCCGTTGGACTCAGGAACTTTCTGTTTCAATCCCGAGCCCCTAACAAGATTTTTTAGTCCCTTTTATACAGAGAGGAAAGGCCAAATGGTCCTTTTGTTTCAGTTCTCAATAGGCTTGAATTAGCATATATTTCCACATCTTAGGTAAGCTTTTAGCATGGTCCTCAGGCATTCCATAAGCTTTTAGCATATTTGGTTTGCATTTCCCCTGAATACTTAAAAAGTTTAGAAACCTTGCATTGTTAAACTGTTTCCTGCTCACCAAGGGCAGGACTGCAACCTTTTATCATCCCACACCCACAAGTCACAGATAGTTTAGGTTATCTCCGAAGAGACAAAGAACCTCCCACCCATAGCCCACATCACTATGAGAGATAGAGTTAGGATTTGAACATGAGGAGCCTTGCTCCAGAATCTATAATCCTCACCATTTCCCTATTTCCTCTCCCAAAATATCCTCTACCTACCTAATTATTATTTCTACTCCCATCTTTTTAAAAAAATTTATACTTACTTAAAAATGCATTTGTCACTACTATTTTTTAAAAAAGAAAGGGAGCTATTTCTACGCAGGGACAGTATTGGTTCTCCAAGAGAAGCCAGTGAATTTTCACTATATACACAAAACAAATTCTTCTAAAATATATGGAAGTGTTTGGGGGTCTCTCTTCCCCTCGTAAAATCTCTTCCCTTTCTGGAATCTTAGTTCATGTAGTTCTCTCTGTATAATGCTCTGGTCCTTAAAGCATGCATGTTTTAATGAATTATTATTTACTTTACTTGTCTTGCCTCTCCCACCACAGTCTGGAATCAGAACTCCCTATGTTTTGCCTCCAAAAAGGTCATATTTGTCCTCATCCCAGAGAAGCTATCTCTTTCTCTGGGACTTTTAATCTCACTCTGAAAATTTTTACATGACTCAAATCATTGCACTTCTTTTCTCAGAGATTGTACCTACACAATCTCTGAAGGGTTTCCAATGCCTTCAAACAAGTTTTTTTTTTCCTTTTTTTCCCTATAGTTGTATCCAGGTTTTATCTTAGTATGTGGGGGATATCTAATAAAGTCTATTCTTCTCCCTTCTCCCCCTCACTTTTTCCCTTCTCCCCCTCAGTTTTTCAAGACTGAATTATTCAGCTATAAAAATTGTATAACTATTACAGAACCACTTTAGCAAATATGTTCCATTAATCAAGGTGATCTATAACAAAATTCATCCAAATTTGGCACACTCTGAAAAGATAATCAAACAACAGGATCTACCCTTCTAGAGAATTCCCTTTTTCAGCTGTCTCAGAAGCACACAGGTACTTTTATAAAATAAGCTCACTTCCTTTCCTATGTATCCCCTTAGAGAAATCACTGTCGTTTACAAGTTGAAGACATTACTATTCAGATCTTGATTGAGTTCTGCATAGTAAAGACTATCAACATTAAATGTACTTTGACCTCCAGGCCAAAAAAATGAAACAAAACATTTATTCTTGTATATAGGTGTTTCAGAAAGCAAAACACTAGAATTGTCATTTGGAGCCTACAATATAGTGTTTAGCATGTGAAAGAAATAGCATTGTTCGTAAGTTGGCAAAAAAGAATATAGACCCATCGTTGGTTAAGTGATTTAGACCATTTTATTCATTTCAGAGTTTTAAAACTCCATGTGGCAAGCAACACTTATGAAGCATGATTTATTTTTTACATTAAGCATTTGGGAACTAAGTAATCCCTAGCAAGGTGCTAATTGCAGTTTGTTTTGCGTATTTGAATGATATTGAGGCCAGTCTTCCTTTCCTTGGGTTATGAACTGAACATTGGCTACTAGGTTATGAGCTTAATTTGTGACTTAAAAGGAAACTCAGCTCAAACATTCTTGAATAACTTCACTTTCTATGCTACAGGAATTCCTCAGTTTGCTATTGGAAGCCACTAATTTACCGAAAAATAATTAGTTGAAAGTAGGAGCAGTTAGCAAATAGGAAATGCAAAAAGTGAATTATCATTCTCCTGTTGGTTTGCTCAGTAGGCAATCTGCAGAATAAGATCCTATTAAATTTCATCTCCATTCCCCTAGAAAATACAGTTCAGGGAATACAGTAAAAGTTTGTTATAAAGCTGTTGAAGGGAAGAAGAAAAACATTTTATAAAATTATGAGGGATAACATTGTGTGATAGTTCAGGGTTGATGTTTTAACCCATAGTTTAACTGTGATAGTTAGGCATTTTGAAATATGGCAAATTCCCGTCAGCAAAACATGCTGTAAAATTCCCATCTATAAACAAACTCCCTTGACACCACATCCTTCTAAGGAAAGAGTTATATATACTTACTGACTCCAACACTGAGCTTCATAAAATTTTCTTTTGAACTCATTCCACTTAGGCTTTGCCCCTACTGCTTCATTAAAACAGTTCTTGTCAACGTCCCAGTTACTTGACCTACTGTTAGTATTTGACAAGTTCTCAAAACCTGGTCTGGTTTCACTTAGTTTTGGGGATATCCCTAGGTTTTCTTTCTATTTTTCTAAAGGTTCATATTCTTAAACTTCTCTTGATTATATACACTCCCACTTTCAGTGACCTCATCATGTCTGATGGTTTTAAATGCTATCTAACTCACTCCTAAATTTATGTCTTCAACCAGTGCCTCTTCCTGAACTCCAGCCTCATATAACTAATATATCTAATTGTCTGTTTAATATCACCTCTTTAATGTCTAATGGTCATCTTGAACATAATATGTCCAAAACTAAATGCCTGATTTTCCCTCCCAAACTGTCTCCTCCCACAGACTTCCCTATTACAGTAAAGGCAACTCTATTATTCCACATACTCAGCCCATAAGACCTAAGTCGTCCTTGACTCTCGCTCATCCCATATCCAGTCTGTGAGGAAATCAGGATGTTTGTGCTTTCTAAATGTAATCAGAATCAGACCACTTCTTACCACCTTCACTGCAGTCATCCTTGTGCAAGACACATTCATCTCTCTTCTTCTTATTGCAATAACTTCTGAACAGTTCTTCCTATTTCTACCCTGGCCATCTCTACTTCTCTACCCCTTCCACTGACTGTTGTACATACAGTAGCTTAAGTGAACCTTTTTATTTAATAATGATCATGTTTTAAGAACCATCATGTCACTTCTCTGCTTGAAAACACCGGAGACTCCCATCTCACTTATTATAAATGCCAAAGGCATTTACAATGACCTACAAGACGCTACATGATTAGTAGTCCTCCACAGACTACCTCTCTGAACTCTTCTACCAGTTCTCTACCATTTATTCTCCTAACTATTCCTTACACATGCCAAATATGCTTTCATCTCAGGTTCTGTGTGCTTTCCATTCCCTCTGCCTTGTTCCTGATATTCACGTGACTTGTGTCCTCACTTCCTTAAGTTTGCCACTGAAATGTCACATAATCAGAGAAGCCTGCCTTGTATAACTATCTATATAAAATATCAACTTCTGCCTCTGTCCCCTCCTCAGCACTCTTCATCTCCTTATGCCAGTTTATTTTTCTCCATACCACTTAATCACTACCTTACATATTAAAATTTTTTGTTGCTTCATTGCTGTAGACTAGGGATTGGCACATAGCCCAGCAGCCAAATCTAGTTGACTGCCTATTTTTGCAAAATTTTATTAGAACACAGCCACACTCATTCATTTACATATTGTCTGGGATTGATTTCACTGAAACAGCAGAGTTGAATAGTTTGACAGACCATATGACCTACAAAGCCTAGAATATTTACTGACTCATCTTTGAGGGAAAAAGTTTGCTGAACCCAACTCTAGAATATACGATTCTTGAGGTTAGAGGTTTGTTTTAATAACTGCTGATTCCTGACCACCTAAACTCTGATTTGATCTCTAAGTTAAAAAGAATACTTGGTAGATAGATAAATGAATATATGAATGGGGCTCAACTGTTGTTTTGTTTTGTTTTCCTAGTTTCTGCTCTTACTTTGGTTGCTGCAAACTTGCTCCCAAGTAAGAGCACAATGTGGTGATTTTTCAGTAAGATAGGTGCTCCTGTAGCTCAAAATATTGTATGCTACTGCTGAACTGACCATTATCATTCTAGTCTTCACACATTTCAAAGCTAACTTGCTTGCGTTGTAGGGCTACCTGACCACCTTACATAATGGAGATGAGAATTGTAGAAAATATTGGAATGTCACTACTTATGGACATTTACATGCAGAGTACTGACTGACACTTTCTTTAAAGGACTCCTGTTTAGACTGAATGGTGTTTTTCAGGCCTTTTACACAGCAGACTGAAAAATCCAACTGGCTCTGAACTGACATATCAGTACTCTTAACTTAGTCTAGAACAGGGCTCTTAACCTTTTTTTGTTCCATAGATCCCTTTGCCAGTCAGGTGAAAACTGTCGACCCCTTACTAAGTCTACACTCTACTGTGTATTATTTAATAAATATATTACATCCACATCAACACTTACCCATAAGAATAATATTTTCTTGAATTTCAATTCAAGGACATGGACCCCTTGCTAAGTAAGAACCCCTGATCTCGACTAAATCTCCCAGTGCCTGCTAATTAGGCTATGTGGTAATAAGAGTTTCCTACATTTCAGTAGAAATACATATATCCTTTGGACATATTTACTGTACAGTATTTTGTTCTTTTGATCCTTTTATTGATTGGCAGATTAACAATGGGTAAAGTTGTTACCTTTAGTTTGTAAACTTCTCTTGTAAGTATAAACTTGTGATATCCAGGGATTCTTTTTTTTTTTTAATAATTTTTAAAAAGATTTATTTATTTCTTTATTTTATTTCTCTCCCCTCCCCCTCCCCCACCCCAGTTGTTTGTTCTCTGTGTCTATTTGCTGCATGTTCTTCTTTGTCCGCTTCTGTTGTTGTCAGTGGCACAGGACTCTGTGTTTCTTTTTGTTGCGTCATCTTGTTGTATCAGCTCTCCGTGTGTGCGGCGCTGTTCCTGGGCAGGCTGCACTTTCTTTCGCACTGGGTGGCTCTCCTTATGGGGCGCACTCCTTGTGGGAGGGGCTCCACTACGCAGTGACACCCCTGCGTAGCATGGCACTCCTTGCGCACATCAGCACTACACATGGGCCAGCTCCACACGGGTCAAGGAGGCCCGGGGTTTGAACCGCAAACCTCCCGTGTGGTAAATGGATGCCCTAACCACTGGGCCAAGTCCGCTTCCCAGGGATTCTTAATTGTTAGATTAATTCTTAAACAAAACTTCATTTTACTTATTGTATTTTAGTTTCTCAACTGTAGCAGCCACTATGACTTGAAAATGGACATTTTAATAGAAACATGATAATGGAGATTTCAGTAATTCTTGTGGTTACAGCATAATAATTTTGTTACTGTTAAGAAAAAATATATCTGCACTTAATTAGAAAAAAATATTTTTATTTTCATTCTCCAGCTGTTAAAAATATTAGGCTATTTAAAGCTTTTTGGCTGTCCTTGATACTACAGAGTTCATTCTTACATACAAAAGGTGAAAAGTTGTTTAGCTACCACAGTAGAGTGATAGTAGATGACTAAGGAATGCAATATTACTTATATTTTTCTTTGTGACATATAGGGTATGTTAACATTATTGTTACTGGCAAAAGTGTAATAAATAAAGAAAAATAAACATTTCAGAAAGAACTAATTAAATGTTCTCAGAGATGCACTAGGGTATAGTGTTTTTAAAGGAGAACTTGGAAATGGGATAATGTACCAGTAATAAAGCTGTTTTAGAGTATACTGGAAAATGTTTTTCATTTTCTCAATCATTTTATTTAAACAATCTCACTAATTAGCATTCGAAAATAGTCACTTTATATGGTTTACACTAATAGTCCCTTAATGTGTACTGTGTATTAAGGTTATAGTCCAAATCCTGAATATCCTAATGCTGTTTTTCTGTTTGTTTTAATATCATTTACTTTAGCTAAAAGTCACAACCATATGGTCTTCTATTACCATTTGTATTATAAACAGAAAAAGTACTTTCTGTGTATGGCCTGGGTTGAAAGGGTATGTATTATAAGCTGCTGATACACTAAATCCTTATGTCATTTAAATAGAAGAACTGCCTAATAATGTCACTTATTACAACTAGGATATCTAAACAAGGACTTGCTTTTTGCAGACTATGTGATAAAACCTGTGCTACACATCCATTTCTCAGCAACGGCTTCCAGGATAATCAATCATGGCATTCTGCTAATGCCTTGATTGCAGCTGATGTGGAAGAAATATGTTTACTCTTTTGCTAAAGTGAAGTTCACTGCGGAGATGACATGCCTTTTTCATCCTATAGCTAACATAATTCTGAAGATAAATTTTACTTAATGTTTACAAGTCTGAGATGTTTTTGTTTAAATGTTAATGCTAAAAAAGTCATCTTTGAGGTCTCACAATTTATTTTCTGATGTGTCCTCTGAACACTTTCAAAATAATTTGATTTTATTTTAAGCACTATATTGATTGATAATATGTAGATTACAGAATTTTATTTTTACTAGTATATTTTGGTGTGCATGTATATGAAGGTGAATATTTCTACTGAAAGAGTAGCAGATCTTTCTGAAACTAAGGTATGTTCACTGAAATCTATTCTAATCACTCAAAGTTGGAAAGGCAGTAAGTGCCATTGGTGGAACCTAGGAAAGTATTACACAATTCAGTAAAATGCAAATGTTATATGTACTTATGTCTGAAAATAATGTGAGAGTTCTATATTTTAAGGTTGCCTAAAAATAAATGGGAGAAAATAAGAAACACTGAAATTGTAACACTACTGTTCAATATAAGCATCTGAACCAGACTCCAACTTTGTTGATAGTAATGAGAATAGTCTAAGGATCATGTGGTTTCCTAATCTATAACAATCGTTTTTACCAGTCTGCTGGAAAAGTTTCCATTGAGTAGATGGTATATGTCTAAATGTCTTCTGGAATAAGTAAACAAAGTTCTTATTACCACTTTTGGTAATTAAAATGCTACAGCTTAACTATGGTTTCTTTGTCCCACTTACTTGTAGTTCTTAAGAGCATTCTCACTACACTAAACTATTCTGTACCTAAAGTAAGAATGGAAAAGAGGAATAACAGGTATAAAGGCAGTTATCCATTTTATAAAGCAGTTGAAGATATTAAATTAACAAGAAACATTGGCATTATAAGTCATTCTTCTGCCAACCTTTCCCTCTGGGTTAGAATTTTCATAATTTTAAGAATTATGAATTTAGGAATCATATAATATGGCACAGCTAGTGCTTTTTTTTTTTAAAGATTGATTTATTTATCCCCCCCCCCCACCATTGTCTGTTCTCTGTGTCTATTTGCTGCGTGGTGTTCTTTGTCCGCTTCTGTTGTCAGAGGCACGGAAATCTGTGTCTCTTTTTGTTGCGTCATCTTGTTGTGTCAGCTCTCTGTGTGTGCGGCGCTATTCCTGGGCAGGCTGCACTTTCTTTCGCGCTGGGTGGCTCTCCTACGCAGGGGACACGCCTCCGTGGCAGGGCACTCCTTGCGCTCATCAGCACTGTGCATGGGCCAGCTCCACACGGGTCAAGGAGGTCCGGGGTTTGAACCACGGGCCTCCCATGTGGTAGATGGATGCCCTAACCATTGGGCCAAGTCCGCTTCCTAGCCAGTGCTTGAATCCCCCCAAAATACACATGCAGAGCCACCACTTGGGAAAGGAGATTAAGCAATATTTAACAAAGTACTTAAACCTATAGGGCGAATGATACAAACTCTAAGATGCAATTTAGGATACTCATCTACTTTCTGTTCATAGTGTCTGTGAGCCTCTTAGAATTAAAGAAACCTTCTATAGTCTGAAGAGACTTGAAATTGACTTGACTTTCCTGTGTAAATAAAGTCAAAGAAGGTCTGGGGACATAGACCGATTTGGAACTTCTTACTCAAACTGCAAATGTGCCTAACCCCAAAACAGGTCTAGCATCATATCAACTATTCAGGCATCTTTTTAAATGAAATAGCCTCAGGAGCATTCAGAGCCACTAGACTAGGGGTGGGGTGGATGGGATTTAAATGCCCTTTAGGAGGCTATAGGAGTAGGCAAAATTGCTGGTGCTATGTTCACACCTTTCCTAATAGTTTTATTTACTCATGCATTCATTCATTCCATAAACATTTACTGAGCACTTACTTGAGGCCCAGCACAATGTTAGGGTAGACCAAGTTCCTACCCTTAGCATTGTCCGGTAGAATTTTCTGCCATGATGGTAGTCTGATACCTAACTATACCACATTGTGCTGTCCAATATGGCAGCCACCAAGCACATATGGCTATTGGGCATACATAAAATGTGTCTAATGTGTCCAGGGAACTGAATTATATAATTTTAAATTTAAGTTTCAATAGCTGCATGTGAATAGTGGACAGTACAGCTATAAGAGTTTAAGTGAAGGGAAGCCGACTTGGCTCAACATATAGAGCATCTGCCTACCACATGGGAGGTCTGCAGTTCAAACCCAGGACCTCTTTGACTCATGTGGATCTGGCCCATGCACAGTGCTGATGGTCATGCCATGCAGGGGTGTCCCCAGCGTAGGGGAGCCCCACACACAAGGAGTGTGCCCCATAAGGAGAGCCGCCCAGCGTGAAAGAAAGTGCAGCCTGCCCAAGAGTGGCACTGCACACACGGAGGGCTGATGCAGCAAGATGACACAACAAAAAGACACAGATTCCTGGGCCGCTGACAAGAATGGAAGCAGACACGGAGGAACATGCAGCAAATGGACACAGAGGGCAGACAACTGGGGTGGGGGAAGGGGAGAGAAATTAAAATAAATAAATCTTAAAAAAAAAAAAAGTTTAAGTGAAGTAGGAGAGGCAAAGAATTACCATACAGTTATGCACAGGGTGCTATGATAAGACACAAGATGATATTTATCCAGACTGGGGTAGATAGGAGAATTCCTATGGAAGATGACACTTAAGTTGAAGTTCTAAAGGGTAGCCAAAGAAAGCAGCATATTCAAAGGCCTGAAAATGAGACTGCAGCATTGTGCTTTGGGGGAGCTGCCAAGATAAGTTGCTATTTCTGGAACATGTAGTAGGGAAAGGTGAATAGTGAAAAGAGAAACAGGTAAACAGGGCCCAGTTCTTTGAATGTCCCTAACAGGGGACTACTATGATCAGATTTAGTTTTAAAAGATTACTTGATATTAATGTAGGGGATAGTTTTGACGTCGGGAGAAACTGGGAGCAGAGAGACAAGTTAGGCTATGAGTGAGACATAATTGAGATAATAACTTTGAGAATGTAAAGAAGTAAGATTAAGGAATATCTAGACAGGATTCAGTGCTGAAAAAAGGGAATGGAAAGGCTCAAAAATGATAACCAAGTTTCTGGTTTTAGCAGCAAGGTAGTTGGTGCATTAAGATAGGAGATTCTGGGATAGATGCTCATTTGGGAAATGGAGAGGAGAGAAGATATATTTGATTTTGAGCAAGAATGGAAGCCTAATCTAATTAGCTTAAAATATACTGTTTTATTTTATCTTAAATGCTTATAGAAAGTGGCAAATATAATTGCCTTCCCCAAATGACATCTGGATGCCATACCATTCCCTCCCCGATGCCCACAGAATGTTTTCATGATTGTATAATCAAAACAATGTTTTGATGCTCTCAGCCTTGGGAGATCAATCTTACTTTTTAAAGATCCTCAGCTATTCTTTTTATATCATGCATTATCACAAAAATATCATCTGTCACCCACCTGCATAATTGACAATTTTGTATTCACAAAGCAAGATTTTCATTTGAAATATTTCCAGGATTTGGAACATTAGTCATGTTTTGATGAATAAAACACAAATGGAAATGTCTATCTGTCAAAGAAAACCATGCAACACAATGCTGCTTTTATTTTATTTTTTATGCATTTAGTAACATCAAGTACAAAAAGACTTACATATTTAAATAATTTCTGTCTTCAAGTACATTTCTGGATCTATTTCTAATTACTATTGCCGATGTAAGTCAGTTTTCTTACCAGCTTCTATATAAAGCAGTTATGCATAGGGGCCAGAGAAGATTGAGAAGTACTATGGAGATCATCTACAGGAGTAAATACACATAAGGATGGCTGTTCACTTTGGGAAGAATTATTTAAAGTGCTAAGAATCAAGATTTTGGTGGAAATATTATATATGTTTTATACAGTATAGATTGAGCCATTAGCATTGGATAGGCACAGAGAAGTCCTGTTTGCTGGCTTCAATCTTCCTGTGGCAGTTTGAGATTATTTATGAATCCAAAAAAAGATAAGGATTTTGTTTGTAAACTGGTCTTTTTCTATGGGCATGATACCCTTTGATTGTACTAGATTCAGCTGAGATATCTTTGATTAAATTATGTTAAGATTAGAGCTTTGATTTAACCACTTCAGTAACTCAGGTTAAGTCCCTGCCCCCTTGGTAGGCTGATAAAAACAGGCACTCACTCAAGAAGATACACTGGATGAGAGAGATCTCCACAGACACAGAAGAGAGCACTTTGCCATTTTTTGATCCTGCAGCCCCTGGCAGTGATGAGCCATTTACTTCATAGTTTGCAGCTGATATAGGAAGCCCAGAGAGCAAACCCTATGCCAGCCTACAACTGAGCACAGAAGAAGCTGGGCCCACAGAGCCTTAAGAGAAAGAATGGAGGAGAGAACAGGCAGAGATTGCCTGCCATCTTGCTTTAACATGTGGCTTTGGTGAGAAGGCAGTCTTGACTTGGACTTTTTGAGGTCTTCTAACTGTAAGCTTTTACCCCAAATACATACCCTTTATAAAAGTCAACAGAGTTCTGTACTTTGCATCAGCACTCCTTTGGCTGACTAATATACTCCCCTTCCTCCTCCTGACTAGTTGATAGGTAGTTCTGAAGAAGTGGATGCTTCAGAAGGGAGGACCTAAGCATTCAATATTTAATAAACGTTGCTAGCTGAAGATGCCTATTAAAAAAATAAACGTTTTAATACTAACCAGGATGATTTGGCCTTAAAATCTGAATCTCATTAAACCTGTTAGTATAATTTATGTGATACACTCAAAGAAATGTACATTTAAAAAAAAATTTATCACCCCCTCCTCATTGTTTGTGCTTACTGTCTGCTCTGTGTCCATTCACTGCATGCTCTTTGTGTCTGCTCATCTTCTCTTTAGGAGGCACCAGGAACCAAACCTGGGACCTCCCATGTGGGATAGAGGCACTCCATTACTTGAGCCATCTCTGCTCCTTGCTTTGTTTTGTTTCTCATTGTGTTTCCTCTTTGTGTCATCTTGTTGTTTCAGCTTGCCGTGCCAGCTCACCATGCCGCTTGTTGTCTTGCTCATCTTCTCCAGGAGGCACTGGAAACGGAACTGGGGACCTCCCATGTGGTAGGCAGGAGCTCTATCACTTAAGCCACATCTGCTTCCCTGTACATTCTTAATTATATTGGAGTCAGTTCAAAGCTTGTCTGTCACCAGAGCTATATTATTAAATATAGTGTAAGAGGAAAAAAAAAACCCAAAATATAATCAAATAAAAGTGCAAAGCATGGTTCTCTTTGCAGAGAACTGGAATGATTACATAGGAAGCCAGGAGCAAAGAAAGCCCAGCAAGCATCATTCTAGCAGCTGGGGTGTTTGGTGGTAACAACGGCTAATATTTATTTAGTGCTCACTGGGAGCCAGGAGCCTTCTGTTATCTCATTTGATTCTTAGAATACTTCTCTGAGGAAATTATTAGTCCCAGTTGTATAGGTGAGGTTTAAATAACTTGGCTAAGATGTTTAAGTTAACAGAGCTGCATTTTGAACTCAGGACTTTAGCTCTGTGGACTGTATCTTTAACTACTGTATTAAGCAGCCTATCAGAGATGACTGTTCTGTCTGGGTGGAGGTTTTGACTACTTAGGAAAAAGATGAAGGAGTTTAGCTTGCAATAGCCATGAGAATGAACCAGTTAAATCTTAAACTAAATTCTAAACCTACTCAGCAGGGAAGTGCTCAATAATGAGAGACCCTAGAAGTAGAAACCGTGTCCCCACCCCTTCCCTCATGCCAGTGTTATGCTATAGGTATAGTTTACTGAAACTTGTGTGAATTATTCTTTGGTGATGATTGTTTATGAACTTAAGCTGGCACCATTTAAGTACGGAAGGGCAATAACAGTCCCCAGGAATAATGCACATAGGATAGCAATAAGGCAGAACTTAAATAAGAGATAAGAAAAAAGCAGGATTGCATTGTAATAATACCCATTGAAATAATCAGTGTGTTAACTGTTCCATGTCTGGTCCTTATAAACACAATCCTTTTGTCATGCATCCAGCATTTGAAAGCACCTACATGGGGACTCCAGATATTCTACTTGCCTTAATTAACCCACGTAGACAGAATGGGCAAGAATTTGTAGAAAGGAGAAATACAAGGATAAATAGAACATTAATGAAGTGTTCCTTGAATTTGCTTTTAGAAATACCCTTAATAATTGTATCTCAGCAATATAATGCTTCACTTTTTTTTTTTTTTTAAACATCTCTTTGTTTATAACTGTTGCTGGTGCTTTACGAATGAATGGTCAGCTCCAAGAATTAAGTATGTACTGATAGCGTTTCTAATTTGGTGTTGTATGAGTCAGGCAAATATTGGTTTTTATGAAATTCTTTAAGATACAATATAATTTCATTAATAAACTGTCTCTCCAGTGGTTTGTCCCTTCTTAGGATTTTTGGTTGTGAGGCTTTTTTTATGTGTGAGAGACTTTTGAAAGGTCAAAAATACAAATATCTTTCCCTTTTGAGTCAGAATTTCTTCTAAGAAGTTCTTTATTTAATCAAATGAGTTTGAGTACAGTAAATGTGTTATTTGATATTGTGGACTCTTTAATCAGATTTCACTTGAATCAAGAAAGGTAACACCTGTGGGTTGGTTCACAAAAGCCTCTTTTGTTAAATGGACACCCGCAGGCCATGAGGCAATTACATTTGTTGCTTAGCTAAAAAGGAGGCACTTAACTAGACCTCAGTAAGTATAGCTGAGAATTACAGCCTTGATTCTTTTGTCCAGCCCTGAGATTAGGTTTTATCATAGCTCAGGAAGTAAACCTCTGACGTAAAAAGGAAACACAAGAATGATTTAAGGGCTCTTCTAATGCTTTAAAATTTAAATATCTCTGAAGTTGGCTATAACTGAGACTCCAGTAAAATTCAAATTTGAGTGAAACTAAAAACCATTTTTTTGTAACATTCATTGAAAGCATATATATGAAATATATTCTTATTCGTGAATTCTTGTTAAACTTGAATAAATCTTGTGTACTCTAAGTATTAAAAGTTTTGGTTCTGATAAGTAATGCACAAAAACATGGAGTTCAGATTTTCCATTTTTGGCCATTTTGAAAACATTTATTATATGTGTTTATTGGAACTCTTTTCACCCTAGTTATTAAATTATGATAGTTTTTAAAAAGTATATATATTAATCTACCATTTTATCCATTTCGTATTATTATTAAAATATTGCAATAGGAATTATTTTTTCTGATTTGAATTTTAAATTTAGTGATAACCAGTAGGTTAATCTAGTAAACAATAAGTGTTTTTGAGTTAGAAAGGAATTTTTTTGTTCTGTTCCTTTCCTCCCTCCATACCAGAACTTTGTTTTAACCAAAGGTAAGGTTTTGAGTTTCAGACTCACACTGAAAATGTGCTCTACTCTGTTTAACAATAAATGAGTTCTTGGGCTAGGCTTAATATTTTAGTGACGAAGAGATCTGGTAATATTGCTAATTGCAGTCATTTACTTGTACTATACAAAGAAGGAAAGCCTACCTTATGGGTTGGAATATAGGTCCTTCTCTTTCTTCACTACCAAATAAAAAAAACAAAACCATAATTTTAAAAATTCACCAAAGCACTTCCTTAACATGCATTGTGATGGACAATGTTCCCTTTTTTAAAAGAGCAATTACTGTGGAAAAGGTATATTTTGTATATTTTGTAATTATCTAATAATACAAATTGATTATAAAAATGTAAATTTTGAAATAAGCAAGGTTTGTTTTTGTCTTTTTACATTTATATACAATGCCCTAGAACTTGCTTTTTTCACTGATTATATCTTGGAGATCTTCCCTCCCTCCCCCCCTTTTTAACAACTTCTCTACTATTATATAAACGAACTATATTTTATTTAACTTCTGTTTACTGTACTGTAACCAATCTGTATATACAAACAATACCTTGGTCAACTCCCTTATACATACATAATTTCATGCTGAATTTGACAGTTCTTTTCTAGAGATTTTGATAGGGAAAGGGGAAAATAAAAACAAAGATGTAAGGTGGAGTGACAAAGGCACATTTTATTTATATAAAAAATTTTAGTTGTTGCCAAGAGGATTCTTGTCATATTGTTATGTTATGAAGTATGTTTTTTTAAAAATGACTCTTAAAATCAGATACTTTGAACATCTGTTTCTGGCAATATTGGAGTAATAGTGATGGACTTATGCTCCTGCCATAAACGCCTAGAAATTGGGACAAAATAAATAAAATAACTGTTTTCAGGCATGGCACAGCAGACCTTACAAGACTGATCCTTAAAATAAGGAAAACAAACAAAGAGAAACTTGTACTTGCTGCAATTTCTGTCTTGATGCAGTTTCCAAACCAAGGAGGGAGAGTTCAAACAACTCTCAGGGATCTCACTGAGTTGATGAGAAAGAGATTGGAGCAGAGAGAAGCCTAAGTATTTGGAATTTATGGATCAGACTACCAGGGAAGAGGAAGCTGCAGAAAGATCTCCAGAAATCTTTATGGCTATGTCTTAATTTTTGGATTGAATACTAACCTGCCCTATTTATAGTGAAACTTAAGAGACAGAGCAAGAGCAACTACTGAGAAGCTATAATCAGAACAATTCTCAGAGCTCACACAGGGCAGAAGCATTTGAGTTCTGACAAGCCAGAGTTGGACAGATCTCATTGACTATCCAGGATATGCAGAAGGCTAAACTAACCCTAAGATAAAGGATAATACAGACCCAACCTAACAAGCTTTAAAAACAGGGCTTGAAAGGAATAGACTGATCCATAGCTAACTGCCTGCCAAAACCCAAACAAATAATCCCTTAATTTTCAACATTTAAAGGAAGATTACAGAATCCAGACACTTAGCAAATAAATGTCCAGGATACAATCACAAATTACTAGACGTGATAAAGCAGGAAAATGTGACCCATATTGAGAAGAAGAGTTAGTTAATTACACCCAGAAATGATAGAGATGATGGAATTAGCAGGCAAGCCCTTGAAAACACCAATTATAAACATCATCAAGAACCTAAAGGAAAAGATGAACATAATGATGCAAGAAAAGGTAAATTTATAAAAAAAGAACCAAATGAAATTTCTAGAGCTTATTTGACCTTTACAGTTTAGGCACTACAAAAGAATAGAATGGTGAATTTGAAGACACCAATGGAAATTATCCAAATTGAAGCAAAAGGAGAAAAAAGGGTGACAAAAAATGAATAGCCTCAGAAATTCATGGGACAATATCAAGCAGATTAACATACATGTAACAGGAGTCCTATGGTTCTGGGTTGGAAATTTGAAGAAACAATGATTAATACTTTTTCCCAAGTTTGATCAAATTTTGATTTGATCAAAACTATAAACCAAGAAGTTCAGAAAGAAGTTCTGGCAGAATAATTATGAAGACAAGTAAACAAAGGAACATCATGATGAAATTTCAAAAAATCAGCAAAAAGAAAAATTTCAAAGCAACCAAAGAAAAAGACACATTACATTACATTATATTACACTACATTACATTACATTACATTACAGGAACAAAGGTAAAATTTCTGCTGATCCCTCATCAGAAACATAGTAAAATAGAAGACAATGGAATGAAATCTGTAAAGCTTTATTGTGGGGGAAAAACAACAACAACCCTGTCAATCTGGAATTCTATATCCAGTGAAAATATCCTTCAAAAATAAAGGAGAAGTGAAGAGATGAAACGAAGATATTTTCAAACAAAAGTTGAGATAATGCATTGCCAGTAAATGTTCAAGGATGTTTCTAAGCTGAAAATAAATTATGATCCATACAACGGAATAAAGAGCAACAGAAATAGTAAACATGTGGGTAAATATACTTTTTTGTCCTTACACTGCAATTCTTTAAATGTTAATTATCTGTTTAAATAAAAAGCAGTAATATACTTGGGATATATGACATGGATCATGGGTGACAACTACAGCTCAAAGACTAAGAGGTAGAGATAGGAATTAAATACATTTTACTTTAAGTGGATAATATATAAAGGTAGTGGTATCTTAGGTGATGGTAGACCGTGATTAAAAATGCTTATTTTTAAACCATAGAGCAACATCTTCACTAATAAGATATAAATTAAATATGCCAGTAGATGGAATAAAGCAATTCAAAAAGTACTCAATTTAAAAAATAATAAATCCAAAAGAAGACAGTCAAAAAGGAAAAAGGAACAACAACAACAACAAAAATCCAAATGTAACAAATAGAAACATAGCAAGATGGTAGTTTTAAATCTTACCGTATCAAGAATTACATTGAATGTCAATGATCTAAACATTAAAATGCCGGGATGGATAAATTGGATGAAAAAGCTGGACACATATGCTGTCTGCAAAACACTTTAAATAAATATATAAATAGTTTAAATATAAAAGAAGACATTCCATATAAAACATCCAAAGCTGCAGTGGTTAAATGGACTTCAGGACAAGGAATATTACTAGAGATAAAGAATTACTTCATAATGATAGTGGATCAGTTCCTCAGGAAGCTATAGTTCTAAATGTGTCTCACTTAATTACAGAGCTTCAAAATATATGAAGTAAAAAAACTCAGAGTTCAAGCGAGATATGGATAAATCCACTCAGTAATTGATGGAATTAAAGAAAAATCAGCAAAGATATAAGACTAAAACAAAAAGCCACTATCAACTTATTTGACCTAAATGACATTTATAGTACAATAAACCCAATACACATTCTCACATACTCAGGTTTGTACACATGGAACACTCAACAAAATAGATCTTGTGATGGGCCAGAAAGCAAATATCAGTACATTTTAAAGAGTTATAATTATATAGGGCATATTCTCTAATCACAAAAATTAAGTTAGAAATCAGAAACAAAAATAAGTGCGGGAATCAAATGTAGCTCAACCAGTTGGGTGCCTTCCCACACAGAAGGTTCCCAGGTTTGGGTCCCAGTGCCTCCTAAAGAAGGTGAGCGGGTGCTCCACCTGCCCCAACAAGCTAGACACTACAATGAACAGACACTGCAACCTGCAGGGAGTGGATGTGGCTCAGGCTGTTGGGCACTTGCCTCCTATGTGGGAGGTCCCAGGTTCAGTTCCCAGTGCCTCCTGAAGGCAAGCAGACAGTAAGCAGAGAGATGAGAGAATCATCTTCGGGAAGTGGGGGGGGGGGGGCGTGGATAAATTTTTAAAATCTTTAAAAAGTAGGGAAAAAAGATCCCTACTTATAGAAAGAAGGGACATCATTACAAGATCCTGTATCTAAAAAATACAGCATATTATCACGCAGTGGAGTTTATCCTGGGAACTCAATATTGGTTCAACAATTGAAAATGAAACAGTGTTGTTATTCATACTAACAAAATAAAGGGAGAGCCATATGATTGCTTCAAAAAGTGCAAAAGAGGCAGCTAACAATTCAGTATTCTTTCATAATGAACACTGCACTCTCACCATTTCTGTCCAATATTATTGGAAGTCCAAGCCAATGCATTAAGATGAGAAAAAGAAATATAAACCAGCCGTACAAATTGGAAAGAATTAAAATAGTCTTCATTTGCAGACAATATGACCATTATATGAATATGAAATACTAAGGAACCTACCAAAAAAAAAAAAAGTTAGTGAATTTAGTAAGGTCATACAATTACAAGGTCACTATACAAAAATCAATTATTTCTATACACCAGAAACGAACAATTTGAAATTGTAAATTATAGAAAAGTATAATCTGCAGTATTGAAGTATATGAATTATTGATGGATAAATTTAACAAAATATGTGTAAGACCCACCAGCCCAAAAGTTGCTGAGGGAACTTATAGGTCTAAATAAATGGAGAGATATACTATGTCCATGAATTGGAAGACTCACTATTCTTAAGAGGTTTATTTTCCCCTAATTGATCACAGGCCCACTGAAAATCCCAGCAGGCTTTTTGAAGTTATTGACAAGCACATGAAATTATGAAAAACCTCGAATAGATAATATTGGGAAGGAACACCAAATTTGATCTCCCTGACTTCAAATCTTATTACAAAGCTACAATAATCAATTATTGAAGCAAAGATAGATGTATAGATATATATATATATAGATATACAAAATTCAAAAATATACCCACATACATGGTCAATGGTTTTTTTTTTTGCTATGGGAACTCAATAGGGAAAGGATAGTCGTTTACAGAAATACTACAGGAACAACTGGATGTCCGATATATAAATAAAAATGAACTCATCCCTTACCTCACACCATACACACAAGTTATATCAAAATGGATCATATACCTAAACATAAAAGCCAAGACATTTCTAGAATAAATGTAGAATAAACCTTATGATTTTGGAGTAGGCAGTGAATTCTTACACATGTAAAGTGCATGAACCATAATAGGGGAAAAGTAATTAATTGGACTTAAAAACCTTTGCTTGTCAAAAGGCATTATTAAGAAAATGAAAATGCAGTTAACAGAAAGGGGTATAGAAGAAAGTATGAAGTACTTGTCATAGGACTTGTGTTTAAGATATCAAAAGAACTCCTACAACCCATTTTTAAAAATGGGCAAAGTATTTTAATAGACACATCACAAAATATATAATAAGTATAAGAAAAATATTCATCATCATTCATTACCAGGGAAATGCAAATTAAAACCAGTGTGATACCATTATGCTTACTAGAGTGACTAGAATTCAAAAGACCAATCATACCAAGTACAAGGTTGTAGAGCAACAGGAACACTCATACATTGCAGAAGGGGGTGTAGAATGGTATAATTACTTTGGAAAAGTTTGGCAGTTTCTTTTGACCATTCACTTAAGACCTAGAAATTCCACCCCTACGTATTTACAGAAAAGAAATAGACTTGAACATGAATGTTCAAAGAGCTTTATTCATAATAGCCCCCAAACTGGAAAACAACCCAAATATCCATCAACAAGTTCATGGATAAGCATTATAGTTTACAATGGAATATTACTCAGCAGTAAAAAAAATAAAAAAGGAGTGACTAATGCATATGATGTGTGTTAATCATAAAAACATTGTTGAGCAAAAAGAGCCAGACAAAAAAATACAGTAGTATATACTGTGCAGTTCCATTTATATGAAATTCAAGAAGAGGTAAAACAGAAAGCAGATCATTAGTTTCCTGGGTCCAGGTATGGGGATAGGAGGTTGAATGCAAAAGAGGAGGGAACTTTTTGGCATGATAGAAATATTCTATTAAGTCTGGCTGGTGGTTACGTGGATGCATATACATTTTTCAAAATTTGTGACAAAACTTAAAATAGAGGGAATTTTACTATATAAAGTATATCTCTGTAAGGTTAAATTTTAAAAGTGAAAAAGTATAACCTATCCACACACCCTCCAAATATGTGATGTTTCAGATGAGTACTTTCAGGCATCATGAATTTTTATTGGTCATTGAGAAGAGGTAGATTAGCAAAGGTGACTGCTTTAATTTTAAAAGACGTTTAGAGTGTTTCCTGTTTATAGAGAAACTCTTAAAGGGAAAATTAAGTGACAAGGTTGTTTTCTTGATTTTTGTGTGTATCGTGCTTGTGTGAACTGTTGAAGTTTGTGAGATGTAGGGATTATTTATTATAAATGGATGCATGGGTATTAGCATATACGTGCTTCAGGTAAGTAGGAGTTAGCATGACACATTTGAAACTATTGCTTCTACTTCACAGGTTAATTTAGAGGTCTGATAAGTTTTTCTTGTTTCAGTTAAGTAAACTGGAAAGCCATGTATAAACACTGGCATTAGTTGCTATTTCTCCTTTTCAATCCACCCCTTGTAATCAGTGACTAGGTATAAGATTTATTATTTTTTAAAAATTTATTTCTCTCCCCTTCCCCGCCCTCCCCCTCCCCCCCAATTGTCTGCTGTGTCCATTTGCTGTGTGTTCTATGTCTGCTTATATTCTTGTCAGCAGTGACTAGGTATAGATAACATAGATCACATTCCTGCAAAAACTAAGATTTTTTTTTAATAGTCATTCAGTGACTTCTGTAGTTGTTACTTTTATTACAAGATAATACTTCATCTTATTTAGCTTATGTGGAAGAATTTTAGGTCATAAGTGCCACAGAAGTAATCTAGTTAATGGTAGGGTTTTTTTTTTTTTTTTTTTAATTTCTACTTAAAATATTAGTTATCAGCAAATACTGAGTTCCAACTATGGTTTAGGTACTGTAAAAAATTAAGATTTTTAGATTTTTAGATTGTTAGTATATATCCTTTTGAGTTCATAGGATTTTTTTCTTTTTCAGGTGTCTATAACTGACTTTATTCATAAATATTACCTATTTTTAGAATGCACGCATTTTATGCAGACACTATGAAAATTGAAATACTAATAATCTTCACCTTACAGATTCTTCCAAAGTCTTACCTTAGAGCATGTTAAAGTACATGTCACTTTTCCACATTCGCTACTTTGCTTTTCCTTTTTATGACTAATCGAATGTACTTATTTTTCTACTTCAGCATCTGCTTCACTGCACATAAGTCTACTTAAAATATATTAATAGATATAAAATATATTAATAGCTGTGCTATTGGCCCAACAATCTATAACTTAATTCCACTAATGAAAGTAAAAGTGATTTTTGTAGTAACTAATGTTCTTTTAGAAAACATCCTTTTTCTACAAATATATAGATTTAATATTTAACTGTATCTAAATGCAAAAAAATTAACTTGAAAAAATTTGGGCAAATATTTCTACATGATATAGACATTACATAGCTGCTATTTGTGGCTATTCTTGCAAACTTATTTTTTAAGCAGTTTTATTGAGATATATCCATCGCCCTATGATCTATCTAAAGTAAATAATCAATGACTTTTAGTATAATCACAATGTTGCGCATTCATCATCACAAAAGATTTTAGAATTAGTTCATTGCTCCAAAAAAGAAAAACTCCGTACCCCTTAGCATGCCTTCCCTAACCACTGATCAAATTTCATCTTTATAAATTGATTTATATTTAAATTTTATATAAAATCATACAATATGTTACACAATATATTTAGTTCATAGTAACAATCATACGGTATATGTCCTTTTATGTCTGGCTTGCTTTACTCAATGTAATGTCCTCCAGGTTCATCCATGTTGATATAGACATTACAAAGTTATACAATCTGTGATGTAATTCAGATTATACATGCCTCTATAAATTTTTCAAAAACATAATTGATATATATTTTTTAAATTGTACTGATTTCTCAGTAAACTCAGCAAAGATCTTTTTCATCTTATAAGTTTTCCAAGTAAAAGCCATTTAACAGTGAAAATAAATTCCTTCTCAATAAATTATTTTGGTCCAGTCAGTAATTCAATTTTTTTAGGTAGCAAAAGCTGTAAAATAAAAAGACCTTTTAAAAGCCAATTTTAAATGTTCCTAGAGAATAGTTTTTTAAGTTTATATTCAACAGATATTAATGGACACGTTTCATATTATAAAAGGCTGCTTTTAAAGTAGTTTTCTGCCTTAAATAAGCTTAGCATTGTCATGACTGAAAATTTAAAGATATGATATTTATCAGTTAATATTCAGGACTTATAGGGGATAGGGTCTTTTGAGTAGAAGGTCACCCTCATTAATTTTACAAATGATGATTTTTTTTTTAATAGGTCTTTCTGGTTCTTGATGGTCATTATTGAAGTATAATGCATTGAAGATACGGCCTCTACACAGGCAGAACAGGGATCTTAATTAGAATTGTGACAAACCCACTCAAATAAAATGATGAGATTATTTGTAATTGATGTCACAATCAATTACCATTTAGTTCATCATAAGCATTCTAATAGCTATGGCCTTGGTTTTGGCCCCAGGATGTTGCTGAGTGGCTGCTCTGCTTATGCTGTTATTGAGACAGGAGGGCACATTTTCAGTCAGCTCCTAATGACCTCTTCTGAAATCTATTAAATGACCCTGTCACACTGTTTTGATCCTTTTTACCTTAGTTTGGACTTTGTGAAACAAAATGAGAAAAGAGAAAGGACTTTTGAAAAACTTGAAACCTTTGCTATTTAGTTTATCGTTTTATTGTGTAAGAAATAAAAGCAAAAACTGTAAATCATAGGATTTGTATTTTATACAGTATAGGAGAACTTTAGGAAATTTCATCCCTACCTCCAAAAGACATGCCTTTTATTTATACTATCCAAATTAGTTTTTTTTTTTCTTTCTTTCTTAAAGGGGCTGCTTTTCTTCTGTAATTCTAGGTACCACTGGGCCACGTTTGGTTAGAAGGTGATAATCTACAGAACTCTACAGACTCCAGGTGCTATGGACCTATTCCATATGGATTAATAAAAGGACGTATCTTCTTTAAGGTATTTTCTGCTTAAAATGTAGACTCTTATTTAAATAGAAAAAAAAAGTTTATCTCAAAATGAACTTTGAAATCATCAGGCTATCAGTGGACCTGTGGCAATGATTATGTTTTATGTATATGTTGGCATTAACTTCATAGCTGTAAATAAAACATTATTCTCTACTCCCTCCCCTGCCATAGATATAATTGAGAATTCCCAGAATAGATTTTGTTTGAATAATAAAGTTCAAATTACCTTAGTTGTAGCCTAAAGAACCTTCTATTTTAATCTCCAAAAATCTTACAACTTTGACAACCATATTGATATCCTGAGCATATGTTAATATATGTGCATTTGCAGAGAAGCAGTCTAGACTCAAACCACCTGTAATGCAGGGATACCCCAGTTAAAGTACAATGAGAAATGGATTTAATGATAGTTGCAGTAAATGTTTCATTCTTAGAAAAAGTTGTTTTCATTGGCTCTCTTTTGTCACAAGCAATAAGGCTAAAAATAAACATGAGTATTGGGGCTGTTGAATAATTTACTTAATTCTTTAAAAGATGTCAGGGAAGTGGATTTGGCTCAACTGATAGAGCATCTGCCTACCACATAGGAGGTCCAGGGTTCAAAACCCAGGGCCTCCTGGCCTGTTTGATGAGCTGGCCCACGCGCAGTGCTGATGCGTACAAGGAGTGCCATGCCACACAGGGGTGTCCCTCTTGTAGGGGAGCCCCACACACAAGGGGTGCATCCTGTAAGGAGAGTTGCCCAGCGCAAAAAAAGTGCAGCCTGCCCAGGAGTGGCACTGCACACACGGAGAGCTGACGCAGCAAGATGATGCAACAAAAAGAGACAAAGATTCCCGGTACAGCTGACAACAATGCAGGTGGACACAGAAGAACACACAGTGAATGAACATGAGGGGAGACAATGGGGGTGGGGGAGGAAGGGGAGAGGAATAAATCAATAAAAATTTCTTAAAAAAAAAAAAAGTCATATTCAAGTACCTAAATCCTAAACACTAAGTTGAAGGCTTACAATTAAATCTTATTGAGGGTAGGAAAAGAACACACACACACATATTCACACACTAAAATGTTTGACGCAAACTATATATAGAGAGCTTACATAC